>NC_079195.1:181838284-182150451 GCF_029499605.1 Hyla sarda
TGGGAATCACTGGCGTAGAATACCCCTATGTCCACCCCTATGCAATCCCTAATTTAGTCCTTAAATGCGCATGGAGATCTTTCACTTCAGAGCCCTGTCATATTTCAAGGAAACAGTTTAGGGCCACATATGGGGTATTTCCGTACTCGGGAGAAATTGGACTGCAAATTTTGTGGGGCTTTTCCTCCTTTTACCCCTTATGAAAAGGAAAAGTTGGGGTCTACACCAGCCTGTAGTGTAAAAAAAAAAAAAAAAAAAATATGTTTACACTATCATGCTGGTGTTGCCCTTTACTTTTTATTTTCACAAGAGGTAAAAAGAAATACCCCAGATGTGGGAGTAAAATGCTCTGCGGGTGCACAACAAGGCTCAGGAGTGAGAACGCACTATGTACATTTGAGGCCTAAATTGGTGATTTGCACAGGGGTGGCTGATTTTACAGCGGTTCTGACATAAACACAAAAAAATAAATACCCACATATGACCCCATTTTGGAAACTACACCCCTCACGGAATGTAACAAGGGGTATAGTGAACTTTAACACCCCACAGGTGTTTGACAAATTTTCATTAAAGTGGAATGGGAAAATTAAAAAAAAAACATTTTCACTAAACTGCTGGTGTTACCCTAAATTTTTCATTTTCACAAGGGAATATAGCAAAAAAAGCCCGCCAAAGTTTGTAACCCCATTTTTTCTGAGTATATAAATACCCCATATGTGGATGTAACATTCTCTGCGGGCGAACTACAATGCTCAGAAGAGAAGGAGCGCCATTGGGCTTTTGGAGAGACAATTTGTCTGGAATTGAAGGCCACGTGTGTATACAAAGCCACCATAGTGCCAGAACAAGGAACCTCCCCCACATGTGACCCCATTTTAGAAACTACACCCCTGACGGAACGTCACAAGGGGTAGAGCGAGCATTTACGCCCCACAGGTGTCTGACAGATTTTTGGAACAGTGGTCTGTGAAAATGAAAAATTAAATTTTTCGTTTGCACAGCCCACTGTTCCATAGATCTTTCAAACGCCAGTGGGGTGTAAATGCTCACTGCACCCCTTATTACATTCCGTGAGATGTGTAGTTTCCAAAATAGAGTCACATGTGGGGGGTCCACTGTTCTGGCACCACGGGGGGCTTTGTAAATGCACATGGCCCTCGACTTCCATTCCAAACAAATTCTCTCTCTAAAAGCTCAATGGCGCTCCTTCTCTTTTGAGCATTGTAGTTCGCTCGCAGTGCACTTGACATCCACACATGGGGTATTTCCATACTCAGAAGAAATGGGGTTACACATTTTGGGGGGCATTTTCTCCTATTACCCCTTGTAAAAAAGTAAAATTTGGGGGGAAACCAGCATTTTTGTGAAAAAAAATTTTTTTTTCATTTACACATCCAACTTTAGCAAAAAGTTGTTGAACACCTGTGTGGTGTTAAGGCTCACTGGACCCCTTGTTACATTCCTTGAGGGGTGCAGTTTCCATAATAGTGTGCCATGTTTTTTGTTTTTTTTTGCTAAATGTGACATGCCCCCCAAAAACCATTTCAGCAAAATTCATTCTCCAAAATCCCATTGTTGCTCCTTCCCTTCTGAGCCATCTACTGTGCCCGCCGAACACTTGACAGACACATATGAGGTATTTCCTTACTCGAGAGAAATTGGGTTACAAAAACTGGGTCTACAAGAACATGCGAGTGTAAAAAAAAATGAAGATTTAGAATTTTCTCCTTCACTTTGCTGCTATTTCTGTGAAACACCTAAAGGGTTAACACCATTACTGAATGTCATTTTGAATACTTTGAGGGGTGCAGTTTTTATAAAGGGGTAATTTATGGGGTATTTCTAATAGGGCTGGGCGGTATACCGGTTCATACCGAATACCAAATTTTTTGGGCTGCACGATATGAATTTTCCCCCATACCGCAATACCGGTTAGGCCCCTCCCCCTCGGGAATGTATTATCAGCCCAGCGCAGCGCTGTCCGCACATCGGGGAACTAATCCCATGTGACCCGCCAGCGCTGTTCTGCCCCCCTAATTAATGATCAGCCCAGCGGGGTACTACTCACAGATGTCACCTTCAAGCACTGCTCTCCTCCTCTTTGTTGGGGCCGCTGGCGCTGGAACTCACTGTACGCCAGTGGTCTCCAACCTTCGGACCTACAGTTGTTGCAAAACTACAACTCCCAGCATGCCATGACAGCCAACCGCTGTCCGGACAAGCTGGGAGTTGTAGTTTTGCAACAGCTGGAGGTCCACAGGTTGGAGACCACTGCTGTACGCTGTATCCCTATGCCCGGGCTGCAAAAGATACAGAAAATAAACTTTAAACTCACTTACATCAGCCACACGCTGGGGACTGGAATGCCGGACAGCCGTCAGCCTATCACCGGCCGGAGCGATGTCCCTCCCCGGCCAGTGATAGTCTGAGCCCACTGTCATGTAAGAAGCTCTGACCGGCTCCTTACATGACAGTGGGCTCAGCCTATCACTGGCCGGGGAGAGACATCGCTCCGGCCGGTGATAGGCTGACGGCTGTCCGGAGTTCCAGTCCACAGTGTGTGGCCGACGTAGGTGAGTGCCGTTGGCTGTCCAGGCATGCTGGGAGTTGTAGTTTTGCAACAACTGGAGGTCCGCAGGTTGGAGACCACTGGCGTACAGTGAGTTCCAGCGCCAGCGGCCCCAACAAAGAGGAGGAGGGCAGTGCTTGAAGGTGACATCTGTGAGTAGTACCCCGCTGGGCTGATCATTAACCTGTTCAGGACGCAGGGCGTATCCATACACCCTGCATCCCGAGTCCTTAAGGACTGAGGGCATATGGATACGCCCGTGGGAATTCCGGTCCCCGCCGCTAGCCGGTTGGGGACCGGATCGGGAATGCCTGCTGAAATCATTCAGCAGGCACCCCGGTAAATCGCTCAGGGGGGTCCTGAGACCCCCCCCCATGTCGGCGATCGGAGAAAATCGCATGTCAATTCAGGCATGCGATTTTCTTCAATCCCGGGCTGATCGGGTCTCTGGTGACCCGATCACCCGGAAAATAGGGATGATCGGAGTTGTCAGTGACAGCCCCGATCAGCCTAAGGGATAGGAGTGAGGTCGCAGTGGTGCGATCTCCTCCTATCTCCTGCCATTAGTCAGAACTGAGTTCTGACCAATGGCAGTGCAGGACAGGGGGTTGCCATGGAAACCCCCCGTTCTGCCTACCCTTGGATGTTGGGCAGAACAGGGGGGAGAAGATGGAGTCCTGTACCTGAGGAGAAGATGTGTGGGGCCCGGCGATCATTGCAGACATCCAGCGGAGATCATGGCTCAGGTACGGAATCGACAGTGTGGGGGAGAAATGAAAGTAATGTGATATTTACTGTGGCAACCACTAGGAAGGCCGGACTGCAACTCCTAGCATGCCCAGACAGCCAAAGGCTGTCTGGGCATGCTGGGAGTTGTAGTTTTGCAACATCTGGAGGGTCACAGTTTGGTGACCACTGTTACAGTGGTGCCCAAACGGTAGCCCTCCAGATGTTGCCAAACTACAACTCTCAGCATGCCTGGACTGCCCAGGCATGCTGGGAGTTGTAGTTCTGTAACATCTGTCCCTTCAGATTTAGCAATTTTCATGAATTTTTTGAAAATTGCTGCTCTACGTTGAAGCCCTCTAATTTTTTCAAAAAGAAAAAATATGTCCTTTTTATGATGCCAACATAAAGTGGACATATTGCATTTGTGAAGAAAAATAACATTTATTTTGGGCGGCCTTTCTGTCCTCCCCTGAGTTTCAGTCTATCCCCCTCATCCCTATCCTTGAGTGAAGCTGAAGTGCTGGGTGCTACTTGACGAACCGACCTATCTCTCTACTCCCTGCTGCTCGACTCTCTTTCTTGTTACACCCCCTTTTTTATTTTTTTTTATTATTTTTTTTATATATATATTTTATATCTTAATCCTACTCCCCCCGCCTATTGGCTTTGCTGAGCCTCTCCTCTTCTCTACCCTCCGTCCTCTTTACCGCTTTTTCTTCTCCCCACTCCTCCTTGTTTTTTTTTATATTTTATTTTCTTCCTCCTCCTTCCCTCCTCGTTTTACCCTTACCTTCTGTGTGTACCTCCTGTTTCAGTTTAACCCCCGGGTTTTTGTATTTTTTTTGTTTTCGTTCTTAATGGGTTCCTTCATAATCATTTGCTGGTTTATGGGATTGAATCCTGTCTTTTTTACCCCGCTGTGTAATTTCTCCTGATAGTTCCTCAACTATACTAATGCAGTAGACTGTGTAAGATTTCTCTCATTACCATTGTTATATGATCTCGCCAGTGATTGTCAACTCTGTGAGTGTTGTAGTTGGAGATTTATTACCACCCTACTTGCGGTGGATGTTGTTTGTTCTCCCATATTTGTTCAATAAAAACTTTTTGAATACAAAAAAAAACATTTATTGGGATGTCCATTTTCCTTACAAGCAGAGAGCTTCAAAGTTAGAAAAATGCAACATTTTCAAAATTTTCATGAAATTTTGGTGATTTTTCAAGTAACGCCGAAAATTTACCACCAAAATAAAGTAGAATATGTCACGAAAAAACTATCTCAGAATCAGAATATTCGGTAAAAGCGTTTTCGCGTTATTAATTCGTAAAGCAACGGTGGTCAGGATTGCGAAAAAGGGCTCAGTCCTTAAGGTGAAAAAGGGCTGCGTCCTTAAGGGGTTAATTGGGGGGAGCAGAACAGTGCTGGCGGGTCACATGATTTGGGGGGGGGGGGGGGGTCGCCAAACACCGCAAGCGGGTCACATGATTGGGGGGGGGGGGTGAAAATACTGTTATATACCGTGGAACCGCCTTAAGTAAAAAATAAAAAAATACCGTGATACACATATTTGGTCATACCGCCCAGCCCTAATTTCTAAGATGAAGACCCTTCAAATCCACTTCAAACCTGAACTGGTACCTGAAAAATACCGATTCTGAAAATTTTGTGATAAATTGGAAAATTGATGCTGAACTTTGAAGCCCTCTGATGTCTTCCAAAAGTAAAAACATGGGGTTACAAATATTGGGGTCATTTTCTCTTATTACCCGTTGTAAAAATGTAAAATTTTGGGAAAAAACTGCATTTTAGTAAAAAAATAAAAAAAGTTGTCAAACACCTGTGGGTAGCTAAGGCTCACTGTACCACTTGTTGCGTTCCTTAAGGGGTGTAGTTTCCATAATAGTATGCCATGTGGGTAATTTTTGCTGTTCTGGCATCATAGGGGCTTCCTAAATGCGACATGCCCCCCAAAGACCATTTCAGCAAAATTCACTCTCCAAAATCCCATTGTTGCTCCCTCCCTTCTGAGCCCGACGAACACTTGACATACACATATGAGGTTATTTCCTTACTCGAGAGAAATTGGGTTACACATTTTGGGGGCTTTTTCTCCTATTACCACTTGTAAAAATTCAAAAACTGGGTCTACAAGAACATGAGAGTGTAAAAAAGGAAGATTTAGAATTTTCTCCTTCACTCTGCTGCTATTCCTGTGAAACACCTAAAGGGTTAACACACTTACTGAATGTCATTTTGGATCCTTTGAGGGGTGCAGTTTTTATAATGGGGTCATTTATGGTGTATTTATAATATTAAGGCCCCTCAAATCCACTTCAAAACTGAACTGGTCTTTGAAAAATTCCGATTTTGAAAATTTTGTGAAAAATTGGAAAATTGCTGCTGAACTTTGAAGCCCTCTGATGTCTTCCAAAAGTAAAAACATGTCAACTTTATGATGCAAACATAAAGTAGACATATTGTATTTGTGAATCAATATATAATTTATTTGGAATGTCTATTTTCCTTACAAGCAGGGAGCTTCAAATTTAGAAAAATGCTAAATTTTCAAATTTTTCATCAAATTTTTGAATTTTTCACCAACAAATGATGCAAGTATCGACGAAAATTTATCACTATCATAAAGTAGCATATGTCATGAAAAAACAATCTTGGAATCAAATTTATAAGTAAAAGCATCCCAGAGTTATTAATGCTTAAAGTGACAGTGGTCAGATTTGCAAAAAATGCTCCCGTCCTTAGGGTCATAATGGGCTCCGTCCCCAAGGGGTTAAAAACGCCTGGGCTGAATGGGTGGAGTGGAGCACTGCCTATGAAAGAGGGAAGGGACCCACTCTGACTAGGTGGCCTTGACGTGGCGAGTGGGCTTGTACTTTTTGATCAAAATGTATATACTAACAACCTGTTAGTGTTTGAAGTAACGCTGAGAAGCAAGTAAATGAAAATACAAATTGTGTATGTGCGGTTGTGTTTCTTTTTCTCTATTTTTGTCTCTACACTAATGTTGTCATTTGAAAGTCCTATACAGCATTAGTGTATCAAAACTGGCCCTATGTCTTTTTCAAACACCATTATATGAATGACAGATAAAGATAAATGTCCTAGACCTTTCACTCGAATAATACAATTAGGAGGTAGAAAAGACCAAAAAGAATGTGTAATCATTCATGAAAGAATGGACAAACATGGATAAGCCACCATAGTAAAGCTTTAAAGGGGTACTCCACTGGAAAACATTTTTTTTTAAACAATTGGTGCCAGAAAGTTAAACAGATTTGTAAATTATAACAGACTATAGATACAGAGTCTGGCACTAATGTGTATACGGCAATTGAAATGGCTACAGGTGGGTAACAGAAGCCAACAGCTATTCCCTGTGGTGCTCAGTCTAGATAAGGCAAGTATATCCAACAGTCAACGTAATGAGAATAGAAGATGGCACTCACCCAGGATAGTAGCTTCAAAAGTTCTTTATTGTATGAACACGTGGCGGTGTCAGACAGGTGAAAAGGCAGGAACGCTGAACACCGCCACCGTGTTCATACAATAAAGACCTTTTGAAGCTACTATCCTGGGTGAGTGCCATCTTCTATTCTCATTACGTTGAGATTTGTAAATGACTTCCATTTAAAAATCTTAATCCTTCCAGTACTTATCAGATGCTGTATACTACAGAGGGAGTTGTATAGTTATTTTTTGTCTGAACATGGTGCTCTCTGCTACCACCTCTGTCCATGCCAGGAACTATCCACAGCAGGAACAAATCCCAATAGCAAACCTCTCCTCCTCTGGACAGTTCCTGACACAGACAGGGTTGGCAGCAGAGTTCACAGTGGTCGGACTGGAAAGAACTACACAACTTTCTAAGTAGTATACAACAGCTGATAAGTACTGGAATGATTAAGATTTTTAAATAGAAGTAATTTACAAGTCTGTGTAACTTTCTGGCACAAGTTCATTTGAACACATTTTTTTCCCCACTGGAGTACCCCTTTAACCCCTTCCCGCTATGTGACGTATGCATACATCCAAGCATCCGACACGTCCTAGCGATCTCCTGCACTGCCGTGGGCAGTCCCGCCGCAGCTGCCAAAGCCGCGATAGCACCGGTCCCGGCAACATTAACCCCCTAGATGCCGTGCTCAATCCTGATCACGGCATCTATGGTGTTGACAGGGGGAGCGTTCTCCCCCTATTCACCAACGGCGCCACCGCGACACGATCGCAGGTCGCCGTTGGTTGCTATGGCAGCAGGAGATCAGATCATGACCTCCTGTCTGCCTGCTGCGGAACCCTATGAGATCCAGCCAGAGGCTGGACTGCACAGACTGTAGTGTGTGCAGCTCATCAGGTCATACTGTGCTGCAGTACAAATGTATTGCAGCATAGTATAACCTGTAAAAAGTTCTTCAATAAAAGTAAGAAATGTAAAAAAAATGCCCCTTTCCCAATAAAAGCCCTGTATTATGACCAAAAAAGATCAAAAACACAAATAATATACAGAATAGGTATTGTCCATAATGACGTGTACTATAAAACTATAATGTAAATTATCCCGCACGGTGAACGCCGTAGAAAAAAATGTTAAAAAAAAAAGCCCCAAATTCGCCAATTTTTCTACAAATAGCGGAATAAAAAAAGATCAAAAGGTAGCACAAAAATTATACCAGTAAAAAGTACAGGTCATCCCGCAAAAAATAAGCCCTTACTCAATGGTGTTGGATGAAAAATAAAAAAGTTGCGGCTGTTGGAAAATGAATGGCAGAAAAAGAATTTGGCTCAGAAAAGGAAAAAGAACATAGAAAGCGACATAACATGGGTATCGCCATAATCTTACTGACCCACAGAATAAATATAGCATCACTTTTACCACACACACAGTGTACACCATAAAAAACAATAAAAACGCCAGAAATTTTCCAATTTTTCACAATATTTTGAAGTTTTTCACAAAAAATACTGCATGTGTCAACAAAAATGCACCACTTATATTAAGTTTTTTCCCTAAATTTTAAATTTTTACAAGGGGTAATAGGAGAAAATGACCCCAAAATTTGTAACCCCATTTCTTCTGAGTATGGAAATACCCCATGTGTGGACGTCAAGTGCTCTGCTGACGGACTACAATGCTCAGAAGAGGAGGAGCGCCATTGAGCTTTTGGAAAGAGAATTCGTTTGGAATGGTAGTCAGGGGCCATGTGCGTTTACAAAGCCCCCCGTGGTGCCAGAACAGTGGACCCCCCACATGTGACCCCATTTTGGAAACTACACCCCTCACAGAATTTAATAAGCGGTGCAGTGAGTATTTACACCCCACTGGCGTTTGACAGATCTTTGTAACAGTGGGCTGTGCAAATGAAAAATTACATTTCTCATTTTCACGGACAACTGTTCCAAAAATCTTTCAGACACCTGTGGGGCATAAATGCTCACTGCACCCCTTAATACATTACATGAGGGGTGTAGTTTCCAAAATGGGGTCACATGTGGGGGGGGGGTCCATTGTTCTGGCACTATGGGGGCTTTGTAAACACACGTGGCCTTCAATTCCAGACAAATTGTCTCTTCAAAATCCGAATGGCGCTCCTTCTCTTCTGAGCATTGTAGTTCGCCCGCAGAGCACTTTACATCCACATAAGGGGTATTTTCTGACTCAGACGAAATGGGGTTACAAATTTTGGGGGGCTTTTTTCCTATTTTCCCTTGTGAAAATGAAAAATTTAGGGTAACTCCAGCATTTTAGTGAAAACATTTTTTTTTTTCATTTTCCTATCCAAATTTTATGAAAATTCGTCAAACACCTGTGGGGTGTTAAGGCTCACTATACCCCTTGTCACGTTCCGTGAGGGGTGTAGTTTCCAAAATGGGGTCACATGTGGGTATTTATGTTTTTGCGTTTATGTCAGAACCGCTGTAAAATCAGCGATCCCTGTGCAAATCACCAATTTAGGCCTGAAATGTACATGGTGCGCTCTCACTCCTGAGCCTTGTTGTGCGACTGCACAGCATTTTACGCCCACATATGGGGTATTTCCGTACTCAGGAGAAATTGCGTTACACATTTTGGGGGTCTTTTTTTCCTTTTACTGCTTGTGAAAATAAAAAGTATGGGGCAACACCAGCATGTTAGTGTAACATTTTTTTACACTAACAGGCTGGTGTAGCCCCCCAAAAAAGCCCCCCAAAATTTGTAGTGCAATTTCTTCCGAGTACGGAAATACCCGTACCATATGTGGCCCTAAACTGTTTCCTTGAAATACGACAGGGCTCCGAAATGAGAGAGCACCATGCGCATTTGAGGACAAAATTACATAGGGGTGGACATAGGGGTATTCTACGCCAGTGATTCCCAAACAGGGTGCCTCCAGCTGTTGCTAAACTCCCAGCATGCCTGGACAGTCAGTGACTGTCCAGAAATGCTGGGAGTTGTTGTTTTGCAACAGCTGGAGGCTCCATTTTGGAAACACTGGCGTACAATATGTTTTTCATTTTTATTGGGGCGACAGTGTAAGGGGGTGTATATGTAGTGTTTTACCCTTTATTTTGTGTTAGTGTAGTCTAGTGTTTTTAGGGTACATTCGCACTGGCGTTTTACGGCGAGTTTCCCGCTAGGAGTTTGCGCTACCCCGAAAAATTTGCCGCAGCCCAAACTTGAAGCAGGAAACTTACTGTAAACCTGCCTGTATGAATGTACCCTGTACATTCACATGGGGGGGCAAACCTCCAGCTGTTTCAAAACTACAACTCCCAGCATGTACTGACAGACCGTGCATGCTGGGAGTTGTACTTTTGCAACAGCTGGAGGCACACTGGTTGGAAAACCTTCAGTTAGGTTCTGTTACCTAACTCAGTATTTTCCAACCAGTGTGCCTCCAGCTGTTGCAAAACTACAACTCCCAGCATGTACTGATCACCGAAGGGCATGCTGGGAGATGTAGTTATGCAACAACTGGAGGTACGCAACTACAACTCCCAGCATGCAGAGACAGCTGTTTGGGCATGCTGGGATTTGCAGTTTTGCATAATCTGGAGGGCTAGTTTATAGACCACTGCACAGTGATCTCCGACTGTGGCCCTCCAGATGTTGCAAAACTACAAATCCCAGCATGCCCAGACAGCAAACAGCTGTTTCGGCATGCTAGGAGTTATAGTTTTGCAAGATCTGGAGGATACAGTTTAGAAACCACTGTATAGTGGTGTCAAACTGTAGCCCTCCAGCTGTTGCAAAACTACATATTCCAGCATGCCCAAACAGCTGTCTGGGTATGCTGGGAGTTGTAGTTTTGCAAGATCTGGAGGGATACAGTTTAGAGACCACTGTATAGTGGTCTCAAACTGTAGCCCTCCAGCTGTTGCAAAACTACATATTCCAGCATGCCCAAACAGCTGTCTGGGAATGCTGGGAATTATAGTTTTGCAACATCTGGAGGACTACAGGTTAGAGACCACTGTATAGTGGTCTCAGACTGCAGCCCTCCAGATGTTTCTAGGCAACTTACCGGCTTCCGTAGGATCCAGGGAGCCGTTCTCTGCTGCCGCACAACATCGCCGCCCGCCGATCACCATCGCCCGTGGCCTCCGGATGGGTAAGTGGATCTTCGGCGCCCGATCCTCTTCAGTTCCCAGTTCTGCCAGTTCCCTATTGTGGGGGGGCAGGAGGGGAAAATGAAAGTTAACCCCTCGCCCCCAATCTGCTATTGGTCGTCGCTTCTGACGACCAATAGCAGGGATAGGAGGGGTGGCCCCTCTGCCACCTCACTCCTATCACTTCAGGGGGATCGTAGGTGTCAGGGACAACTGCGATCCCCCTTATATTCCGAGTCACCAGGTCACCATAGATCCCGTATGACCCGGAATCATCGCAAATCGCAAGTGTGAATTCACTTGCGATTTGTGCCGATCGCCGACATGGGGGGGTGACCCCCCTGGGCATTTGCGCGGGGTGCCTGCTGATCGATATCAGCAGTAACCACGGTCCGGTCCCCGCCCGGCGGGGACCAAAATTCCCATGGGCGTATGCATACGCCCTTGGTCCTTAAATACCAGGACGCAAGGGTGTATGCATACGCCTTCAAGCCCAACAGGTTAAAGAGATACATGTCACACAAAAAAAAAAAAAAAAAGCCTGGTCATTGAGGTAAAAAATGGGTCCGCCCTTAAAGGAGAACTCCAGAATATAAAAATTGTCCCCAATATTGTGCCGGCAGTAATAAAATAAAGATGTACATACCTTCCTCCGCTCCCCCAGGGCCTCCGGTAACTGGCCCTGGTCTCCGTCGCGATCCTCTTCCTGGTTCCCGGTGGTCGGCGAGTCATACTGCACTCAGCCAATCACCGGCCACAGCGAAGTCCCGCCTCGGCCGGCGATAGTCTGAGCGGCAGTATGACGTTTTCGGCCCCGGCAGCAGGTGCCGGTGTAGTGAAGAATTTTGTGTCTTGAAGCGCTCTCACACTGCCGCTCAGCCTATTGCCGGATGAGTCGGGACTTCGCTGTGGCCGGTGATTGGCTGAGTGCAGTTTGACTCGCCGACCACCGGCAGCCAGGAAGAGGATCGCGGCGAAGACCGGAGCCGGTTACCGGAGGCCCCGGGGGAGCAGAGGAAGGTATGTACATCTTTATTTTTTTTTTTAAAGGGAATTAAAGGGGTTAAAGGGAACCAGTCATCAGATTGTACCATATATAACGTGTGGCAACGCATTATATATGGTAACATTTTCAATCTTACATCCCCAGGAGACGTTCCTGCCGGCAGGGATGATGAGGATATTAAGTTAGAAAGTGTCCCCCAGCTGTCCGGGCATGCTGGAAGTTGTAGTTTTGCAACAGCTGGAGGCACACTGGTTTGGAAGCCGTCCTAGATCGATATCCATCATATAATATACCTAAGAGTTGACTCAGACAGATGGCATCTAAACCTGATATATTGCCAGGAGACTGTGATACAAGAAACCCCCAAGAGCAAGCAATAAAACTGGGAACCCCCAACCCTAGAAGAATAATCTGGATAATAAATCCTACCTCTGTCAGGTGACAAGAAGATAAATCACGGCCATCTGCTCTGTAATGGGAGGGTAAGAGCAGGGCTGGCCCCTGCAACCATCAATCAATTCAGCTGCCCTCTGATTCCAACAGGCTAACGCTTCTTACGGTGCATCTGGTGGACTACAAGAAAATGGCCGCCGCCGTTCATTGTTAAGGACACATTAGCGTTGATTAGCTGCAGTACCATTCAACACTGGACGGTCTGATCACGGTGACGTAATCACTAACCATAACAGAACTGAGGAGAATGAAGGGGGACCCTGCGCTGCCGCTTCGACAAATGGGCATCCAGGGGCGGGCTGTGCTTGGCTTTCGTTTGGAACGCATGAGCCCCGGAAGTGGGGTATCGTGACAGAAAGGGTCGGGGATGTGACTAGGAGCGGGCCGCGGTAGTGGAGATATCACTTAGTGGAGTTGTTATATGTTTTGAAAAGACATTTATTACGTTGTCTATTTCAATCCTTTTAACGACTCAGCCCATTTGGGCCTTAACCCCTTAACAATTTTATTTTTATGTGTTCATTATTTCCTCGCCTTAAAAAAAAAATCATAACTTTTTTATATTTTCATCCACAGACTAGTATGAGGGTTTGTTTTTTGCGCGACCAGTTGTCCATTGTAATGCCATCACTCACTTTACCTTAAAATGTTTGGCACAACCAAAAAAATACTATTTGTGTGGGGAAATTAAAAAGAAAACGCAATTATGCAAATTTTGGAAGGTTTTGTTTTCACACCGTACAATTTACGGTAAAAATGACATGTGTTCTTTATTCTTTGGGTCAATACGATTAAAATGATACCCAAAATACTTTTCTATTACTGTTACGCTTAAAAAAATCTCAAACTTTTTAACCAAATTAGTACGTTTAACCTCTTCAGGACATAGAGCGTATGGATACGCCCTGCATTCTGAGTCCTTAAGGACCGAGGGCGTATCCATACGCCCGTGGGAATTCCTGTCCCCACCGCTAGCCGGTTGGGGACCGGAGCCGGATGCCTGCTGAAATCGTTCAGCAGGCATCCCGGCATATCGCCCAGGGGGGTCATTATGCCCCCTCCATGTCTGCGATTCCGGGTCAATTGGGTCTCCGGTGACCCGGAATTACTGGCTGATCGGGGCCATCTCTGACGGCCCCGAACAGCCATAGCCAGCAAGGGTGAGGTGGCACTGGTGCCACCTCACGATCGCCCTGATTCGTCGTCCGGTTTACCGGCCGACCTATCAGGGCACCTGCTGCGGGTGTCACTCCCGCAACCCGCTCCGCCCCTCTTCCGGAGGACGTGAGCGGGTGCGGGACGTGGACCCCGGGAGCTGGGGACCCCGATCCCCGGCGTCAATGTTGGGATCGGGGCCCCAGGAGCGGCGGCGGCGAGGGACTGACCTGTGTCCCGGAGCAGCAGCAGTAAGAGGTGAGTGACAGCCTCCTGCTGTTGCTTAGCAACAGCTCCCAGCATGTAAAAAGGGCATGCTGGGAGCTGTAGTTATGCAACAGCAGGAGGCAGACAACCACAGCTCCCAGCATTCCCTTATGGGCATGCTGGGACTTATAGTTTTGCAACAGCTGGAGGCACATTTTTTCTATGGAAAAGTGTACCTTCAGCTGTTGTATAACTACAACTCCCAGCTTGCACAAACAGCTAAAGTGCATGCTGGGAGTTGTAGTGGTGCATCTGGTGGTTGCATAACTACAACTCCCAGCATGCCCGTTGGCTGTCGGTGACTGCTGAGAGTTGTAGTTTTGCAACAGCTGAAGGCACACTGGTTGTGAAACTCAGAGCTTTTTTTTACCTAACTCAGTGTTTCACGACCGGTGTGCCTCCAGCTGTTGCAAACTACAACTCTCAGCAGTCACCGTACACCATGTACCGTACATGCTGGGAGTTGTAGTTTTGCAACAGCTGGAGGCACACTGGTTGTGAAACACTGAGTTAGGTCACAAACTCAGTGATATATAACCAGTGTGCCTACAGCTGTTGCAAAACTAAAACTCTCAGCATGTACAGTCTCTCAGCGCTTGCTGGGAGTTGTAGTTTTGCAACAGCTGGATATTCCCCCCCCCCCCCCCCCCCAATGTGTACAGGGTACACTCACATGGGCGGAGGTTTAAAGTAAGTATCCTGCTGCAAGTTTTAGCTGCGGCAAATTTTCTGCTGCAGCTCAAACTGCCAGCGAGAAACTACTGTGAACCCCCGCCCGTGCGACTGTACCTCACGATCGCCCTGATTCATCGGCCGGTTTACCGGCCGACCAATCAGGGCACCTGCTGCGGGTGTCACTCCCGCAACCCGCTCCGCCCCTCTTCCGGAGGATGTGAGCAGGTGCGGGACGTGGACCCCGGGAGCTGGGGACCCCCATCCCCGGCGTCAATGTTGGGATCAGGGACCCAGGAGCGGCGGCGGCGAGGGACTGACCTGTGTCCCGGAGCAGCAGCAGTAGGAGGTTAGTGACAGCCTCCTGCTGTTGCTTAGCAACAGCTCCCAGCATGCAAAAAGGGCATGCTGGGAGCTGTAGTTATGCAACAGCAGGAAGCAGACAACCACAACTCCCAGCATTCCCTTATGGGCATGCTGGGACTTATAGTTTTGCAACAGCTGGAGGCACATTTTTTCTATGGAAAAGTGTACCTTCAGCTGTTGTATAACTACAACTCCCAGCTTGCACAAACAGCTAAAGTGCATGCTGGGAGTTGTAGTGGTGCATCTGCTGGTTGCATAACTACAACTCCCAGCATACCCTAAAAACACTACACTAACACACAATAAAATAAAAAGTAAAAAACACTACATATACACATACCCCTACACAGCCCCCCTCCCCAATAAAAATGACAAACGTCTGGTACGCCACGGTTTCCAAAACGGAGCCTCCAGCTGTTGCAAAACAACAACTCCCAGTATTGTCGGACAGCCGTTGACTGTCCAGGCATGCTGGGAGTTTTGCAACAGCTGGAGGCACCCTGTTTGGGAATCACTGGCGTAGAATTCCCCTATGTCCACCCCTATGCAAGTCCCTAATTTAGGCCTCAAATGCGCATGGCGCTCTCACTTTGGAGCCCTGTCGTATTTCAAGGCAACCGTTTAGGGTCACATATGGGGTATCGCCGTACTTGGGAGAAATTGGGTTACAAATTTTGGGGGCTATTTTCTGCTTTTACCCTTTTTAAAAATGTAAAATTTTTTGGAAAACAAGCATTTTAGGTTAAAAAAAATTTTTTTTTTACATATGCAAAAGTCGTGAAACACCTGTGGGGTATAAAGGTTCACTGTTACGTTCCCCGAGGGGTCTAGTTTCCAAAATAGTATGCCATGTTTTTTTTTTTTTTTTTTGCTGTCCTGGCACCATAGGGGCTTCCTAAATGCGGCATGCCCCCAGAGCAAAATTTGCTCCCAAAAAACCAAATGTGACTACTCCCCTTCTGAGACCGGTAGTGCGCCAGCAGAGCACTTTTCACCCCCAAATTGGGTGTTTTCTGAATCGGGAGAAATTGGGCTTCAAATTTTGAGGGGTATTTTCTGCTATTACCCTTTTTAAAAATGTAAAATTTTTGGGACAACAAGCATTTTAGGAAATTTTTTTTTTTTTTTTTTTTTTTTTTTTTACATTTGCAAAAGTCATGAAACACCTGTAGGGTGTTAAGGCTCACTTTATCCCATGTTACATTCCCCGAGGGGTCTAGTTTCCAAAATGGTATGCCATGTGTTTTTTTTTTTTTTTGCTGTTCTGGCACCATAGGGGCTTCCTAAATGCAACATGCCCCCCAAAACGTTTCAGAAAAACGTACTCTGCAAAATCCCCTTGTCGCTCCTTCACTTCTGAGCCCTCTACTGCGCCCGCCGAACACTTTACATAGACATATGAGGTATGTGCATACTCGAGAGAAATTGGGCTACAAAAACAAGTAAAAATTTTCTCCTTTTACCACTTGCAAAAATTCAAAAATTGGGTCTACAAGAACATGCGAGTGTAAAAAATGAAGATTTTGAATTTTCTCCTTCACTTTGCTGCTATTCCTGTGAAACACCTAAAGGGTTAAAACACTTACTGAATGTCATTTTGAATACTTTGGGGGGTGTAGTTTTTATAATGGGGTCATTTGTGGGGTATTTCTAATATGAAGACCCTTCAAATCCACTTCAAAACTGAACTGGTCCCTGAAAAATATCGAGTTTGAAAATTTTGTGAAAAATTGGAAAATTGCTGCTGAACTTTGAAGCCCTCTGGTGTCTTCCAAAAGTAAAAACATGTCAACTTTATGATGCAAACATAAAGTAGACATATTGTATATGTGAATCAAAAAGAAATTTATTCGTAATATACAGTTTCCTTACAAGTAGAAAGCAAAGCTTCAAAATTAGAAAAATGCAAAATTTTCTAATTTTTCATCCAACTTACGGATTTTTCACCAAGAAAGGATGCAAGTTACCACAAAAATGTACTACTATGTTAAAGTAGAATATGTCACGAAAAAACAATCTCGGAATCAGAATGATAACTAAAAGCATTCCAGAGTTATTAATGTTTAAAGTGACAGTGGTCAGATGTGCAAAAAACGCTCTGGTCCTTAAGGCCAAAATGTGCTCCGTCCTGAAGGGGTTAAAATCCCCCTATTTTGAAGACCTAAAACTTTCATTTTTCTGTATAAGCGGCGGTATGAGGGCTCCTTTTTTGCACTGTGATCTGTACTTTTTATTGATACCATATTTGCTTATATAAAACTTTTAATACATTTAATACATAAAATGTTATTAAAAAAAGCTGCAATTTTGGACTTTTTTTTTTTTTTACGTTCATGCTGTTCACCGTACGGTATCATTAACATTTTATTTTAATAGATCGGATATTTAGGCATGCGGCGATACCAAATATGTATATCAAAAATTTATTTACACTTTTTGGGGGTGAAATAGTGAAAATGGGCCAATTTACGTTTTTTATTGGGAGAGGGGTTTTTTCACATTAAAAAAAAAAAATGTAACTTTAATTTTTACACCTTAGTAGTCCCCATAGGGGACTATTAATAGCAGTGTTTCCCAAACGCTGTCCTCAAGCACCCCCAACAGGTCATGTTTTCTGGATTTCCTTAGTCTTTCACAGATGATATAATTGTGGTGATGCCCGATTCACTGACCATAATTATATCACCTGTGAAAGACTAAGGAAATCCAGAAAACATGAGGACAGCGTGGGAAACACTGATTTATAGCAATCATTCGATTGCTAATACTGTTCAGTGCTATGCATAGGGCATAGCACTGATCAGTATTATCGGTCATCTTCTGCTCTGGTCTGCTCGATCTCAGACCAGAGCAGAAGACCCGTGGAAGGCAGCGGAGGCAGGTGAGGGGACCTGCTTCTGCCGTTCTAGATGATCAGATCTCTGCGGCAGTGCTGCGGGCGATCTGATCATCCATTTTAGTGACTACAGCGCTGCAGATGCCGTGATCTGTGTTGATCACGGCATCTGAGGGGTTAATGGCGGACATCCGAGCGATTGCGGATGTCTGCCATTACCGGTGGGTCCCTGGCTGCTATCAGCAGTTGGGACCTGCCACGCATGGCCCATCGCTACGATGCTCGCGGTCATGTATAGGAGATAAACGTACGTCCTGGTGCGTTAAAGACCACGGACTGCGTCGTTAAGGGGTTAACACACTTTTTTTTTCCATCCACAAACTCATATGAGGTTTGTATTTCGCACAACGGAGTACATTGTAATATCTTTAATCTTACCATAAAATACATGGTAAAACTGACGTATCTTTTTTTATTTGGGTCAATATGTTACCCACCATGTTACATGCTTTTCTATTATTGTACTACTTAAAAAAAAAAAGTTGGGAGTTTTTTTTTTTTTTTTTAAACAAAATAAGTATATGTAAATATGTAAAATTGTCCTATTCTGACCCCCTAAAATTTTCAAATTTTTCTGTATACGCTGCTTTATAGGAGCTCTTTTTTTTTTTTGCTCTGTGATCTGTAGTTTCTATCTGTACCGCTTATGTATATATGTTACTTTTTAATCACTTTTTATACCTTTTTATGGCATGTGATGTGACCTTTTTTAAACGTTGGTATTTTTATTTTATTTTTACCCCATCTTGATACAGGATCATGAACATTAAATAAGTTCAGACATTTCCACATGTGCTGATACCAAATACATTTATGTTTATTTGGTGTCTTGTTTACATTTTTATATTTGTAAAATAGGAAAAGGGGGAGGGATTACATTTTTAGTGGGGCAGGGGACACTCCCGATCCCCTGAAGTCATAGAAGAGAGGTGGCAGGGGTGCCACCCCTCCTATCCCTGCTTCTGACCGACCAATAGCAGATCAGGGGAAGGGGGGGGGGGTGTAACAGTTCGGTTCCCCGCTCTGCCCACCAACTGTTGTCCGGGCAGAGTGGGGGAACCGGTGGTGACCGGCCCCTGAGGTCTCTTACCATCGGCGATCGCCAGCGATGAGATGCGGCTCCCTGGTGCGCGATCCTACGGAAGCTGGTGAGTTGTTGCCTAGCAACATCTGGAGGGCCACAGTTTGGAGATCGCTATACAGTAGTCTCTAAACTGTAGCCCTCCAGATGTTGCAAAACTACAACTCCCAGTATTCGCAGACAGCTGTTTGGGCATGCTGGGTTTTATAGTTTTGCAAGATTTAGAGGGGTACAGTTTGGAGATCACTGTGCAGTGATGTCTAAACTGTGGCCCTCTAGATCTTGCAAAACTACAACTCCCAGCATGCCCACACAGCAGTTTGCTGTCTGGGCATGGTGGGATTTGTAGTTTTGAAACATCTGGAGGGCCACAGTTTGGAGATCACTGTGCAGTGGTTTCTAAAATGTGACCTTTTAAATCTTGCAAAACTGCAACTCCCAGCATGCACGGACAGCAAACAGCTGTCTCGCCATGCTGGGAGTTGTAGTTGCGTACCTCCAGGTATTGCATAACTACATCTCCCAGCATGCCCTTCGGCAATAAGTACATGCTGGGAGTTGTAGTTTTGCAACAGCTGGAGGCACAGTGGTTAGAAAATACTGAGTTAGGTAACAGAACCTAATTGAAGTTTTCGAACCAGTGTGCCGCCAGCTGTTGTACAGGTACAACTTCCAGAATGCACGGTCTGTCAGTACATGCTGAGGAGTTGTAGTTCTGCAACAGCTGGAGGTTTGCACAGGGTACATTCACACAGGCGGGTTTACAGTGAGTTTCCTGCTTCAAGTTTGAACTGCGGCAAATTCTTGCGCAGCACAAACTCCTAGTGGGAAACTCACCATAAACCCCGCAACTGAAAATGTACCCTAAAAACACTACACTAACGCTAAATAAAAAAGGTAAAACATGATGGGAGTTTAGCAACAGCTGTAGTAGGCACCCTGTTTGGGAATCACTGGCATAGAATACCCCTATGTCATGTCGTATTTCAAGGAAACAGTATAGGTTCACATATGGGGTATTTCTGTACTCGGGAGCAATGAAGTTAAACATTTTGGGGGTCTTTTTCTCCTTTTACCCCTTATGAAAAGGAAAAGTTGTGGTCCACACCAGCCTGTTAGTGTAAAAAATACAAATTTGAACACTAACATGCTGGTGTTGCCCCAGCATTTTATTTTCACAAGAGGTAAAAGGAAAAAAAGACCCCCAAAATTTGTAACACAATTTCTCCTGAGTACGGAAATATCCCATATGTAGGCGTAAAACAAGGCTCAGGAGTGAGAGCGCACTATGCACATTTGAGGCTTAAATTGGGGATTTGCACAGGGCTGGCTGATTTTACAGTGGTTCTGACATAAAAGCAATAAAATAAATACCCACGTGTGACCCCATTTTGGAAACTACAACCCTCATGGAACGTAGCAAGGGGTATAGTGAGCCTTAACACCCCACAGGTGTTTGACGTATTTTCGTTAAATTTGGATGGGGAAAATGAAAAATTTGTTGTTTTTTTTTTACTAAAATGCTGGTGTTACCCTAAAGTTTTCATTTTCACAAGGGAAAATAGGAAAAAAAGCCCCCCAAAATTTGTAACCCGTAGGAACATACTCCATATGTGGATGTAAAGTGCTCTGCGGGTAAACTACAATGCTCAGAAGAGAAGGAGCACCATAGGGATTTTGGAGAGAAAATTTGTCCAGAATTGAAGGCCACGTGTGTTTACATCGCCCCCCCATGTGACCCCATTTTGGAAACTACACCCCTCACGGAATATAAGAAAGGGTACAATGAGCATTTACGCCCAAAGGTGTCTGACAGATTTTTGGAACAGTGGTCCGTGAAAATGAAAAATTAAATTTTTCACTTGCACAGCCCACTATTCCAAATATCTGTCAAACGCCAGTGGGGTGTAAATGCTCACTGCACCCCTTATTATAGTGTGAGGGGTGTAGTTTCCAAAATGGGGTCACACGTGTGGGGGGACTTTGTAAATGCACAAGGCCCCTGACTTCTATTCCAAGCAAATTCTCTCTCCAAAAGCTCAATGGCGCTCCTTCTCATCTGAGCATTGTAGTGCGCCCGCAGAGCCCTTGACGTCCACACATGGGGTATTTCCATACTCAGAAGAAATGGGGTTACAAATTTTGGAGGGCATTTTCTCCAATTAACCCCTTGTAAAAATAAAAAATTTGGGGGGGGGGGGGCTGCATTTTAGTGAAAAAATAAATTTCCTTTACACATCCAACTTAAAACAAAAAGTCGTCAAACACCTTTGGGGTGTTAAGGCTCACTGTACCCCTTGTTAAGTTCCTTAAGGGGGTGTTGTTTCCAAAATAGTATGCCATGTTTTTGTTTTTTTGCTGTTCTGCCCCCCCCCCCCAAAACCATTTCAGCAAAATTTGCTTTCCAAAAGGCAAATGTTACTCCTTCTCTTCTGACCATTGTAGTGCACCCACAGTGCACTTGATGTCCACACATGGGGTATTTCCATACTCAGAAGAGATTGGGTTACAAATTTTGGGGGACATTTTTTTCCTATTCATTTACACATCCAAATTTCACGAAAAAGTAATCAAACACCTGTGGGGTGTTAATGGCTCACTGGACCCCTTGTTACATTCCTTGAGGGGTGTAGTTTCCAAAATAGTATGCCATGGGGGGGGGGGGGGGAGGGTGTTTGCTGTTCTGGCACCATAAAGGGTTTCCTAAATGTGACATGCCCCCTAAAACCCATTTCAGAAAAATTCACTCTCCAAAATACCATTGTCACTCCTTCCCTTCTAAGCCCTTTAGTGCACTTGACATACACATGAGATATTTCCTTACTCGAGAGAAATTACAAATTTTAGGGTGATTTCGCTCCTTATACCCCTTGTAAAAATTCATAAACTGGGACTACAAGAACATGAGTGTAAAAAATGAAGATTTTGAATTTTCTCCTTCACTTTGCTGCTATTCTTGTGAAACACCTAAAGTGTTAACACTAACTGAATGTCATTTTGAATACTTTGAGGGGTGCAGTTTTTATAATGGGGTCATTTATGGGGCATTTCTAATACGAAGTCCCCTCAAATCCACTTCAAAACTCAACTGAATAATGACAATTATTTGAAAAATTTGAAAATTGCTGCTGAACATTGAAGCCCTCTGATGTCTTCCAAAAGGTAAAAACACGTCAACTTTATGATGCCAACATAAAAGTAGACATATTGTATATGCAAATCAATATACAGTATAAGTTATTTGGAATGTCTCTATTTAAGCAGAGAGCTTCCAAGTAAAAAAAAAAATGCTTAATTTTCATATTTTTCATCAAATTTTGGAATTTTTCACCAAGAAATTATGCAAGTATCGACTAAAATTTACCACTAACATAAAGTAGAATATGTCATGAAAAAACAATCTCGGAATCAGAATGAAAAGTGACAGTGGTCAGATGAGCAAAAAAAATGCCCGGGTCCTTAAAGGAGTATTCCAGTGGTGAACAACTTATCCCCTATTCTAAGGATAGGGGATAAGTTGCAGATCGCGGGGGGTCCGACCGCTGGGGCCCCCTGCGATCTCCTGTACGGAGCCCGACAGCCCGCGGGAAGGGGGCGTGTCGACCTCCGCACGAAGTGGCGGCCGACACGCCCCCTCAATACAACTCTATGGCAGAGCCGAAGCGCTGCCTTCGGCAATCTCCGGCTCTGCCATAGAGATGTATTGAGTGGGCGTGTCGGCCGCCGCTTCGTGCGGTGGTCGACACCCGCTATCTGGCCGGAGAGCCTGGCCCCGTACAGAGAGATCGCAGGGGGCCCCAGCGGTCAGACCCCCCCGTGATCTCAAACTTATCCCCTATCCTTAGGATAGGGGATAAGTTTTTCACCACTGGACTACCCCTTTAAGGTGAAAATGGGCTGGGTCCTTAGCCCCTTAAGGACGCAGCCCTTTTTTGCAATTCTGACCACCGTCACTTTACGAATTAATAACGCGGAAACGCATTTGCCGAATATTCTGATTCTGAGAGTTTTTTCGTGACATATTCTACTTTATTTTGGTGGTAAATTTTCGGCGTTACTTGCATCCTTTTTGGTGAAAAATCCCCAAATTTCATGAAAATTTTGAACATTTTGAATTTTTCTAACTTTGAAGCTCTCTACTTGTAAGGAAAATGGATATTCACAATAAATTTTATTTTTATTCACAAATACAATATGTCCACTTTATGTTGGAATCATAAAATGGACATATTTTTGCTTTTTGAAAAAGTTAGAGAGCTTCAAAAGTAGAGCAGCAATTTTCAAAAATGTCATGAAAATTGCTCAATCTGAAGGGACAGATGTTACAGAACTACAACTCCCAGAGAGTTGTAGTTTGGCAACATCTGGAGGGCTACCGTTTGGGCACCACTGTAAGGGTGCTTTCACACTACGTTTGTAGTGTACGGTTGCTGGAATGAGACAACCAGAGTCAGCGTTTGAAATGAATGGGGTTCGGGCCGGATCCGACTGGGATACGGGAGCGGACGGTTTTCGCTCCTCCCAACTGGATCCAGCAACCGTACACTACAATCGTAGTGTGAAAGCACTCTTACAGTGGTCTCCAAACTGTGACCCTCCAGATGTTGCAAAACTACAACTCCCAGCATGCCCAGACAGCCTTTGGCTGTCTGGGCATGCTGGGAGTTGCAGTTTGGCCTTCCTAGTGGTTGCCACAGTAAAGATCACTTTACTTTCACTTTCAACCCCCCCCCCCCCCCCACTGTCGCTTCCCTACCTGAGCCAGTATCCAGCAGTCTCCAGCGAAGATCGGGGGGGGGGGTCCCCAGGCACCGGCCTCCATCTTCTGTCCATGTTCCCCTCGACATCCAGGCGTGGGCAGAAGGGGGTTGCCATGGCAACCCACTGTCCTGCTCTGCCATTGGTCAGATTCAGTTCTGACCAATGGCAGGGGATAGGAGGAGATCGCAGCACTGCAACCTCACTCCTAGCCCTCAGGATGATCGGGGCTGTCCCTGACAGCTCCGATCATCACCCGGAAAATAGCGATCGGGTCACCAGAGACCCGATCAGCCCGCAATAGCAGAAAATCGCATGTCTGAATTGACATGCGATTTTCTGCGATCGCCGACATGGGGGTCTCAGGACCCCCCTGGGCGATGTGCCGGGATGCCTGCTGAATGATTTCAGCAGGCATTCCGGTCCGGTCCCCAACCGGCTAGCGGCGGGGACCGGAATTCCCAAGGGCGTATGCATACGCCCCGCGTCCTTAAGGACTCGGGATGCAGGGCGTATACATACGCCCCGCGTCCTGAACAGGTTAAGGGATGAAAGTGTTTGCTGTATGCAGTGGTAATTACTTACCAAGAGTTGTCCAAGGAAGAACAACTACTTATCCAGAGACAGTAGAATAGAGAACATGGGCTAGCCTGAGATACTGTATCTCAAATTTCTGATGGTTCATGCTGGCTGTTATCAGAATACATATGCATTACAGCTTACTGTGTATGAGGCTCTGTAGCTGCAGACTGTCCATGCTGACCCATGGCCATCACCAAAAGTGCCTATAATGGGCATGTGAGCATGAGAAATGGACCAAACAGCAATAGTAAAAGGTGATCACTTTTACATTATGTGGACAGCCGTGTGTGCATCGCTTATCAAGATGCACTATGAGAAGAAGGCCAGCTTGTTCTGATGCTCTGGGCAATGTTCTACTCAGATCCTAGCATTCATGTAGATGTTACTTACATTCCACCTCGGAAGACTTTTTGTGGTGCCAAACAATTGGGTATTGGATCATTTTTACATGCTGGACTAGGTTGTGAATTGCTTTGTTAAGACTAATGCAAAACAGTAGTTTATAAGTTCTGGAACCCTGTTGACAACTCAAAATGTCATTTCGAACACACTTAAGAAAACTACACTTTTTTTGTGAAATCAACTTTTTAATTTCAATATATTTTTACAACAATTTTCATAGCGACAATTTATAACACTTGTTTAAAATGTTTCATTTTAAAATATAGATGGGATAGTCATTCTCTTCTGGAAAAAAAACAAGAGTTAATATCGACAATGTCGTCCAATTTACTGTGTCAAAACAATATGAAATGTACATGGGCTCATAACTCTCCTGCACATATGGAATGCTTACATATTAACGTTAATAAGACAAACAAAAAAATAGTTTTTTTTTCCTTGTTTTTGCATAGTACCTACGTCTCACCTGACGACTCAATGAAAAGGAATTCTCATTGAATGCCATGCAAAATCCAGATGTTACTCTTTGTTCAGGAGAATGCGTCCACCATATTAACCAACTACCTATTAAGAAATGAAGGGTTTGCACCTAAATTCTCTTTAGAAATTTGCAGACCAAACGATGTCTGATCTCCAAATTCGGCCACCATGCTCTTAATGCTGGCGATAACTCAAAATGCTACTGCAAAACCTATGCTAAACCCTATGTAAAGGATATAATGGATATAATATCGTAATAGAGTGATAGGGAGCTCTTGTCCATAACTAAAATTGATGTTCTGCAAAAACTTCAGCTAGACTCAAACTGTTTGTCCTTTGACAGAATCTTCGTTCTACTGTAAAACAAGCAGTCAAAGTTCGTAAACCTTAGCTTTCTAGTAATTGTAAGTCCACCAGAGGTGGTGATCTGATGAACCTATTTGCAATAATTTAAGTTAAACTGGCTGCATGGATAATTGAGACTTCCTCTCGGGATGCTTAGTAAACATAAAAGAAGCAACAATATTACAGGGATTTCCATGTTATGTATACGTTACATTTTCAAAAATAATAATTTGGAGCATACACTGTATGTACGACAAATGATGTATTTATCTCAGGTTTCATGAACCCTCATCATGTAGCTAAAGCCACTTATTATACCGCTCTTAGGGGGTATCCTGACATTATTCAAAGTCTTTCTTTTTAACAGACCCACATGGATTTGCTTTTTTGTATGAAAAATTAAGATAACAATACAAAGTGACTGAAATATGGGTACAGTTGAAAGAGGATTTGTTTAGATAGCTTACCTTCCAACAATGACAGCCTGTGTGCCGAACGGGAACTAGGTGGCCATTACACCCCTGGACACAAGGGGGGAGATTTATCAAAACCTGTGCAGAGGAAGAGTGGTGCAGTTGCCCAGAGCAGCCAATCAGATTTGTTTCTCTCATTTTTCAAAGGCTTCTTTAAAAATGAAAGAAGCTATCTGATTGGTTGCTAATGGGGAAACTGCACCACTCTTCCTCTGCACAGGTTTTGATAAATCTCCCGCAAGGTTTTTGTTCTGTATTTCTGCTGATAGTTTCCTCATCTATAAAAGTTGGTCTCTAAAACTTGCTCCTGGAAGGGTGATCCTGCTTGTTATATTCTTAAGTATGTTTATTCGTGGATAAACACATTGGTTAAAGAGAATCCGTCATCAGTTTCACCTGCACTAATCTGTTGTACAGGCTGTTAGTGTAGGTGACACTGACGACAAGAATACTTACCTTTCCCCAATCTGTGGCCCTGTTTTCTTCCTTATTCAGGCGACAGGCTTGGTGAATGGGCAGCGCTCCGGGAGCACGCTGACATCATCGCTGACTTCATCAGCTCCGCTCATGCACCAAGCCTACCGCCCAAATAAGATAATAGGCTAACAGGACCACGGATCGGGGATAGGTAAGTATCATTATCATCAGTGTCATTCGCACTTACAGTCTGCGGGTTAAACTGATAACAGATTCCCTTAAATGAGGTTTACAGAAACTAAAGTAAAAATACTGAAATTACTTTACTGACAACATTTTCATGGTGCAAAATAAAATATTGAAATAATGAATACATTAACCTATGAATAAATTACAAAAAAGAAAAATTAATGATAAATTAAAGTGACATCTCTAGCAATTAGGATTTGAAAAACTCCAAACCTATGAAGCGATGCTGAAAAACAGCATTTATGGCACACCAAAACTTGCTGCACACAAAACTGGGCCTCAAAACATGTAGCAATTAAACCTTTGGTGGTAGTCCTAAAATAACTAACTACTGTTACAATGGAGGCACATAGTACTGCCAGTGGTGCCCCAGTAATGGGTTCATTAAGATTCTCCATAAAATTGTATTTATTATTTAAAAAGCCATCACAATGCCAGCCTAAGCTAACTGTCTAAAACAGGACTATAGACCTCTGCATGTAAATAACATTCATAGCATGCTATCAAAAAGGAACCTGGTTGTTCCTACACATGACATTATAAGTAATACTAATCATTTCTTCTATAGGTTTAAACAATACTGGTGTGCATATGTCTATTATGTTTAAGCCTTGACTGAACGGGAACTGCATCATGGGAAATGCATTGTAGAAGGTGATTTGGTAAAACTGTGCTTCCCATAATATACCTAAGACACTGAAGGTCTTTAGGTCTGGGAGCACAAAGTGAAACAAAGTGTTAAGAAATCAATCTGAAAGGCAGGGAAACCAATACATATTAAACGGCAACTTATAGAAACTGCATAGTTTGCATTCTTTGTTAAGTTACCTCTAGCTTACCTCTACAAACCTTTATATTTGCATCTCAATCAAGAGATCCATACACCACACACACTTACCTCTGCCACCTATAGACAGGTGGTGGGGGGGGGGTTGATCAAAGATCTGTTTATAGTAGGATGTCCTTCAGATGGGCTAACAAGCCCTATATTTCCAGAACAGGGGGGCGATCAGCATACTATAAACAGATATGTGATCAGCCCCCCTCGTCTGTCTAAAGATACCACTATCTTGTCTTTTTGTTTTTTCTTTACAGAGACAACAGGTCCTTTTTAAAAGGTGTAATAGGTGTAGTGATGGAGCGGAGTGTTAGCATAGCCTGTGGTACGGTGTATAGCTTAGGGAACCTGTGCTGTTTATTGTACTGTCAGGCTTTGTGTGATTGTAATTTATTGTATGACTTGCAATGACGACTGAATGGCAAATAAAGCCCTTTCAGTACCTTTAAAGGTGTAATACTGACCACGCTTTGGCAACAGGTCATCTCTTTATGAAACTTCCGGCAAATCTGTATCCTGATCGCTTAAGTCTCCAGCTATAAAGTTGCCAGGAGATTTAAACAGATATCCTGCAGCTAGAGCACGATTGGAGTTACGCTATTTAAGTGGAGACTTTAAATATTAGAACTTTTTTTTCTCCCCCCCCCCCCTTCTGTTAAACCAGGTGACCCACACTCCTACTCCGAATCCCATAGTGTCTGCTATGTGCACCAGAACTCAGTTTCTTTATACATTTCTGTTAAGACTAACATTGATTGTCTCATTGCATGGAGAAAGAGGCTTCTGATCCACAAAGTAGACACTGCAGGTACCAAAGACTCAAGGGTGCAGGATGCATGGGCAAACAAGAATAGAGACAGGAGGTCAAAAATAAATCAGTCATTTTAAAGAAAATTATTAGCGCTACTAAAACTAATTTACGTTACCAATGGAGGAAAAATTCCCTGCATTAGTGTAACAGACACTATGATGGAGGCGGTGTCTCTGAAATGTCACATCAGATGTGTTCACACAAAACTCTCTCCACTCAGGACAGAGTGCTTGAAGAAGAGCAAATTGGACACTGGAGTGCGAGTTATAATACAATAAAGCAAAGTTAAAAAGATTGCACCTTAATGCTTATGGACTGTTGATATCTATGAAATTGATATCTATGAAATTGTGGTGTGTTGCTGAGGTGGATAGGTTTACAACGTCAATGGTGTAACTTCCTTTTTGGATACAAAGAAGTGATCAATTTGCAGTTAAAATTCTGTGCCTATAATATTCAGTGTTTGAAATCTTCGATAACTTGTCATTCACCCATGTGTTATTTCCATCACCAAAGACTACGATTTACTTACTCTGACAATTGGGAGATCAAGAAATACATAGTTTTTTTGTTTTTTACTTAGGAGGACATAAAAATATTTGATCTTCATTAAAACAGTGTATAATGAAAAGTGTTTTTGCAGCAATTTTCACAAAATCAGTTTTGCCACAAATTAGAAAACAATAGTGGTAAAAATTGCAACATGACTGCACTGAGTAGAGTTTATGTTGGAGGAACCTGTCTTGAAGTTTAGTATGATTTTCTCTTTGTAATTGAAATATGTGGTAATACCATGCCAAGATCCAGCGTTCAGAAAACTTAAAGGGGTACTCTGCCCCTAGACATCAGTTTTCAGATCGTTGCGGTGCCGCTGCTGGGGAGCCCCGGGATCGCTCTGCACGTAATGACGCGCAATACAGGGGCCGGAGCATAGTTACATCATGGCTCCGCCCCCCCCGTGACATCACGGCCCGCCCCTTTCAATACAAGTCTATGGGAGGGGGCACGGCGGTTGTCACGCTCCCTGCCAAAGACTTGCATTAAGGGGATGGGCTGTGATGTTACGAGGGGCGGAGCCATGACATCACGCGGCTCCGTCCCCTGTATCGCCCGTCATTACGCACAGAGCGAACTCGCTCTGTGCTGTAATGATAGTGCAGTGCCGCAGCGGGGATCCCAGGGCTCCCCAGCAGCGGCACCGCGGCAATCTGACATCTTATCCCCTATCCTTTGGATAGGGAATAAGATGTCTAGGGGCGGAGTACCCCTTTAAAGATTGTAACTCAAATCACATAAGGTCTTCTAGAGCAAGACGTTCTTCAAAGGTGAGGCAAAGATAGTCATTTGGCCACTATAGAAGATATGTTTTGTGACCACATTTACCAGAAGAATCTGATATAAGTTACAAAGCATGGTGGTAGAAATATTGTAGACTGAATTTGCTTTATTGCTTCAGGGCTTGCCCAGCTCTCTAACCTAGAGTGAACTATGAATTCTTCATTATATCAGAGGAAAGATGAGAGATCGCATCAGTAGATCGATGCTCAAGCGAAAGTGGGCCTTTACACTTAACATAGCCGCTTAGAAATGGGCACAAAATAAGTAGTGGTAGATTTTTGAATGGTATAATTCAAGCCTAGATTGAAATCCCATGGAGAGTTTGTGTAAGGGGATTTGAAACAGACTGTATGCAAGAAACAGCTAAAAATAAAAAATATATATTGGAAGAGTGAGAAAGGAATTCTCCAAATGGATGTCAAAGATTGGAAGTCAGCTAGAAACACCAAGAACAAACTATTAAACTATTAAAAGATATCCAGCCTAAAGAATCTTTATAAATCCAGCTGAAACCTGTAAGACTACACAAACCATTAGCCCATGATCTTGTTTGCTGTGTGAGCTGCAGAAGGGTATGCCTTGAGAGACGTGAGCATGGTTAGAGAAGCAGTGAATATAGAGGAAGAAGGTGTGTGCCTCAGTCAATTAGGGACAATCACACACTACACACTGAAGTGGGGCTCTCTGAGCTGAGGAGAAGGAAGTGTGACATTGCAGAGTGCTAAGAACTACTGGACTTCCTGCCTGGAGGAAAAGCCAACAGAACCAGGGTATGTGCTCAGCAAAGATTACACTTGTACATTGCAAAGTTATATAACTTTAATGTGCAGCTATATACATGGTAATTTTGTTTAGTTGGAGATCTCCTCTAATCCCTTAAGGATGCAGGGCTTTTCCGTTTTTTGCATTTTAATTTTTTCTCATCAAAATTATAACGCTTTCAATTTTGCACCTAAAATTCCATATTATTGCTTATTTTTTGCGCCACCAATTCTACTTTGCAATGACAGTCATTGTACCAAAATATCCACAGCGAAGCGGGGGGAAAAATTCATTGTGCGACAAAATTGAAGAAAAAAAATGCAATTTTTTACTTTTGGGGGCTTCCATTTCTACGCAGTATATTTTTCGGTAAAAATTAAATCTTATCTTTATTCTGTAGGTCCATATGGTTAAAATGATACCCTACTTATATAGGTTTGATTTTGTATTACTTCTAAAAAAAAAATAAAATAAAAATTTAAATACATGCAGGAAAATTTATACGTTTAAAATTGTCAATGTCTGACCCCTATGACTTTATTTTTCGGTGTACGGGCCGGTATGAGGACTCATTCTTTGCGCCGTGATCTGAAGTTTTTATCGGTACCATTTAATAATGATCGGACTTATTGATTGCTTTTTATTAATTTTTTCATGATATAAAAAGTGACCAAAAATATGCTATTTTGGAATTTTTTTTTTAAAGTGTTAATAGCGCGCGGCACAACGATCGGTGCCGCACGCTATTAGCCCAGGGTCCCAGCTGTCATTAGCCACCGGGACCGACCCGGTATGACCCCGCATTTTATACCGGGACCGGGCGCAGGGCGTACAGGTACGCCCTGCGTCCTTAAGAGGTTAAAGGGGTTATCCAGGAAAAAAAAATTTTTTTATATATCAACTGGCTCCAGCAAGTTAAACAGATTTGTAAATTACTTCTATAAAAAAATCTTAATCCTTTCAGTATTATTGAGCTTCTGAAGTTGAGTTGTTCTTTTCTGTCTAAGTGCTCTCTGATGACACGTGTCTCGGGAACCGCCCAGTTTAGAAGAGGTTTGCTATGGGGATTTTCTTCTAAACTGGGCGGTTCCCGAGACACGTGTCATCAGACAGCACTTAGACAGAAAAGAACAACCTTTACTTCAGAAGCTCATGAGTACTGAAAGGATTAAGATTCTTTAATAGAAGTAATTTACAAATCTGTTTAACTTTCTGGAGCCAGTTGATATATATAAAAAAGTTTTTTCCTGGATAACCCCTTTAAAGTGGTTGTGCGCTGCCCTGCAGTTCGGAGCTCAGCTCACAGCGTCCGGAAGTTCATTACTCCGAACGCTGTGTGCGGGCTTCCGTGTTCGCAGCCCCCGGGCGTGACGTCACGCGAGGCCCCTGCGTGACGTCTCGTCCGCCCCCTCAACGAAAATCTATGGGAAGGGCGCGCGACCGCTGTCATGCCCCCTTCCCATAGACTTTGGCAGAGGGGGCGGGCGAGACGTCACGAAGGGGCCGGGCGTGACGTCACGCCCGGCGGCTGCGAACACGGAAAATGTAAAATATGTAAAAAAAAACTGATAAAAGTCGCAAAAATTGAGACAAAAAGTCTCATTGCCAAACAAAGTAAAACTAACTCCAAAATGTTTTTTAACTATATAAATAGCAAAAAGGTTAAAAATGAAAGTGTTGGCCCTTTAAAAAATTATGAGGAGGAAATTATAAAAAGGATCAGGAAAAAGAAAATATATTAAACAAATTCTTCACTGTATTCACAGAGGAAAATGAAATGCCAGGTGAAATACAGCGAGATAAGGTAAACTCCCCATTACAGGTCACCTGTCTAAACCAGGAAGACGTACAGTGCCGCCAACAAAAAATCAAAAATAGACAAAATCGCCAGGTTTAGATGCCATTATTCACCCCCCGTGTTCTAAAGGTATTAAGTATTGTAATAGGCAGACCCCTATTTTTAATATTCAGGGACTCTACAGCGACAGGGACAGTTCCCCAGGACTGGCGCATGACAAATGTGGTGCAAATATTTAAAAAGGGGTCAAAAGGTGACCCGGGAATTATGGGCCTGCTAATTTACATACAATGGAGGTTAAACTATTTGAGGGTTTTCTAAGAGATTCCATTTTGGAGTATCTTAATAAAAATAAATATATGACTCCATATCAGCATGGCTTTATGAGGGATCGGTCCTGTTAAACTAACCTGATCAGCTTTTATGAGGAGGTGAGCTCCAGACTGGACCAGGGGTAATCGCTGGATGTCGTATATCTGGATTTTTCCAAAGCATTTGATACGGTGCCACATAAAAGATTGGTGCATAAAATAAGAAGGATTGGGCTGGGGGAGAATGTGTGCAAGTAACTGGCTCAATGATAGGAAACAGGGTGGTTATTAATGGTACTTACTCTGATTGGGTGACTGTTACTAGTGGGGTACCACAGGGGTCCTTCTTGGGTCCTGTCCTATTTAATATATTCATTAATGACCTTGTAGAGGGGTTCAATAGTAAAGAAGTAATCATTGCAGATGATACTAAACTCTGTAAAGCGGTAAACACTATAGAGGACAGTGCACTGTTACAAATGGATCTGGATAGGTTGGAGGTTTGGGGTGGGAAGTGGCCGATGAGGTTCAACACTGATAAATGTAAGGAAATTCACATGGGGAGGAAAAATCCGGTTTGGGATTATGTATTAAATGGGAGCACACTTGGGACTACTGACATAGAAAAGGACTTGGGAGTCTTAGTTAACAGTAAATTTAGCTGTAGTGACCAGTGTCGGACAGCTGCTGCCAAGGCAAATAAAATCATGGGGTGCATCAATAGGGGCATATATGCCCACGACAAGGAAATAATTCTACAGCTGTACAAATCACTAGTCAGACCACACATAGAATACTGTGTACAGTACTGGGCACCAGTGTACAAGAAAGATACAGTGGAGCTGGGGAGGGTTCAAAGACGGGCAACCAGGGTAATACGGGGAATGGGAGGACTACAGTACCCAGAAAGATTATCAGGGTTATTTAGTTTGGAAAAAAAGAAGGCTTAGGGGAGACCTAATAACTATGTATAAATATATCAGGGGACAGTACATAATTCTCTCCCATGACCTATTTATACCCAGGACTGTATCTATAACAAGGGGGCATCCTCTACTTCTAGAGGAAAGAAGGTTTCTACACCAGCACAGATGGGGGTTATTTACTGTAAGAGCAGTGAGACTGTGGAATTCTCTGCCAGAGGAGGTGGTTATGGGGAACTCTCTAAAAGAATTTAAAAAGGGGTCTGGATGCATTTTTGGAGAACAACAACATTGCTGGTTATGTAAACTAGATCTATAGGGACAGAATGTTGATCCAGGGATTTATTCTGATGCCATATTCGGAGTGGGGAAGGAATTTTTACCTCTAGTATGAGTTTTTTTTTTTTTTTGCATTCCTCTGGATCAACTCAGTAGGGACTCATTAGGGTTATAGGTTGAACTTTATGGACTCTGGTCTTTTTTTGACCTTATGAACTGTAGAAGCTAATGGTATGTATGTAAACTTTTTTTTTTTTACAATTTGCTATTGTTTTTTGTTCAGTCACACCACCTGTATCTTCATATACTTTTTGAATGAAGACCAAATATTCATGTTCACATTTGTCCTTACTTTTTGCCCTGACTGCAGGATCCTGAACTTGCGTAAAATCATATTATTACTATTAATATTATTACTACTTATTTTCTTTTCTAGGAAATAATGGCTGCTACTTAATGAGAACCATATCATATGGTAAAAACCATATTCTACCAGAAAGGATAATGTCTTGCAACATAAGAGATCAATAAAACTTGCCTGAGCCATTCCAGAGCACCTTCTATGCATGCATTGAGTAACAATGGCAGAACGCCATCATCTTGTGTGGCCAAGTCACATTCTCCAAGTCACTCCAGTTTTCTCTCCACTGTAGATGATCTATTTCCCGTCCTATATATGAAATTACTTTAGGGTAGAAATGCTTTGTTTAAGGAAGGAGACAATCATTATGTGAACATTGTGGATCTCATAGATAACAATGACATTAAAATAAACTCCAAATATCAAATCATGTAAAAGTAGATTTATGTATTTTCCAGTGGAGTCAATACTTCCCAGCTATAGACTAAACAAGTCCAGAGGGTTTTAAAACAAGAAACTGTAGGTTGATGGATAATGGATGGAAGGTAATGAAAGTTTACACAATGGTGTAACACTACAAACATCCAATATGATAAGTATACTGTGTATACGGCCATCATATAGTATTTACATAAGGCAAAGAAAAAAAAAATATTCTACTAGTGGAGTTACCCTTTAAACAGGATGAGGAGCCCCAACCATGTGACATTTGAAATGGGCACAGAGTCACAGCTTGTCCTGGCCATTTGGTGAGCATAAGTATAAGACAACCTGAAGGAAGGCGGTCAGCTCATCGCATTGGATGAGTAGTAGTGAATGGGGTAATCAGCAATGTACGATTCTTCACTTAACTGGTTAAGCATGCCCTTGTATAAAACATCCATGATAAGGACTTCGGCGACAAGTCTCTGTTTTTCCTCCATCCTCCGTAATTTTGATGCTACTGTTATACCAAAGGCGTCATACTCGTCACTGTTTTTTGAAAGAATAGCTGCAGCTTGAGTAAGCAGCTCATTGCTCAGGTCGTCATCATTGTACAGTTTTGCTTTCTTTCTCTTCCTTATGAATGGCATGTCCTCCTGGGGGTCGTAGTCTATGTCCTCTGATTGGCTGTTACTGGTTACCTGAAAGTTGCATGTTTTAAATGTCAAAATTCTTATGCATTAATTGGTTAATAAAATCTCTATCCAATTATATTTGGAGTCCCTCCTCCTAGAACAGTGTTTCCCAACCAGGGTGCCTCCAGATGATGCAAAACTACAACTCCCAGCATGCCCGGACAGCCATCTGGAGGCACCCTGGTTGGGAAACACTGTCTTAGAATGTGATCATTATGACCAGTGCACAAGAACACTGCTCCCTCCACTATAACCTGCAGCCTGTGGCAAGCAAGCTTGTCATACATTTTAGATAATGGACAACCAAATGTCTGTCCAGCCAACAGCTAGCCCTCCTCCCCACATATACAGTGATCCAACGCCTAAATAAATATCAGCAATACACAAAAATACCAAAGAATAATAACCCAATGTAGAGCCAGATGCCGCCTGCACTTACTCCAATGTACGTTTTGAGTAGCTGCGCTTCATCAGGGGGCGTGACGTGACGCCCCCTGACGAAGCACAGCCGCGCGAAACGTACGTTGGGGTAAGTGCAGGCGGCATCTGGCTCTACATTGGGTTATTCTCATGGTTCTATATATGCATGTTTTGTAGTCTATACCATTGTGACCCACATTATTATATTGTTGGTATATAGTCTACCATTTCTATGCAGCCATAGTCATTCCATTTCCAATGTTTATCTGGCCTCTGCCTCCTGTATTCTCTCAGTCCTGTGCACCACGATCTTGTATTTTGATTTCATATTTGAATATTTATTCAATAAAAATTTGCATTCTTTGGTATTTGTGTATTGCTTATATTTATTTAGGCGTTTGATTATTTGTTGTTTCAGCAATCTATACTTCTCCATTTATACGTTTGGTGACAATATACAGTGATCCCTCAACCTACAATGGCCTCAGATTACAATATTTTCAACATACAATGATCTTTTCTGGACCACTGTAACTTGAAACCAGACTCGACATACAATACTACAGACAGTCCAGATCTATGAAACGTGTCAATAGCTCGAAGAACCGACCAATCAGAATGGACAATTTACTGGTAAAACCCCTATATTACCGAGGTGCATTGACTGGCTGTCTATTTGCACCTCCCTACAGTACAGGGTGGTACTACATGTTCTGTACTACTCTTTACCTGTGCCAGGGTTAGATGCTTCTTTGGACACAGGCGAGGACTGCTTCATTTTACTTTTAAAGGACACTGGGGGACATTTATCAATGTTGGTGTAAGGTAGTAAAGATTTTACCCGTTTGCTTGGTACATTGTTTGCACAGTTGCTCAAAATTTACCAAAAAGGTGCACTGGACTTGATAAATTTTGCTCAAATATAGAAACCAGTGAGCTGCAGAGATAGACTTAAAAGGGGTACTCCACTGCTCAGTGTTTGGAACAAACTGTTCCGAACGCTGGAGTCGGCGCTGGGAGCTCAAGACATCATAGCCCCGCCCCTCATTATGTCATACCCCGCCCCCTTGGGGCTATGACGTCACGAGCTCCCGGCGCCGGCTCCAGTGTTCAGAACAGTTCCAAACGCTGAGCAGCGGAGTACCCCTTTAAGCTTTGTGGTCTCGCATCTGACACTTTTGTACGTGTCCTGTTAGGTGATGTAGGTTTGCGCAAAAAAAACAAAAAAAAAAACATTTTTGATGTTCTACAGAAGATTGCGCCAAAAAATTGTGCAAAAGATGCAATTGCACAAAATTTGCAGGGACATTTAGAACATTGAAGTGGTGTAAAGCCAATGATAAATGTCCCCACTGTGTGTACTGTACAGGATCCTGGAGAAGCTCTACATAAACAGTGATTTACAGTACCAGGAGTTCTTTATTACTTTTATATGTAAGGACTTGCTTTCTCTGTATTAGTTATCTAGTTTGTCTTTTGATCCTCACTTTTTCCTATTTTTGGATGACATTTTGGGAATTTTAGAACCAATTACCATGGTCTCAACATACAATGGTTTCAGCATACAATGGTCCTCCTGGAAGCAATTAATATTGTAACTTGAGGGCCACTGTAATGTATGCTTGGCTTAGATCATGTATTATGAGTGGGGAGAGAGGAGAAAGCTTCTTTCAGACTCCTCTGGTGTTGGCTTATCTCCCGAAGAACAAAAAGGATCCGGCATTTAAAAATCCAACATATGCTGTTAGAGGAAAGTGGGGCGCTAATCCTGTTGAAATCAGCGGGTTCAGCAGACTTTAATGTGTATTGCCATCTTTAATCACAAGAGGACACATCACCGCCCCCCCCACAAGGTCAGCATTTGTGTAGTTTAACTTTTAACCAAATTAAAAAGGAGTATTATAGTGAAAATGATCTTCATCCTATTGTGCCGGGCTACAAAAAGAACCCAAAATACAAACACTAACTCAACTTCCGTCGCTCCCCCGTTGCGCCACTATAGCTGTTTGGTCTTCCTCCTTCTTCCGTGTGCACGGATCCTCACACTGCGGTCAGCGTATCACCAGCTGCAGCGGTCCCACCATGGCCGATGATAGGCTGAGTGCAGTGTCATGTAAGGAGCCTGGGCCCCGCCTTCTACCTGCTGCTCTGGCTCCTTATTTGACACTGCGCTCAGCCCATCACCCTCCAAGGCCGGCGATATGCTGACCGCGTTGTGACAATCCGTGCACACGGGAGAAGACCAGGCCAGAGGACTGAACAGCTATAGCGGCACATTGGGGGAACGGAGGAAGGCGAGCTAATGCTTTCTGTACTCACCTGCTCCAATCCTGTCGCTGCTGTTCTAAAAGTGCCCAGTGCCACTGCTGAGCATGTAAAATGTGGTCTCCACACAACTACTTTAAAAGGAGCATGTATCTCCAGCAATGTAACAAAGAATTGTCCAGTGCAGTATCTCGGTATAAAAGCCTTAATTCTTTATTGTTGACCGAACATGGACATAGGAGGTAACAGGTAGGTGACGCTTTTATTTATTTGATCTCATGTGAACAGTGCCATTTGCAATACATAGGCTGTACTTCCACCCCCCCTAAAGGTTAGGATCAGAAAACATCTTTCTGATATCCTGCATTTTAACTCCCGTCATGTCTCTATGGTTACACGTCATTGTGCCGAGAGACATGATGGAAGTTATTCTTCCCTCTCAGTACAAGGTATGGAAAGAGTTATTCCGTCTATTAGGGGTGGTAGCTCAAAACAAAAATTACTGGATAGGGAAATTCTTTGGATCCTTAAATTGAACGCACGTTTTCCCACTGTCTTAAACAAAAGGCAGGACGTGATACTACATTACTAATGAACTTATCATAATATTGTGATGGCGATATATGTCTTGGTAACATGGAATTGTGCACCATGACCTGCCTTTTCCCAGTGTGTTTTTTTTGTTCTCTCTTTTTCAGATACTCATAGTTGTGAATGTTTGTTGTTTTTTTTCTCTTTCTCCCTTGTAAGCTTCTTTTGTTTCCTCTCATTTGGTGTATATAGCGTTTCCTTCCCAGTAAGTTCCAGTGGTGTCATTCCAGTATTTGAATTTACATGTTTTATGCCATTTTGGGATAACTTCTGGATAATAACTAATTAATTATTATAGTATAAATATATAAAAAAAATCTATCCCCATTTCATGCAGACTGACCCCGTACTCTCGTCATGCTAAGAAGAATAGTATCTTTTATGTATATTTGTTTTTATACTAGGTATTGACAGAGATTTCTTTCTGCCATGATTTTCATTACTAAAGGTCAATATTTTTGTAAATTTTTCTATGTGTTGCAATGTTACTATTGTGAATATGGCCGTCGCAGGGTTAATTCTCGATGATCCCGTGTGAGACCGGTTAGATCTGCCCTGCTTCCGCTATATAAGAGTCTCCCTTATAACATGTTTTTGTACGACTAAGGCTGCATACGACAGCCAAAACAAGTCACCTACCTGTTACCTCCTATGTCGGTGTTCAGTCAACAATAAAGAATTAAAGGGTTACTCCGCCCCTAGACATCTTATCCCCTATCCAAAGGATAGGGGATAAGATGTCAGATCGACGGGGTCCCGCTGCTGGGGACCCCGGGGATCGCCGCTGCGGCACTGCGCTATCATTACTGCGCAGAGCAAGATCGCTCTGCACGTAATGACGGGCAATACAGGGGCCGGAGCATCGTTACGTCACGACTCCGCCCCTTGTGACGTCACGGCCCGCCCCCGTCAATACAAGTCTATGGGAGGGGGCGTGGCGGTCGTCACACCCCCTGCCAGACTTGCATTAAGGGGACGGGACGTGATGTCATGAGGGGCGGAGCCATGACATCACGCTGCTTCGGCCCCTGTATCGCCCGCCATTACGCACAGAGCGAACTCGCTTTGTGCAGTAATGATGGCGGGGTGCCGCAGTGGCAATCCCTGGGGTCCCCAGCAGCGGGACCCCGGCTATCTAACATCTTATCCCCTATCCTTTGGATAGGGGATAAGATGCCAGGGGCGGAGTACCCCTTTAAGGCTTTTATACAGAGATACTGTGCTGGACAATCCTTTTTTTTACGTGTCTACTTATCTGGAGAGTTGGTCCACTCCAGTCCGTGCAGCAGTGGGGATACGACGTGGGGTGAGCTGAATTGCCTTCTCTGTATACTATCTCCAGGAAGGTCTCCTTTCCGTTACAGAACAGATTTCCTGCAGACCCACTGAAGTCAACGGGTAGCAACATAATCCGCTACAGATTCTCTACTGCTGTGAATTCTCTACTGCTGTGAATACTACGTGTGAATGTAACCGTTATAGCTTTATGTTGTGCCGTTCCTTTGTTATTTATATTAGAATTATATGACTAAATAGTCAGCCAAATGTTACCAGTTGGGGTATGTCCCTATACTGTGACACTGTCAGCTTTGATTAGATAGTCTAAGACAGGATAGGGTAACGCCCCCAACTAGTAATATCCAGTCGCCTATAAAGTTATACATTTCTAGCAAGACTAACAAATAAATGGGACAACACAGAGCTATAAGCAGACATGTTCCAGAATTGTTACTTCATGGGGAATACAAGTATTTAGTTAGACAGGTCAGGAGAGGCCACAGGCCCTCTTTAACCACAAACTAAGAGAAGAGTAAGAATGAAAGCAGTAAACAGTATTCAATGCCCAACATAAAATACCTGAGACATGTTAGTAGAGTCCTCCAGAATCTCCATGGTCTCGTCAACTGTCTCTTCTTCTTGGCGACATTCCTGCGATTCTCCTGAGTTGGATGATCCCTCTTTTGGAGAATCCTGACCAATTGTGAACTTAAGCAGGTCAAAGTACCACAGCCGGGGCACGTACACGTCTTCAGCGGAGGTGGCAGTCTTTTTAGACACCTGTACCTTGTTGAATTCTTTCTTGAAGACTGTTCTCAAATTGGCGATCTTATGTTTAACAAACTGGATGTTGGCGCTTGGACACACAGACCGACAGAGGTTGACCATGCTCTCATAGGCCTTCAGTCTCTTCTGTTTATTGGAATAGTCAGAAATCTTCACATTCCACAGGCACGGAAAGGACCGATACATGTCTATGAATTCTTTCAGGAACTGTGGATTCATGAGATATTCGGAATAAATTTTCTTTTTTGAGAGATCCATCTATTAAAAAAACATTTATCACTTCTGACATCACAAAAGGCAAAGTAAAAGTTAACCATTAAAAGTTAACTTCATCAAAATTACTCTGTTTAGCCACAAAGCCATTTTTTATTTTAATCCGATGCTGCATCTAGTGAAAAAGCCATCTCATGGCGAAATGTCAGGAAGGAGGGATATAAGATTTTAGAGCAGCACTGTCATATGGTCTATGAGATATAGGGAATACTGAAAGTCAGTTGGCAATAACAAACGATAACACAGCCAGCTAAGTTCATTAATGCTGGATGCATAACTGAAAAAGTACATACTGGCTGAACTGAGCCAGCAGGCTGTTAAAAATTAACAAAATCAGTAAACCCACCAATGCTAGTTAGCATACTAAAAATATTTGAACACATATGTACAGTGCTGGAGTTTTAAATACACCACTGCCACCTAGTGGCCAATGAGCACTAATACTAGTTTAAATGAATATTCATTTAAAGTTTTATAATTAATTTGGGTGCTTTTAGTCAGGGTTATCCCTGAGGGGATTCATCTCCCCAAGGAAATTTGTTGTAAATATTTTAGTGCCCAGAGACACCCAAGGGAAATTTTTTATGGTGACTTGTCCATCTATATGGAAAGCACGCGAAGATAAAATAATTTATATTATTATTATTTTTTATATTTAAAAGTGCCCATATGACTTCAATAGCTGCCAGGTAAACGCTTCTATGGCTGACAGCTATTCCTCCTGATTCCACCTCAAACACAAATGCGCTCTGCTTTGTCAAACAAACATTGGTTTCTTTTGTGTCCTAACCACTGAACCACAAGGATATTCTAGTCCCTCTGACTCCCCAATAGGACCGCCCACATAGAATAATCACATAATTAAACAATTATGAATCAAGTATCCCAAATTTCAACCTTTCCACGGGGAGAGAGGAGTAAGCTGCAGCCAGATACCTCTAGAGGCAGTTTATTTTCCCCGAAAACAACGGAATCAGGAGTTGAAATTCAACTTGATCATAGTTTGGGCAGGAAAACCCCATACACATTAGATTGTCAGGCTGTCTCACCAATATATGCAGTATTGGCCACTTTTCTCTGATGTGTATAGTTCCACAAACTCAAGATACAGATACCTCCTGACGAAACCACTGTCTCTGCCGAACACTTTTGACAAGAGGCTTAGAAGAAGAACATAGGATTATGGGACATCTCACTTTTTTTTGGCTGGAGCTGCCATCTGAAACAATTTACCTTATGAGCACCTGCACGACTACTTTTAGCAGGGGACCACCATTTCTTGTAAGGATTTCGTAGAGAACTTCGCCTTGTGTTCAGGTGTACTAAAATAGATATACAAACATGAATTGAATGTGGTGTACAAATCTTTGATATGTGGTGACCCAGCAGGGCTTTGTGAAACTATGTTTTATATACAGTTCTTATCTTTGCCTAGGCCCTCTTGACCATTTGTATTTGATAAATCAGTGTTATATATACTTCTCATTTAGATTCACTTAGAGTTTGCAGTGTATGACAAAAAAGGAGATTTTTGTCTACTTACCGTAAAATCTCTTTTTTGGAGGATCCATTGGGGACACAGACCGTGGGTGTATGCTGCTGTCTCTAGGAGGTGTGACACTATGGTAATAAAAAAAAGTCAGCTCCTCCCAGCAGGATATACCTGTCTTCAGGCCCTGAGCTAATCAGTTTAAGTTCCAGAACAATAGGAGGAGACCAACAGGTCAAAGAAAAACCCCAAACTGTCCGAGAACCAAAAGAAAAGAACATAACTGACCACACCCTCGGATAGAGAACCAAAGGAAACCCCAAAAAGGGAGGGAGTTGTGTCCCCCAATGGATCCTCCGAGAAAGAGATTTTACGGTAAGAATACAAAAATCTCCTTTTCTCTATCGGCTCCATTGGGGACACAGACCGTGGGACATACCAAAGCCGTCCCTTGGGTATGCAGATAAGCAGTCAGGCAGACGGTCGATCCACTGCCGCCTGCAACACTTTACGACCCAGACTAGCATCAGCCGATGCGAAGGTATGAACTCTGTAGAACCTCGAGAAAGTGTGCAAAGACGACCAGGTAGCCGCCTTGCAAATCTGCGAGGCCGAGGCTCTATTCTGTAGAGCCCAGGATGTCCCAACAGAACGGGTAGAATGAGCCACAACCCTGAAAAGAGGAATCTTACCCTTACAGTGATAGGCTTCCGAAATGGCGGACCGAATCCACCGAGAAATGGTGGCCTTGGAAGCAGGTTGTCCCTCGCGACGACCTTCCGTAAGGACAAAAAAGGAAGCACACTGACGAAATGAAGAAGTGATGGACAGATAAGACCGAACAGCCCGAACTACATCCAGCTTGTGTAGTAAGCGCTCCTTAGGAGGAGAAGGAGCAGGACAAAAAGACGGGAGGACAATGTCCTCATTGAGATGAAAGGCCGGAACCACCTTAGGCAAAAAGGAAGGATCTGGCCGGAAAACAACCTTCTCCTGGTGGATCACCAGAAACGGAGGACAGCAGGAGAGAGCAGCCAATTCAGACACCCTCCTGATGGAGGTGATAGCAATAAGAAATGCCACTTTCCAAGAAAGGAGGCGGAGAGACACCTCTCTAAGGGGCTCAAAGGGTTCACCCTGGAGGGCACTCTGAATCAAATTCAAGTCCCAAGGGGGAGAGGGTGACCGATAAGGAGGAACAGCATGCGCCACTCCTTGAAGGAAGGTTCCGACATGAGAATTACAAGCCATGGGCCGCTGGAAAAGAATAGCAAGGGCCGAAACCTGACCTTTAAGGGAACTGAGAGACAACCCCAGTTCCAAACCCGACTGCAAAAAGGAGAGAAGAGGGGGGAACCGAGAAGGTTACAGGGGATAAGTCCTGAGCTTCACACCAACGAAAATAAGACCGCCAAGTACGGTGGTAAATTCTAGCGGAGGAGGGCTTACGAGCCCTGAGCATGGTGTGAATGACTTGGGAAGAGAACCTGCTGGCCCTCAAAACCGCGGTCTCAACCGCCACGCCGTCAAATGCAGCGACTGTAAATTGGGATGGCAAAGAGGACCCTGAGAGAGCAGATCCAAACGGAGCGGAAGGCGCAGTGGAGCGTTGTCCAGGAGCCTGACTACGTCGGCGTACCACGACCTTCGGGGCCAATCTGAAGCTACCAGAATGGCGAGAATGTCCTCTGTTTTGAGCTTCCTCAGAACCCTGGGAAGGAGCGGAAGGGGAGGGAACAGATAGGGTAGGGAAAACCCCACCCAAGGAATCACTAGGGCGTCCACGGCCAGAGCCTGAATAGGTCCACGTCCGGAATGCCCCAGAGGTTGCAGAGTTGCGCGAAGACCTCTGGATGAAGAGACCACTGGCCGGGGTCGGGTGAGGACCGACTGAGGAAGTCCGCTTCCCAGTTGAGCACTCCCGGAATGTGAATCACCGAAATGGCCAGAACCTTGCTTTCCGCCCAGATGAGAATCTTGGTCACCTCGGCCATGGCTGCCGAGCTGCGAGTGCCGCCTTGTCGATTTATGTACGCCACGGCCGTGGCGTTGTCCGACTGGACACGGACAGGACGGGACTGAAGCCGGGACTCCCAATGAAGACAAAGAACGCCCGTAATTCCCAGATGTTTATCGGAAGAAGGGTCTCTCGGGGAGACCAGAGTCCCTGAACCGTCCAATCCCTGAACACGCCGCCCCAGCCCGACAGGCTGGCATCAGTTGTAACTACCTGCCAGTGAAGGGAAAAAAATGACCGCCCTTTGAGAAGAAGGGTGGAGCAGAGCCACCAGAGCAGAGACTGACGGACCCTGCAAGGGGGAACAATCTGACGATCGAGGGACAGAGGAGACCTGTCCCATCGAGAGAGAATTGCCAGTTGAAGGGGGCGGTAATGAAACTGGGCAAAGGGTACGGCCTCCATAGTTGCCACCATCCGACCCAGGACTTCCATACAAGTGCAGATGGGGCCTGAGACCTGGGTCCGAAGGGAGCGGACCCCCGACAGAAGCGCCAGACGTTTGTCCGGCGGGAGGCAAATTCGGGCAGAGGCCGTCTCGAAGCGAAGTCCCAAGAAGGTTAGAGACTGGGTAGGACAGAGGACTGACTTGTCCCGGTTGACCATCCACCCGAAGAGATCCAGAGAGTGGAGAGTGACGTCCACATTCTCCAGAGTCTGGGCTCTGGTTGGAGCCTTGATGAGAAGGTCGTCCAGGTAGGGTATCACCGAGACTCCCCTCGACCGTAAAAGCCCATCACTGGTGCAAGTATCTTGGTAAAGACCCGACGAGCCGTGGCCAGACCAAAGGGGAGGGCTACGAATTGAAAATGCCCCTCCAGAACCGCAAAGCGGAGGTACCGATGATGGCCTGGATATATTGGCACATGGAGGTAGGCATCCTTGATGTCCACCGATGAAAGAAACTCCCCTTGTTCCAGGGACGCCACCACCGAACGGAGGGATTCCATTTGGAAGTGGCAGATAAGAAGATGACGGTTGAGACGCTTGAGGCCTAGGATTGGTTGCACAGAACCGTCCTTCTTGGGAACCACAAAAAGATTGGAATAGAAACCCCGAAAACGTTCCCCTGGAGGAACGGGAACGAGAACCTCTCGAAATTGCTTCACCAGAGAAGGAGACCGGGGGGCCTGGGATCAAAAAAAGCGATCCCTCGGAAGGGAAGCAAATTCGATTCGGTAACCGTTGGACACCACGTCCCTGACCCAAGAGTCCTGAATGTGTGAGGTCCAGATGTCTCGAAAAAGTAAGAGACGACCTCTCACCCGAGAAAAAAATGCGGGTGGGGACCTCACTTCATGCAGAAGTGGGTTTGCGGTTGCCTGATTTGGGCGCAAAACGGCCGGACCGGTTGGAGTCCGACTTCCAAGACGGGCGCGCCTGGAACGAGGGAGCCTTCATGTCCCGCGAAGGCGCCTGCCCGGACCCTTTGCTGGAGCCAGAGGTCTGAAAGGCCTGAAAGGAAAAGGACTTCCTTTGGGAAGTAGGGCGAGCCTTATTTTGAGGCAACAAGGAACTCTTACCTCCCATCGCCTCAGAGATAATCTCATCATGGCGCTTGCCAAAAAAGACGGCCACCCATAAAAGGAAGCTCAGTGAGAGACCTTTTGGAAGCGGCATCCGCATTCCAAGCTTTAAGCCACATAGAGCGGCGGAGAGCCGCTAGGTGACCCACAGCAAAGGCAGAACAATGGGCTGACTGCATGGAAGCTGCGCACAGGAAGTTCCCAGCTTTAGAGCATTGGAGAGCCAGAGCAGATAGATCCTCTGGGGGGATCCCGCTAAGATATCCTGATGGAGCTTTTGGCAACTCTCCGACAGGGCCTTGGACATCCATATCGAGGCGAAGATGGGAAGAAGAGAAGAGCAAGCTGTTTCAGAGGCAAACTTCGCTAAGGATTCTACCTTCTTGTCCGTAGAATCCTTGAAGGCAGCGGCATCGGCCAGTGGCAGTGTAGTCGCCTTAGAGATCCGGGAGATTGGTGGATCCACTGAGGGAGGGGAAACCACCATAGTGACAAAGTCCTTGTCAAATGGATAGCGTTCTTGAATCGTCTTGATTCTCGGGAACCTCTTGTCTGGATGTTTCCATGCAGATTCCAGAATGTCGTCAAAGTCAGCGTGAAAGCTGAACCTTTGAGGTGCTGGCTTAGCACGATGAAAGGATACTCCTGGAGTGACATCCGAAGATCCTGGGTCCTCTAAGTGAAAGGTGTCTCTTATGACTGTCACCAATGAGTTCACCGTTTCAACTGAATCCGAGTGGTCCTCTGAGTCAGATGCCGGCTCAGAAGCCTCGTCCGCCAGTTCACCAGGAGAATGTGAACAAGTAGAGGCAGTCCTGGAGGGGGGCGACCCTGACCGGGTACGCGGCTCTGGTGTGGCAGAGACTCAATGGAAGAGTCAGACGAGGCACCCCTAGTACGCTTGTGAGAGCGTGAAGTATGTGGAGACGAGGAGCGGGCCCTCTCAGAGGCCCTGCGCAAGGAAGACCCCTTCAAGGCGGACACCACTTCCCGGGAGGCCTCAGCCACCGAACGGGAGACTTGGGTCAGCCATATACTGGGTCAGGGAAGAAACCCAGGCTGGTGGAGCGGCTGAATCCACCGGAACCGAAAGGTCATCGGGGGTACCAGGGGGTCTGGGGGAGCAGTGGAGCAGACAGGGCAAGTGGGCTCAGTAGAGCCAGGCATCTTGGTATTACAGTGCCTACAGACAAAATAAGTCACTGACGTACCAGGTTTCTGTTTAGAGGGAGGAAAAGCTCTGGGTACGGACATAATGAGAAAAAGACAGGAACTTTCTCAACCTAGTCTGTGTCCCCTGGCAGCTGCAGTGAGGAGAACTCTGCTCCATGCAGCTAGAGTGTAAGAAACAGGCCAGCCAATAGGGAGAGAGGGGCGTGCCTGAAGCAGAAGCACTAACTAATTGGCCCCTTCTAACTGAAAATCGCGCCCACAGCGCTGATTGGAGGCTACTTCGCGCCTCTGAAGAGCTCCGACAGCCCTGTGGGCAGAGCTATAGACTGGCCGAGAAGAAGCTGTAATGGTGCCTGCTCCTTGTCCCGAGCGAACGTCAGCCGCATATGCGCTCGGGGAAATAGAGCGGGCGGCCTATACGCCGGCACAGACTGCCGGAGAAAGTGAAAGTAAGCCGGCGCTGAGAGTGCCCGGCCCGTACCAGCGCCGCGGCTGTCAGCCGCATATAAGTCACTGCGGACATAGCCGCAAGTAACCACACACACAAACACACACAGTGAAGTGCCCATGTAAAACATAGATTAGATGCCCCCTAAGATGCCACTGCTCCCCAGAATAAAAGTCCAGCCCCTGTATAAGCCAGCCCCATAACCTGAAAGGTCGGCCAAAAACAGGGGGTCTCCAGAGGTTGCAAGTCCTTACCTAAGGGAAAAAAAGGGGGGAAAAGTACTTACCTCAGTCAGAAGAACTTACCTAATGGAGGCGCGCAGGGAAATGGAGGCGCGAGCGAGGCGAGCAGGGAAATAGGGGGACCCGGACCAATGAGGTACCAACCCAGGCGCTGACCGTTGGCCGGGGGGGGGGGGGGGGGGGGTTGAACAGCGCATATACGCAATGTCTGTGCCCCCTTACTCCCAATGGGGAAACAGGGAACCGGAGGAAAGAAAAAGGAATAAAAAACTAACATGTACCTATACTAGGAAAAGAAAAAATCACAAGACCTGGTCTGGAGAATTCCAGACCGTGTCCACCTCCTTCAGACACTAAGCTTAAACTGATTAGCTCAGAGCCTGAAGGCGGGTATATCCTGCTGGGAGGAGCCGACTTTTTTTTATTACCATAGTGTCACACCTCCTACAGACAGCAGCATACACCCACGGTCTGTGTCCCCCAATGGAGCCGATAGAGAAATATACATTAGAAGGATTTCCTAACTTATACCTCCAACAGATGCCACTGTATTACATGATATATATTTTTTTGCAGGATGCCTATGGATAGAACAGGGTTGTGGACTTTGACTAATTCCTGGTGTCCCAAATGTGTGTGTAACATGTATTGTAATTCTTGGTTTTTCAGACTTGTTAAAGGAAAACTGACAGCCAGTTCACCCACACTAAACCCAATACACTGGATTATAGGGTGGGTGAACAGGATTTCATAGAGGGGTCACTTATTTTCGTCCACTGGTTACAGAGTTATGTGCCTCTAAAGTTCCATTGCTTAATCCTTGAATTGAACGCTGGAGCCGTGCCCCCCGCCGGCTGGCTGACTCTTTCTCCCTCTTTCAGCTGCTAAGCTTGCCCCCGTTATTTGCATATTCATTATCTTCAACTCCATGTCTTAGTCTTGTCTTCAGCTCCATGTCTGACGTGGAGTCACAGGTCGCGTGAGCGCAGCGCTCTGTCTGCAGATCGCATGTGCAGGAAGATTTCACCCAACTCTCACGTCCTGATGACGTGACAGCCCTGCGTAAGGAGGACGCAGGTCATCAGGACGTGAGAGTTGGGTGAAATCTTCCTGCATATGCGATCTGCAGACAGAGCGCTGCGCTCACGCGACCTGTGACTCCACGTAACTAAGACTTGGAGTTGAAGATAATGAATATGCAAATAACAGGGGCGAGTTTAAGAGCTGAAAGAGGGAGGGCCCAGCTCCAGCGTGCAATTCAAGGATTGAGCAATGGAACTTTAGAGGCACATAACTCTGCAACCAGTGGACAAAATAAGTAAGTGACCCCTCTATGGAATCCTGTTCACCCACCCTATGTATTGGGTTTAGTGTGGGTAAACAGGCTTACAGTTTTCCTTTAAATCCAATGTCCACCAACATCAGAGTATATATACAGCAGTCTGGGCAACTAATGATTCCAGGAAAAGGAGGGTCCAGCACTTGTCGAACTTCTTAAATGGGTTATCCACCATAAGATGATTTTAGTATGTACCTGGCAGACAGTAATGGACATGCTTAGGAAGGATCCACACTTGTCTTGGGGCTAAATGGCTATGTTGTGAGATTACCATAACACTGTGGCTAGCTTTTTGTGAACTGGTATTTCCTGTTTGAGTTTCCTTCTTTGCCTACAAATCCCATAATTCCATTTTCCTTCCTCCCACACATCAACCACCCCACCCATCGAAATAAAAATGAGCTGCATCCATTCAAAAGACCTGTGGTTTTCAATCAAGATGCCTACAGCTGTTGCATTAGTTGCAGACTGATCTCTCTCCCACCAAGCGATCCCTCCACCCATTGAAACTGAGAGGCTCCCTGTCATCAGCTGACTTGTGAGTCAGGTCTCGGCCGCATTGCAACCTGGGAAAAATCTGTCATTTTGTATGCTATTAAAAATAAATGTTGGGGTGAAAAATCACATAAGAATTGTGAGAAAACCATCACACACAGGAACAGACACTATATTATGAACTACACTAACTTTACAGCCCCCTGTAGCATAGTCAAATAAAAAAAATTCCTGGAATACCCCTTTAAGACTTCAATAAACCTTATTATCCACTATTAAAACTGACTAGTATAACTAATACAAAGAATAAAATCACATCTAGATGCCCCAAGTAGTTTTCCTGTGCATTCGTCAGACTGATTCTTGGGGTATCTAGATTTAATTTTAATCTTTGTATTTGTTATGCTAGTCACTTTTATAAAGCTTATTGAAATTTTAAGAAATTTGCTGGACCCTCCTTTACCTGGGACTACTGCAGCATTGCTAGTGTCTTGGACCTTAACGCCACCCTTTACTTCATTACATGGGATTTTATGTTGGCCATGTTTAACTGCAGGAGCTGTAAGTAAATTGACTTTTTTTGTGATTCAACTCATGATTCCACCTACTGGACATATAGATTTTACTCATTAGAACATAGTAGTTGCACCCCATCAGACATTTTAAGTCTTTTTACTCACCCGGACTGATGTCTGCTGGAATATCTTCTTCCTTAATTTTCACACTGATTTTCTCATTCACTTTTTGAACCTCTGGACCAACATCAACTACCACAATATTCAGATTTTCTTCCTGAAGTAACGCAAACATAAAACTCAGGATATATTAATTGTCCACATGGGGCAATACTATGGCAGTTATAATCTTGTATATGGAGGCAGTATTATAATGGTAATATCTTGTCCATAGGGGCATTATTAGGTTAGGTTCACACAACGGAATCTCCGGGCAGAAAATTTCCGCCCGGAGGTCCGAGTGCGGCCAGAACCGACTGAATCAGTAGGTGCTAGGACCGCGTGGACACTGCAGTCCTCAATAGACTGCAATGTGTTCCGCGAGTATTTCCATCTGAAGAATGAGCAACGCCATTCTTCAAGCGGAAATTTCCAAGCGGATTTTCCGTTCACAAATTCCGAAGTGTGAATTTGTGAACGGAAACCCATTCACTACACTATACATTTTAGCAAGCGGAATTTCAGCCTGCAATTTCAAAGCGGAATTGCAGGCGGAAATTCCGTAGTGTGAACCTAGCCTTATACTATATATATATATATATATATATATATATATATATATATATATATATATATATATATATATATATATATATATATATACTATATACTTGCACACAAAAGGCAGTACTCTTGTTTATTAAGGTAATATTACAAGTATATTCTTGTATATGAGGGCAGTATCATGGTAGTAATATTCTTGTACATAGAAAAATAGTATTATAGAAGACATTATTGTATTGTACAAGTAATGATATTCTCATACATGGAGGCAGTATAAGTTATATTCTTTTCTGTAGGGGGCAGTATTCTAGGAGTTATATTCCTGTACATAGTTAACAGTATTAGGGTAGTTATATTACTGTCCATGTCAATATTAGAGAAGATATATCATTGTACATAGGGATCAGTAATATACTAGTTACATTCTCGTACATTGGGGGCCAATTTTAACCCCTTAAGGACTCAGCCCATTTTTACGTTTTCGTTTTTTCCTCCTCGCCTTAAAAAAATTATAACTCTTATATTTTCATCCACATAACTGTTTTATATTTTCAACCACAGACTAGTATGAGGGTTTGTTTTTTGCACGACCAGTTGTCCGTTGTAATGCCACCACACACTTTACCATAAAATGTATGGCACAATTAAAAAAATACTATTTGTGTGGGAAACTTTAAAAGAAAACCACAATTTAGCAAATTTTGGAAGGTTTTGTTTTCACGCCATACAATTTACGATAAAATTTACGTGTTCTTTATTCTTTGGGTCAATACGATTAAAATGATACCCATGATAACATAACTTTTCTATTACTGTTGTGCTTAAAAAAAACGCAAACTTTTTAACCAAATTAGTATGTTTAAAATCCCTCTATTTTGAAGACCTATAACTTTTCCATTTTTCCGTATAAGCGGCGGTATGAGATCTCATTTTTTGCGCCATGATCTGTACTTTTTATTAATAGCATATTTGCATATATAAAACTTATTTTTTTCCTTTTTTGGGGGGGGGGGGGCAATCTGACAGTAGATGTTCCAAATTTGCCTCATTCATATTGCATTTTGGGCAAGTTGAGCTACTCCTACAGTTCATTTTCCACAAATAGACCAGGGAGTAGTATGATCTAAGTATTACCCGGGATAGCAACAATTGAAATCTTTTGTTTGATGAACAATCCACCGCATTTTGGCATATTCTATCCCAGCTCTTCTCTTTTCTCCCCACCACTCTCTCCCATTTCTTTTTAGCCCTTTCTTGGTTATCTCCCAGGAGTTCTTCTGACAAGCTCATATACAGTACAGACCAAAAGTTTGGATACACCTTCTCATTCAGAGTTTTCTTTATTTTCATGACTATGAAAATTGTAGATTCACACTGAAGGCATCAAAACTATGAATTAACACATGTGGAATTATAGACATAACAAAAAAGTGTGAAACAACTGAAAATACCGTATTTATCAGGGTGTACCACGCACCGGCCTATAACACGAACCCTCATTTTACCAAGGATATTTGGGTAAAAAAAGTTTTTTACCCAAATATCCATGATAAAAGGAGGGTGCGTGTGTGCGCGGGTATACCCCGATATACCCTCAGGAAAGGCAGGGGGAGAGAGGCCGTCGCTGCCCGCTTCTCTCCCCCTGCCTTTCCTGGGGTCTAGAGCGCTGCTGTCGGCCCTTTTCACCCGCTGGTTATCGGCGCCGCTGCCCGTTCTGTCCCCCTGACTATCTGTGCCGGCGCCGATAGCCAGGGGGAGAGAAGCGGCGCCGACAGCCAGGGGGAGAGAAGGGGCAGCGGCACCCATTGCCGGCGCCGCTGCCCCGTTGCCTCCCCCCATCCCCGGTGGCATAATTACTGAGTCCGGTCCGCGCTGCTCCAGGCCTCCGTCGTGCGTCCCCAGCGTCGTTGCTATGCACGGCGCGGCGCTCTGACGTCATGCGCCGCGCCGTTCAGCGCATAGCAATGACGCCGGGGACGCACGACGGAGGCCTGGAGCAGCGCGGACCGGACTCAGGTAATTATGCCACCGGGGATGGGGGGAGGCAACGGGGCAGCGGCGCCGGCAATGGGTGCCACTGCCCCCTCTCTCCCCCTGGCTGTCGACGCCGCTTCTCTCCCCCTGGCTATCGGCGCCGGCACCGATAGTCAGGGGGACAGAACGGGCAGCGGCGCCGATAGCCAGGGGGAGAGAAGGGCCGGCAGCAGGGCTCTAGACCCCAGGAAAGGCAGGGGGAGAGAAGCGGGCAGCGACGGCCTCTCTCCCCCATGCCTTTCCTGGGGGTGTATCGGCATATAACACGCACACAGACTTTAGGCTAAAAATTTTAGCCTAAAAAGTGCGTGTTATACGCCGATAAATACGGTATGTCATATTCTAGGTTCTTCCTTTTGCTTTGATTACTGCTTTGCACACTCTTGGCATTCTCTTGTTGAGCTTCAAGAGGTAGTCACCTGAAATGGTTTTCACTTCACAGGTGTGCTGGTGTGGAGGAGGAGGTGTGATGGTGTGGGGGTGCTTTGCTGGTGACACTGTTGGGGATTTATTAAAAATTAAAGGCATACTGAACCAGCATGGCTACCACAGCATCTTGCAGCGGCTGCTATTCCATCCGGTTTGCGTTTAGTTGGACCATCATCTATTTTTCAACAGGACAATGACCCCAAACACCTCCAGGCTGTGTAAGGGCTATTTGACCAAGAAGGAGAGTGATGGGGTGCTGCGCCAGATGACCTGGCCTCCATAGTCACAGGACCTGAACCCAATCGAGATGGTTTGGGGTGAGCTGGACCGTAGAGTGAAGGCAAAAGGGCCAACAAGTGCTAAGTATCTCTGGGAACTCCTTCAAGACTGTTGGAAGACCATTTCAGGTGACTACCTCTTGAAGCTCATCAAGAGAATGCCAAGAGTGTGCAAAGCAGTAATCAAAGCAAAAGGTGTCTAGAACCTAGAATATGACATATTTTCACACTTTTTTGTTATGTATATAATTCCACATGTGTTAATTCATAGTTTTGATGCCTTCAGTGTGAATCTACAATTTCCATAGTCATGAAAATAAAGAAAACTCTGAATGAGAAGGTGTATCCAAACTTTTGGTCTGTACTGTATATATCTTAGGGCTTTTTTACTTCCCCTGTGTTCAGTGATATATGCTATTAATTTATGTGATTCTATATTAAAGCAATCTCTATTTAGTGTTGCCCTATCTGCGTGTCTTATTTGTGCAAACCAAAATTCTTTGCTTGCCTCCAAAACTTGGTGATCCTTTAACACATCAAAAAGGGATCAACCTTCCTTGAGTAAATTTGAGTAAGATATTTAATTCCTTTTCGTCTCCAAAAGTGACTATCTATCCCTTTATTAAACTCCTCTAATCTACTATTACCCCATATCGGTGTAAAGTCAAAACTCCCCTTAACCCCAAAAACATTTTTAATTTTCCCTCCATACCTTAAAGTACAATTGAACCAGTGGATAATGTGCTAGTATTTTTTGGGGTTGAGCTTCCATTAACTCAAAAATATTATCATATAAACCATTCCCAAGATCTACCATATATGACAAAATGGGATTCTTCTTTTATTCTTTTATCTCTTGGATTTTTGTGGCCAAAAAATAGAACCAAAAGTTAGGCAGCCCCCAACCTCCTTTCCCTTCTGGAAGGGTGAGATCCGAGTAGAGATCCGGGTATTTTATCCTTACCCGGCCTCTTCCCCATATTAATTTATTTATTGCTGCTGCCAGGCCTTTGAACCATTGCCGGGGTATCCACCCTGGTGCTGCCCGTATTACATATAAAACTTGGGGTAGAATTACCATTTTAACCAACGCCACTCTATCTGCCTGTGCGAGGGGGAGGCTACTCCACACTTTGACTTTCCTCTTTTATATAAAAAAAAAATAAAAATAAAAATTTTAATAATTTTTTTTATACATTTTTGGAACAAAAAGTTATAAAAAAGCTGCAATTTTGGACTTTTTTTTACGTTCACCGCACGGTATCATTATATTTTAATAGTTCGGATATTTACGCATGTGGCGATTCCAAGTATGTTTATAAAAAATATATATATTTATTTATTTATTTTTTTAATTTATTTTTTTGGGGGATGAAATGGGGAAAATGGGACAATTTACATATTTATTGGGGGAGGGGATTTTTCAAATTTTTATTTATTTTTAACATTTTTACACTTTAATAGTCCCCATAGGGGACTATTTATAGCACTCATTCGATTGCTAATACTGTTCAGTGCATAGGACATAGCACTGATCAGTGTTATCGGTCATCTTCTATTCTGGTCTGGTCTGCTCGATCTCAGACCAGAGCAGAAGACCCATGGAAGGTAGCGGAGGCAGGTGAGGGGACCTCCGTCTGCCGTTCTAGATGATCGGATCTCTGCGGCAGCGCTGCGGGCGATCCGATCATCCATTTTAGTGAACACAGCGCTGCACATGCCGTGATCTGTATTGATCATGGCACCTGAGGGGTTAATGGCAGGCATCCGTGCGATCGCGGATGTCGGCCATTACCGGCGGATCCCTGGCTGCTATCAGCAGCAGGGACCTGCCATGCATGACCAGAGCATCGCTCCGATGCTTGCGGTTATGTATAGGACGTAAATGTACGTCCTGTTGCGTTAAAGGGGTACTCCGGTGGAAAACTTTTTTTTTTAAATGAACTGGTGCCAGAAAGTTAAACAGATTTGTAAATTACTTCTATTAAAAAATCTTAATCCTTTTGGTACTTATTAGCAGCTATATGCTACAGAGGAAATTCTTTACTTTTTTAATTTCTTTTTTGTGTTGTCCACAGTGCTCTCTGCTGACACCTCTGTCCATGTCAGGAACTGTCCAGAGCAGCATAGGTTTGCTATGGGGATTTTCTCCTGCTCTGGACAGTTCCTGATACAGGCATCAGGTGTCAGCAGAGAGCACTATGGCCAACACAAAAAAGAAATTTAAAAAAATTAAGATTTTCCTCTGTAGCAAACAGCTGCTAAAAAGTACTGAAAGGATTAAGATTTTTTAATAGAAGTAATTTACAAATCTGTTTAACTTTCTGGCACCAGTTGATTTTCCACTGGAGTACCCCTTTAAGTACCACCTTACAAGGACGTACATTTACGCTCTGTGTCGTTAAGGGGTTAAGGCCTATTCTCTGTATGCTGAGGATACCTTAATGGGTTTGTCTGCTGAAAAAACTTCCTCTGACCGATTCTGTGAACAGCGAGTCGTTGGACATTTTTCTGGTGAATTTCTGTTACTGGAGCAATCTGCAGAAAACACACACAATGACTGAACAGACGATTTATGTGAATATCCCCCAGGGCCTCATACACTGGAGTGTGCTACTCGTTGGCACTGTTAGGCTAGATTCCGCTTGGAAATTGCAGGCAGAAATTCTGCTTACTAAAATGTACATGCTATTGAATGGATTTTCCAATCACCAATTCACACTTCGGGATTTTTGAAGCGGAATTTGTGAACAGAAAATCCGCTTTATAAATATCCGCCTGAAGAATGGCGTTGCTCATTCTTCAGGCGGATATCCTCACTGAACTCATTGCAGTCTATTGGGGACTGCAATGTCCGCACGGTCCTAGCGCCGACTGATTCAGTGTCGGCACGGACCACACTCAGAATCTCTAGACGGAAATTTTCCGTCTGGAGATTCCGCAGTCTGAACCAATCCTTACATGTAAAGGATTAAAAGTGACAAAAAATCCTGTGCAAACGGTGAATATCCAGCATTTGGCTGCATAGAGCTACTAAATTCCACTTCTAACATTTATTTAAAGGGGTACTCCGGTGGAAAAAAAAAAAACATGTTTAAATCAACTGGTGCCAGAAAGTTAAACAGATTTGTAAATATTAAAAAATCTTAATCCTTCCAGTACTTATCAGCTGTTGAATACTACAGAGGATATTCTTTTCTTTTTGGAACACAGAGCTTTCTGCTGACATCATGACCACAGTGCTCTCTGCTGACATCTCTGTCCATTTTAGGAACTGTCCAGAGTAGGAGAAAATCTCCACAGCAAACATATGCTGCTCTGGACAGTTCCTAAAATGGACAAAGATGTCAGCAGAGAGCACTGTGCTCGTGATGTCAGCAGAGAGCTCTATGTTCCAAAAAGAAAAGAATTTCCTCTGTAGTATTCAGCAGTTAATAAGTACTGGAAGGATTAAGATTTTTTTAATAGAAGTAATATAAAAATCTGTTTAACTTTCTGGCACCAGTTGATTTAAAAAAAATAAAAAAAAGGTTTTCCACCGGCGTACCCCTTTAACATGCTCCTCCAGCAAAGGAGAAATTCAATAAAAAGGGTGTGTGGACATCCCAGGCAACTGATTTATTGGAAATTATAAGACCAGGTCTCTTCCACCATAAGTTAGATAAGGAAAGATAGTTTGGCCTCAAGTGGGAATGCAGTAAATGAACAAGCAGATAATAGAGTTGTTGGGTAAATACTCACCTGGGCTAATGACTGTAGGTTCTTGCTCCTCCTTTATTTTCACGATCCGAAGAAATTCCCCCTAAATATTCAATGTGACATTATTATTTGACCTAACTTGTAAAAAAAGCAACATGTACAATGCTAATATTTATACTACAAATTGTATTTACCTGTGTTTTCTGAAGGGCAACATTCGCACCATCCTTCTTACATTTCTTATTCTCCATTACTGGTCAGTAGAGTAGCGGCATATGGTAAAATGCTGGTGCTGAAAATTCAAGGAACAAACCCCCCCCCCCCCACAAAACTTTTAATTCGAAATTCATTACGCATACATGACAAATCAGCCTGTCATGGGTGTAAGTGATATTGACTATGCTCAGATTGGGGAGATAGTGGTTACTACTGTTAAAGGGGTACTCCGGTGGAAAAACAATTTTTTTTCTCTTTTTTAAATCAACTGGTGCCAGAAATTTAAACATATTTGTAAATTGCTTCTATTAAAAAAATCTTAATCCTTCCAGTACTTATTAGCTGCTTAATGCTACAGAGGAAATTCCTTTATTTTTGAAACACTGATGACATCATGAGCACAGTACTCTCTGCTGACATCTCTGTCCATTTTAGCAACCGTGCATAGCATGGTGGCTTAGTGGTTAGCACTGCTGCCTTGCAGTGCTGGGGCCTTGGGTTCAAATCCCACTAAGGACAACAATAAATAAAGACTTATTATTATTATAATAACGTCAGCAGAGCAGTGTGTTCGTGATGTCATCAGAGAGCATTCCAAAAACAAAAGCATTTCCTCTGTAGTATTCAGCAGCTAATAAATACAGGAAGGATTAAGATTTTTTAATAGAAGTAATTTAAAAATATGTTTAACTTTCTGGTACCAGTTGATTTAAAAAAGCAAAAAAATAAATTGTTTTTCCACCGGAGTACCCCTTTAAGTTTTACATCCTAGGAGTCCTGCTAATATCACAAGAAAAAGATGACTGACAGCTTTTCCATTATGTGTGTGCACTCTGTAAAAAAGAACTCACATGCCGTTCATGAGTCCTGGCAGCATTTATACAGCTTTATACACAATATTTATAGAAAACCCAAGTTCAACATCTCACTCTTAAAGGAGTTCTATACTATCAAAAAAATGTAAGTGTCAGATCATGTGGGGTCCGACTGGGGGCTTCTCTCTCTTAAAGGGTTACTCCAGTGTAAATCAACTGGGGCCAGAAAGTTAAACAGATTTGTAAATGACTTCTATTAAAAAATCTTTACCCTTCCAGTACTTTTTAGCAGCTGTATGCTACTTAGGAAATTATTTTCTTTTTTAAATTTCTTTTTTGTCTTGTCCACAGTGCTCTCTGCTGACACCTCTGTCCGTGTCAGGAACTGTCCAGAGCAGCATAGGTTAGCAATTGGGATTTTCTCCTGCTCTGGACAGTTCCTGACACAGGCATCAGGTGTCAGCGGAGAGCACTGAGGACAAAGACGAAAAAGAAATTCAAAAAGAAAATAATATTTCTCTGTAGCATACAGCTGCTAAAAAGTGCTGTAAGGGTACAGATTGTTTTAATAGAAGTCATTTACAAATCTGTTTAACTTTCTGGCACCAGTTGATTTTAAAAAAATATATAGTTTTCCACCGGAGTACCCCTTTAATGAATAGAGGTGTGTCGACCACCGCAAAAGACTGTGGCCAACAGGCCCCCTCCCATAGACTTGCATTGAGAGGGCATGGTGTCACGTCATGAGGGGGCGTGGCCGACCCCCTCAGCACACGCACAGCGTTCAGAACTAAATGTTCTGAACGCTGGCCAGTGGAATACCCCTTTAACAGAGGAGGAGAAAAGTCGTAGTTTATGGTGCATGTCCGAACATTGGGGAAGATTTATCAAAACCTATGTAGAGGAGGAGGAGTGGTGCACTTTCCCATAGCAACCAGAGCTCTTTTAGTTTTACAAAGGCCTTTAAAAAATGAAACAAGAAATCTGATTGGTTTCTATGGGCAAAGGCACCATTCTTCCTCTACATGTATTGGCATTTAGGGCTTTAGGAATTATTTTTTGCATGGCTGCATTTTTCCATGGACATGGCCATAAGAGGAATCCCATATCTGTAATTTCTTAGCACTACAAAATAAAATCATTTTCATGGATTAAAAATTTACATATCCAGCAATCAGGTCTCTTCGCAGCTCCCATAGAGAATGAATGGAGAGCGTTCTGCTCAGTCAGGCCCACTTAGGAAATTGCGGGGGTCCCATCTGTCAGACACTTACCCCCTCCAATCGATCAGGGACACTTTAGAGCAGTGGTCTCCAACCTGCGGACCTCCAGATGTTGCAAAACTACAACTCCCAGCATGCCCGGACAGCCAACGGCTGTCCGGGCATGCTGGGAGTTGTAGTTTTGCAACATTTGGAGGTCCGCAGGTTGGAGACCACAGCTTTAGAGGATCCCATGTCCACCTGCCCTATCATGTCAGGACATGGGGGGATTTCTCAAAACCTGTGCAAGGAAAATGTTTAAGAGTTGCCCATCGCAACCAATCAGATCACTTTAATTTTTAAAATTCCTCTGAAAAATAAAAGCAGCAATCTGATTGGTTACTACGGGCAAAAGGTCAACTTTTCCCTCTACACATGTTTAGCTAAATCCCCCCCAATAGTGAGGTCATACTGTGTTGAGACAATGACAGTGTTGGACCCAAGTGATCATAATGACCCCACATCTCTCTGCCTGGACAGAGGTCAGGTGATCACATAACAAGGGGCTGTATCTTTATGGAAAGAAGTGGCATTAAATTATTTATATTCCAGATTGTATTGAGCTTTGAGGTAAAAAATAACTATTTTTTTTTTTAAAAACTTGTTGTTTTCTCCTGACACTGTAGACTGCATCACCCATCACCACCTCCTCTCTGTATACATTGATTTGTGATGAATTCCTGAAGGGACACCCTTTCCTGCCCATGTCATGTGGCCATCTCATGGTGTGACCTTCCCCTTCTCCAGCACACTGTGCACATAACGGTAATGACAGGAATGGCCGCCACATACTGTGCCCTGCAGTACATTTCACATACAATATCCATACTCACATACAGAAGCTTCGTTGCTCTTGTTGACTAAAAAATCACCGGAACTGGAAATATCGGCATTTGTGACGAGCAAACGCTTTCACTTCCGGGTTTTGCGTTCCATCAGCATTCCGAAATTCTGCGTTCCAGGACGCGCGTGCGTGGTGACGTCATGATTTAAGGTCCTAACGGTATTGTCGTTGCTTTGTTTGAGGCTGCCGTCTGTCGCCCGGTTTTTAATCATTATTGAATTTCAATACAACTATTCTATGTTCTATATTAATGCTCGCATCTATAACTAAGCAAGCGGTCTCTATAGTAACCGGCACTAGAGGTGAAAATCCCATGTGGCACTGCGATAGCAGACGACTATCAGTGTGCAAAACAGTGCATCCCCAGCATAGCATTGCTCTTGGTCTTTGACAAAATGGCCGCCCCCGTAAATTGCGGACATGTTAATAAATTGCGTTTTCTATAACAAATCTTGACAAGTTTGGGATTACATGACTACATTTCCCAGGGTTCCCATATCTTCTTAGTCGCACACTAGTGATGCTGTTACAGAGCCGACCTTGGGGGGCTTCAAAGAGAGGGGCTGAAGGCTTTGAGCTGATTATTGAGGTAAGGAAGAAACGTAGATGCTTTATATTTCAACTTAATGTTGTCCTTAGTGTTTCAAGGTTAGGGGTAGTTGATAAGTTTATTATTGACATGATGCTCTCTACAGTAAGCGTTTAAGGCTTGGGTGTTGTCTCCAATTTATGGAGTAAAACTTTTGGTACATGTTATGGAGGAACTGATGCCTCTCTGCCAATCAGATGTGCCTGGTGAGGTCACATGACCATACATTTGAACTCTGTAGACCAGTGATCTCCAACCTACGGACCTCCAAGTGTTGCAAAACTACAACTCCCAGCATGCCCGGACAGCCGTTGGCTGTTCGGGCATGCTGGGAGTTGTAGTTTTGCAACACCTGGAGGTCCGCAGGTTGAAGACCACTGCTGTAGACCAATGTTTCCCAACCAGGGTGTTGCACACCTATAATCCCCAACATGCCTAGGTAGTCCTTGGCTGTCCGGGCGTGCTGTGAGTTGTCGTTGGGCAACAGCTGGAGGCTCCCTGGTTGTTTTCCAACCTGTGACTCTCCAGCTGTTTCAAAACTACAATTCCCATCATGCCCGGGTAGCCAAAGGTTGTTGCAAAACTACAATTCCCATTAAACTTCGTCTGCCTGGGCATGATGGGAGTTGTGGTTTTGCAACAACTGGAGAGCCACAGTTCGGAAAATGCAGAGTCTGAGTTGCCTACGGTCATCTTTTTGATGATTCCATACCATAAACCGTGGGATTGTACTACTCTTTTGTACAATTATTATTATTTTTTTTATACTTTTGTCTTTTTTTCATTCTTTCTTCTCATTAGGGAGCAGAAAATGAAAAGAAAACTATTCTATATATCTATGGCATGGGGCAATTGGCATCAGCCTCAAGGGTTTTTTGCCTTTTTCTGGATCGACACAGTAGCGGCAAAATAGGGTTATAAGTTGAACTTGATGGACTCTTTATTTTTTTTTTTTCAAGCTTAAAGGAAAACTGTCACATGTTTTGTCCCGCACTATCCACAGGTACCCGTGGATAGTGCGGGAGACGCTGAACAATGTGAGTCCTACCTTGCCCGGATCCGCTGCGCCGTTTGCCCGTTACAGGTCTTTTTCTGTGTATTAAAATTAGCACTTTACTGGCAAAGGCGGGGTTACTGCCTTCAACTGCCACTGTGTTGTAACCGCCGCCCTGCCCGCAGCACCGCCCGGCTAATGAATATTCATATATTGCCTTACTATGTTGTCTCGTATCGGCCGAGTCTCAAACTGCCTACACCCTTACTTCAGCGATGCTCCGGACGAATGAAGCAGCGCTGAAGACCGCTTCCGGGTGTAGTGAGAAATCCCGCACATGCGCAGTAGCGTCCGGGACTCGGCCGATATGAGACAACATAGTAAGGCAATATATGAATATTCATTAGCCGGGCGGTGCTGCGGGCAGGGCGGCGGTTACAACACAGTGGCAGTTGAAGGCAGTAACCCCGCCTTTGCCAGTTAAGTGGTAATTTTAATACACAGAAAAAGACCTGTAACTGGCAAACGGCGCAGCGCATCCGGGCAAGGTAGGACTCAAATTGTTTAGTGTCTCCCGCACTATCCACAGGTACCTGTGGATAGTGCGGGACAAAACATGTGACAGTTTTCCTTTAAGAACTATGGTGGGGGGGTGTATCAAAACGTGTGCAGAGGAAAAGTTGACCCGTTGTCTATAGCAACCAATCAGATCGCTTCTTTCATTTTTAAAAAGGCCTCTGAAAGACAAAAGAAGCAATGAGCTTTTGTTTCTCTTCTGGCCTGAAATGTATGTACTATTATTATTATTTTTGTTGTTAAGGTGTGAGGAAAAGGGTCGTGGATTTGCCTATAACAAAGCTGATGTGGAAGTAAAGTTACTTCATAGCATAGTTAAAAAAAAAAATAAAAAATGAGCATGGACCGGAGTGACATGACTGAGAAGATTTTACACCTGACCTTAGAGATTATCTACCTCCTGACTGGAAAGGTAAGAGACAATTCTGGGATTTACGTAACGTGACACAAACTTTATATTTAGTGCGCTATTAGTAATGGACGAGCAAGCCTATATCCTAGACTATAAAGGTTTCATCACCCATTCTTAGGATTTTGGACCGATGAAGAAATCAAATAAACCTCGAAAATTCAAAGAACAAATTAAGACCCAGAGCCCTATTCCAGAATCTACTCCTCTCTCGCCATTACACTGGAGAAAAAACGATGATAAGATCCTAGAAATAACCAACAAGATCATTGAGCTGCTGACTGAAGAGGTGAGCGCTGCTGGGGAGACTAAACAATATGTTGTAATGCTAAGGACATGTTTATACAGCTTATTACTGTGTGGCCATAAGACAGAACATTACCGATTCCCACAGCAAAACCACACAGTGTCACTTAGTAAAAAAAATAAAAAATAAAAATAAAAACACCCCTAGTGAGATCACATGACCGTACCTTGCAGCTCCTTAGACTCATTAGCATAGTGTTATAGTTTTGCAAGAGCAGAAGAGTCACATGTTGGCAATCAGTGGCAATTTATTTCCACATCAAAATATTCCCATTTAGTTCATAGGGTTCCTTGGGAACCGTGCAAAAAAAAGAGACCTGTCACAGGGTTATGCTCTGCAGCATCCAGGGAAATCTGTGAGAGCTTTAGGGCTGCCCCCACGCAGCCTAACTCTGTTCTAACACGGCTCGGAGAAAACTGGCACAACAGGGTGCAGGTTTTGCCCATGTGCACACGCTCTGAGAGATGTCTAGACGATGGCTGTGTCATTATGTATGTCAGGTTCCTGTAAGGTGTCGGGATGTCACCGTCTATTTCTCCATGGAGGAGTGGGAGTATATAGAAGAACACAAGGATCAGTACAAGGACATCATGATAGACCACCAGACCCCCAAATCACCAGGTGAGAGACATAACTACATTCACAAATTCACTGATAAATCCTGTATAAACTATTTTATTCAGTCAATGTTTCTTACAGATGGGTCCAGTAACAGGAATACGCCAGAGCGATGTCCTAGTCCTGTCTATCTTCAGAATTTTGTAAAAGAAGATAAGCCGTGCCAGGACTACTCGGTAATGCAATAATAATAATATATGACTAGTAAAGGTCCTATAAGAATACTTTTGGGTGGAATCACTATAGACATAATAGTCGGCTGATACAGCTAAAAATCTGTGGGTTTGGCCAACTTATCTCTTAAAGCCTACCTGTTGTTTGAGCTTCTAGTTTTTGTGTGTACATGAGGCGTAGCACTATTTAAAGGGTGCTTTTTCACTTTTTTTTTAAATCAACTGGTGCCAGCAAAGTTAAACAGATTTGTAAACTACTTCAATTTAAAAATCTTAATCCTTCCAGTACTTATCAGCTGCTGTATTCTCCACAGGAAGTTTTTATTTTTGAATTTCTTTTCTGTCTGACCACAGTGCTCTCTGCGGACACCACTGTACATGTCAGGAACTGTCCACAGTAGGAGAGGTTTGCTATGGAGATTTGTTCCTTTTTTGGACAGTTCCTGACATGGACAGAGGTGTCAGCAGAGAGCACTGTGGTCAGACAGAAAAGAAATTAAAAAACAAAAGAACTTCTTCTGTAGCATAAAGCAGCTAAGTACTGGAAGGATTAAGATTTTTAAATAGAAGTAATTTACAAATCTGTTTAACTTTCCGGCATCGGTTGATTAAAAAAAAAAAAAAAAGTTTAAGGCCCTTTTATATACTGTAACTTTTATCTGTATTTTTTTACTAGTCTTCTGCTTGGCAGCTTTAATCTCTACTTTCCAGTTGTCCCTTAGCTAGAAGTTAAAGACTAGATATAATGTCCCTTATACAGTCTATAAACACAGAAGAGGAAATCCTGCAATTGTGTGGAAGACATTATAGAGAAGCACTGAGCAGTGTAAGCTGTAAATCCATCACTGGTCTGAATATATTCACATAGCTGGCACATAGTCCTGGTTTGAAGAAAATATTTTTTATATTTAAGAGTTAAATAACCTGCAGTTCAATTCATCCAGAGGCCTGCAATTACATAGTCATGCAGAAGTGTGGGAGACTATGCGCCTCTAAAGGTTTTAGACATCATTCTGTATCAGAGTTTGGTTGCCAATGTTTACCCATTTTTCTGGAAAAAAAAAAATCATAATAGAAAATTTTTATTCCCCACCAGGAGGAGAACTTCAATATTATAGTTGTTGACGTTGCACCAAAAACAGAACAGGATGATAACATAAAGATTAAAGAGGAAGATACTCTTGATTGTTTTGACTCTGGTGAGTATGATTATTCAATATAACTTCAACTAAGCACAGTAGAAGCAGCAATGTTGAAAATAGTCTGAAATGAAGTTCACTCACACACATACTTGGATGGGAATTTATAAAGATCCTGCACTTTTCGTGATCATTTGAATTGCACCTAAAGGATATGCCAAAGTTTTTTCAGAGGCGCTAAAGACAAATCTGTGAGTTGTGACAATTTGATATAGGCGCAAATAGACTTTAATTCAGAGCTTCGTAAGTCATGTGTGCAGTTGTGGAGATGCAACTAACTTATGAAAATCTGTGCAACAATTTAATAAATAAGTGCACAAACTAAAAATACACTAGGGAACTTGTACAGATAGCGGCGATGGCGGCGAGGTCTGTGATACCCCGGCGTTGAAAATATCTTTCACACCTCGGACTGGTATAAGAAAGTCCTCTGCCGTATGGAGGAATTGATGGCAGACTCAACGGGCCGTCAGGAGCGGTACATAGCAATATGGCAGCCATGGTTAGTAGAGATGAGCGAACTTACAGTGATTCGATTCGTCACAAACTTCACGGCTCGGCGGTTGCCTGCTTTAGCTTGCATAAATTAGTTCAGCTTTCAGGTGCTCCGGTGGGCTGGAAAAGGTGGATACAGTCAGTTGCAGACTCTCCTAGGACTGTATCCACCTTTTCCAGCCCACCAGAGCACCTGAAAGCTGAACTAATTTTATGCAGGCTAAAGTCAGCAACTGCCGAGCCGAGAAATTTGTGACGAATCGAATCCCTGTCAGTTAGCTCATCTCTAATGGTTAGCCTTTTTGAAGTCTAACCTGACCACTTTATAGGATGGGTTAAACTCTCATATTGTGTAGGCGACCTCTTCTCTATCCTTGCAGGTCGCTGAGTTCTTGAGAATTGAGATGGAGAGCGGAGGATTGCAGTTGGCGTTTTTCTGATGGTGTCCGATAGAGCGTGGGTTCTGAGTTATATTTCTTTCCCTCCCCTCTACAGTGGCTTCCTCTTCTCACTTTGTTCCCCTCCTCTCCTCCCCTTTCTGTTTTTCTTTTTCTCCTCCTTGTTCTTTTTCCCACCTTCCCATACTTCCCTCTGACCACTGGCTGTCCCGTTGGATGATATGTTTTTGTGCTCTGTTTTTTTTTTTCTCAGCCGCCAGTAGGTGTTTACTGTGCTGTGCTAAGATTTGATTGACACGATTGTAATCCTATTATTTCCCTGCTGTGCACAGGGCATGCTCTATCTCCTTTCTATGCTTTGGCCTTTTGTACGGATGTTTTCTGTCCCTTACCCTTTTGGAGTGTCTTTCCTTGTTTTTTGATTAATAAATGTTTCTTTAAATGTAAAAAAAAAAAAAAATTGATGTCAAAAACATCACAAGTGGCAATGCTGCCTTAGTGTTCCTTTACAATGACAAATTGACAGTAATTCTCATTAAATAAAGGTACAGAGAACATTAACAACAACAATAATGACTTCCGGTTCTGGCGCCATGCAGTGAGGACTTGTGGTGAGAGAGTTCCCTGCCTGCAAGCTAAACCAGGTCTATCTTACCCTCAATCCTATGCCTGTAACCCCGGACCTTACCCTGACCGACGGAGGGGGTATATATGGAACGTTTCTTCTCCCTCTATGGGCTGGACATCTGGCCCCTGACAGGCTGCAGCAGCAGACCCAGCATGGCCGCCTCTCCAGCCGCGCTGCTTCTCCTTCTCCTTCAGACGCGGGATCGGTAGATGAGGGAGATGATTGTGAGCCTGCCCGTCCTGACTATACTCGCCTGGCCAAGGAAGTGGCAAAATCGATAACGCGGCAGGTGGAGGAAGCTATCATAGCCACAATACATACCACCCTGGCCCAGCTACAACAGGCCTCAGCGCAGCATGACGTGCACCTCTCAGCAGTGGAGGAGTGGGTGGTTACTACGGAGGAGACTGTTGGGCGTTCTGAGACACTCTTCTCTACCCTAGAAGCGAAATGCTGGCAACTCAGCGATAAGGTAGAAAACCTGGAAAAATAGGTCCTGCCGCAGTAACGTGGTGGTGGGCCTGCCGCAATCGGTTCCCTACCAGGGACTTGCTTTATATCTGTGAGGTCTCCCTGCCAAAGGCCCTGGGACTGCCTAGACCATGCAAAGTTGAATGACAACATAGACTGGGGCCTGATCTCAGACATGAACCTGACTCTGGGGTTCACATTTGGTTTGGCCCACAGAAACAGAACCCGCCAAGTGATTGTTAAGAGTTTGGACTTCACGGACAAGGTCGCAGTGCTCCGCGCCTTTCGCCAGAGAAGAGATGCCTTTCTGTTTGACAGAGCGAAACTGTTACTGTTTGGGGACTTTTCTGCAGAAGTCTCAAGGGAGCACAAATGATTTGCTCCTACATGCACAATCCTGCACAGGAGAGGTATCCGATTTGCTCTTCTATACCTGGCCCTCCTGAGAGTCTTCTTTCCTTTATGGGTCTCTAGCGACATCTGATGATGCTGCTGCTGATCTACGCAAGGTTCTTTCTTCTCCGGATCATCACACTTCTCCAGCCCGGGATGCACCAACACCTCGTCCCTCCCATCGGGTGCCTTCAGATGGCCCCCCCCCCCCCCGAGACAACGGAGGATGGCTGGAACTCTTCCCAACTCTCCAGTGATTGGTGTTTGTCCCCAAGGGACCAAAGAGTTCGGGCTGCATTGACGGACGTTACTTAATCCACTCATCCTGATGGCTATGCTTGCCACCCGCCCTAGGAGTGTGTGTTTCCCGCTGAGGCTTCCCCGAGCCTTATTCTAAGGGATACAATTGCGGCTTGGAAGTCCAGCGGCCATGCAGCTTCCGTTTGCGATAAGCAAACACATGTCTCTATGGGGTCACCCTGAATTTCCCCAGGTACGGGATAATGGTATGTACCAGCGATGGAGGGAGGCAGGCATTCTCACTGTCCGTCATTTGTTGCACCAGACGGGACCACGTTTAGTGAACTGCAGACTTTGTATGACCTTCCAGCGGGGCATTTCCTGTCCTACTGTAAGGTCAAGGTATTTCTATCCTTCTGCTTGTCATATTTGACTAGGGAACATGCTTCCACCTCTTTAGATTTTTCTCTCCTCAGGCTCCGCTTATCACTCTTTGTCTGTTTTATATCGCCATGTGCCAGAGGAAGGGGAGTGATGCATTACAATCCTCCCTGTTCCGATACTGGGAAACCAAGTTGGAGTCAGAATCGCTAACTCAACTAATTCTGAAGGGGTGGAGTAAGGTGAGCAAGGCAGTGATTAGAAAATCCTGGTGAGAAACACAATTCAAAATTGTGTACAATGCTACTTATGGGTTCTCTCTCCCGCGTACTCACCATCCTGACAGGATTGAACATTGCCCGAATTGTGGGGACTTTAGGACTGACTTACTGCATGGACTGTTAACCTGTCCCCATGCCTGGGTGTTTTGGACTGAGTTGTTTTCTAATCTGGAAAGACTACTCCTGGTGTCTCTCCCCCTTGACCGCAAACTAATTTTGCTCCATATCGCCCCGGAAGGGGTGTTGTTGCTTTTGCTTCATGTCTTCATATTGGTGGCGAAACGTTGTCTCCTATCTCATGGGCTAGTAGCGAATATGCCGACAGTAGGGGAGGTCTTGACTCAGGTTAAGAGATACATGTTTCTTGATTTGACAGAATTGGGGAGCCCTAGAGAAAAGTCAGCCAAGGTTTTTTTTCAAGAAATGGCGAACATTTCTGGTAAATTTTCTTAGCGAGGAAGAGATTATACCGGTAATGACTAGAGATGAGCGAAGTTACAGTGATTCGATTCGTCATGAACTTCGCAGCTCGGAGGTTGCTGACTTTAGTCTGCATAAATTAGTTCAGCTTTCAGGTGCTCCATTGGGCTGGAAAAGTTGGATACAGTCCTAGGAGAGAGTCTCCAGCCCACCGGAGCACCTAAAAGCTGAACTAATTTATGCAGACTAAAGTCAGCAACCGCCGAGCTGCTAGGTTCCTGACAAATCGAATTGCTGTAACTTCGCTCATCTCTAGTCATGACTATCTTTAAAGATTCAACTTGGTATCTAACTCGGGCTATAGTGGGTTCACTGGGTTGGTTTCGTTTTTCAATGAGTGGCTTCTTGGGGAAGGGGGTTTAGGGGCCTGAAAAGTCTAATGGGTCCCTAGTCATATGCTCTCGGGGACGATATCGACCATGCTGTGTTTTAGACTTTTTTGTTTTTCTGTATTCTTTGATTGAGCCTGCATCCTATTATTCCTATATGGAGGGTCACACACACCTGATGGGGTTGGGTGATAATTGTTTATGTATTGTATACTGTTTACTTATATTTCAAGCCTATATGAAAGTCTCTTACAATTGTATATCTCCACTGGGGAATATCCCAGTCCTGTTTTTGGCTGCATATACTGGGAAAAACCCAATAAAAATGAAAAAAAATAATAATAATAATTATAATGATAAATATATTAACATTACTTTAGTAGCCAGGAACTGCCACTGCAGCACCTTTTAGCCTTCTGCACCTTTTAACTTAGGCTAGGGCTATGTGGCATTTTTTGCCATAACATGAAGATCACAATGTCATGCTGCTGAGATCACTAATGATAGTGAATGTGGTCCTGTTACAATACAACAAGTTTGAAATTCTGCTGACTGTCATGTTGAAGTGAAATTCATTTGCATTCACTATTACTTGCTGCTATTTAACAGTGTGACTTTACATTGACCTCCCTTGTAGCCTCCAATATAGGCACCTGGTCTCACCACTGCAGCACTTCATGGAGCCAATCGCTGATTGGGGTGGGACATTACTGTGACCAGTGATTGGCTGAGCGGCAATGTGAAGTGGTGTCGGCAGCTTCGTTGAGTGTGGCAGCGGCTGAGAGCAGGCACTGATACTGAGGCTACATGTAAGCGAGGGGTGTTCATTCTTTTGGAGGGAAACCAGATCCGTGTGTGAGTTCCACTATAGAACTTCTGCGGTGTGCACAAAGCAGAAAATTCCATTTGAGATCAATGAGATTCTGCTGCGTGTAGAAAATCTGTAGCGTTTTTTACCTATAAATTCTAGACCTTGTTCTCCTGCTTATTTATTGTACCCATCTGTATGTGGGACTATTCTGTCTTTTGGTGCTCAGTTTATTTTTGTATGTTACCTTTTGTGTTTTCAAAAATTATCTTTTTGACATTTAAATTGTCTGAAGAGCAGGTTTTTTTTTTTTAGATCAACTGTTGGGAGATTAAAGAAATCTAACTAACTCCAAGTCTGTAGACTGGTCCAATAGCTATCTTTACAGAATAGGGACAGGTCCTTACTGTTAATAAAGATACGGTAAGTGGTATGGTGTTGCTTTCAGGTCCATGCATCAAATTTATTATTATTATTTTTTTTTCCCATAGACCATGGATTATTATACAACAGTGAATCCCAGCGTTTTCATGAAAGATCAGAGAGTGTAAACCAGCTTGACCATTCAGAGCTCTCCAGCGGTCAGTCTGATCCAGATACACAGAACTTCAAACAATATGTTTGTTCCGACTGTGGGAAATGTTTCTCTCGCCTCTCGCATTTCACAATCCATCGGCGAATTCACACAGGGGAGAAGCCATACGTGTGTTCAGAATGTGGAAAAAGCTTTTCTTGTAATTCCTATCTGGTCAAGCACCAAAGGAGCCACACTGGGGAGAAGCCTTTTGCCTGCTCAGAGTGCGGAAAGTGTTTCAATCAGAGTTCTAATCTCTTCAAGCACCAGAAAACTCACACTGGTGATAAACCATTCATGTGCTCCCTGTGTGGGAAATGCTTCACCCAAAAATCCCATCTTGTCATCCACCAGATTATCCACACGGGAGAGAAAAGATTTAACTGTCCAGAGTGTGGAAAGTGCTTCAGCAATAATGCCAGGCTAGTTGCTCACATACGGGTCCACACAGGAGAAAAGCCTTTTGGATGTTCTCTTTGCGACAAGCGCTTTACGCAGAAGTCCCATCTGGTTAAACACCAAGTTGTTCACACTGGAGAGAAACCGTTCGGGTGTCCAGAATGTGGAAAATGTTTTATTAGTAACTCACATCTTGTGATACACCAAAGAATCCACACAGGAGAGAAGCCATTTTCCTGTACAGAATGCGGAAAGAAGTTTACCCAAAAATCCGACCTGGTTCGCCATGCAAAAATTCACCAAGGAGATAAACCATATTCATGTACAACATGTGGGAAACAATTCCTCTGTAAGGCGTATCTAGTCCAACATCACAAGGTGCACAGGGCAGAGAAGGGAACTTGACCTACGTAGAAAATAAAATTAGGAATGTATTAATTTAAAACATTTTTAAATGGTTGGAAGAAAAAAAAGCAATACAAAGTGAAGACATTTCCCTTTATAGGTCTTATTTTTGTTGATGTGCAGCCATCTGTCTGTTGAAATGGCAGGGATTAACAGTAGCATATTTTATTTTCAAAATGTAAATGACTTGTGGTCATACTAATAGAAAATTTGCAGATGTAATTCTTTTTTATTTCTAATGGTAGAAAAGAAACTAAAAGTATTGTCCTGGATAAGTATAATTTTTTGCAGTTCTGTTGAAAATACATTTACCGTATTTTTCGCCATATAAGACGCTCCCAATTTTAAAGGTGGAAAATCTAGAAAAAAAAATTCTAAAACAAATACAATGTAAAGTAAAGGACAGTGATCTTCAACCTGCGGACCTCCAGATGTTGCAAAACTACAACTCCCAGCATGCCCGGATGCCGGGAGTTGTAGTTTTGCAACATCTGGAGGTCCGCAGGTTGAAGACCACTGGTATAGGAGGTAATACTCACGTGTCCCCGCCGGTCCAGACTCGTCACCGCTACCCTGGTTGTCTCCCTCCATCGCTGTCGCCGCATCCCCGGGGTGTCCCCGTCGCTCCGGAACGTATCTGCTGCCCGGTATCCTCCCTCTCTGTCATTGCGTCGCTACGCACGCCGCTCCTATTGGATGACGGGACAGCGTGCGTGACAACGTGTTGACGACGAAGGAGAGCGCCGGCCATGCAGGGAATCCCAGCACGGACCAGACACCGAGGAGGCAGGTAAGGTCCCTCCCGGTGTCCTGTAAGCTGGTTAGGATGCCGCAATTTCACTGCGGCGGTCCCGAACAGCCCGACTGAGCAGCGGGGTTAGTTTCACTTTCGCTTCAGACACGGCGGTCAGCTTTGATCGCCGCGTCTGAAGTGTTAATACAGGGCATCACCGCGATCGGTGATGTCCTGTATTAGCCGCGGGTCCCCCCAGTTATGGGGAAGAAAAAGTGCGTCTTATACGGTGAAAAATACGGTACATGGTGATCAGCTGATCATTGCAGATTCAATTTCTGTTTCGGCTGACAGATGAAATGGTAATATCAAATTATTATAGCAGAGTATCAAAATAATAGCTATCCATGTGATGCATGGAGAGGCCTGGTTCACCACACTGAGCTGCTGCTCTCTACTCTGGCTTGAAATGTTCCTTGGGGTCCTCTTAGGCTCCATTATGCGACTGCTACCTCTGCATCCCCTATAGTAAAGCCCCTTAAACTTTAAAATAAGAACAAATGGTTTAGTAATGTTGCATAACCAAAGATTGCTGTAGCCATATAAAGTTCTATATAGCATATATTCACTTCTGGGCAAACTGCCCCCCCAGCAGTGTTTTACTTACTGCATAGTTAAAGGAGTACTCCAGCGCAAAATAACTTCTCCCCTATCCAAAAGGATAGGGGATAAGTTACAGATCGCGGGGGGTCCGAGCACTGGGGCCCCCCGGGATCTCCTGGACGGGGCCGCGGCAGTCTGCCGGAAGTGAAGTTTCGTCCACAGCCGAAAGCCGCTGCAGACACTCCCCCTCCATGTATCTCTATGGGATTTATGGAGGGGGCGTGTCAGCCGCCGCGTCATGCGGGGACGGAACGCCCCCTATCCTGTATATTGCTGCGGCCCCGTACCGAAGATCGCGGGGGGGGGCCCCAGCGCTCGGACCCCCCGTGATCTATAACTTATCCCCTATCCTTCAGATAGGGGATAAGTTATTTTGCACTAAAATGTCCTTTTAAATTGCCTACAAGGATCTGTTCACGCATTCTGTTTATTGTATAGTAATGTGTTTTACCATCTATTTTCTGAAGTCTTGGTAAAACGACAACGTTGGAAACCAACCCACAAAACCTGAACTTAAAGGCGTATTCCAGTAAAAATCTTTTCATATCAACTGGCTCCAGAAAGTTAAACATATTTTTTAATTACTTCTATTAAACAATCTTAATCTTACCAGTATTTATCAGATGCTGAAGTTGAGTTGTTCTTTTCTGTCTGACAACACTGCTCTCTGCTGACACCTCTGTCTGTCTCAGGAACTGTCCAGAGTAACAGCAAATCCCCATAGCAAACCTCTCCTGCTCTGGACAGTTCCTGAGACTAGACAGAGGTGTCAGCAGAGAGCACTGTGGTCAGACAGAAAAGAACAACTCAACTTCAGCAACTGATAAATACTGGTAGGATTAAGATTGTTTAATAGAAGTAATTTACAAATCTGTTTAACTTTCTGGAGCGAGTTGATATGAAAAAAATTGTTTTTCACTGGAATACCCCTTTTAAGGCAAAAAAAAAAAAAAAAGACAAATGTGTCAACACCTCTTTAGGCTGAAAAAAAACCATGTGTCCATCCAGTTCAGTCATAATCCAATGTTAATCCAGAGGAAGGAAAAAGAAGTGGTAGGGGCTAATCTTTCTTATCTTAGGCAAAAAAGAGTACTTCCTGGCTCCAAATCTGGCAATCAGAATGAAATCCCTGGATCACTGATCCTTCTTCAGGTTGTAGAGACTTTAAATAACTGAAAATATTATTACATCCCAAAAATACATTTATGCCCCTTTTGAGCTCTTGAAGTGAGTTCACCATGACACCTTTATCTTACAGGGAGTTCTATAGTTTTGCCACTTTTACTGTATAGAATCCCCTTCTATGTTGGTGCAGAAACCTTCTGTCCTTTTAAAGGGAAACTGCCAGCTTGCTCCCCCCCCCCGCACTAACCAGCGGTACTCGCTGGTAGTGCGGGGACGCTGATAAGTTTGATGCATACCATGCCCGTATCCCCCATGCCGTTCACCCATTATCTTCTTGAAATGCACATTTGCTGCTAACTGCCACAGGCGGGGTTACTGCCTTCATCTGGCACTGTGACGTAACCACCGCCCGGCCCGCAGCACCACCCGACTTATGAATATTCATGTTCTCCCTCATCATCTCCCTCTCCGCTCCGCTGATTTCAGGACTCTGCTGTGCATGTGCTGGCTTCCTGTCTACAACCGGAAGCCACTTCAGCGCAGTGGAGTCCTGAAATCAGCAGGGAGGAGAGGGAGATGATGAGGGAGAACATGAATATTCATAAGCCAGGCGGTGATGCGGGCCGGGCGGCAGTTACGTCCCAGATGAAGGCAGGAACCCCGCCTGTGCCAGTTAGCGGCTAATTTACATATCAAGAAGAAAGAAGATAACGGGCGAACGGCGCGGCGGATCCGGGCTTGGTATGCATCAAAAATCATGGTTAGTGCGGGGGGTGGGGGGAGCAAGCTGACAGTTTTCCTTTAAATGTAGAGGTTGCTGCATAACAGAAATCATATAAATTTGGCATCACTTTAATGATCACAACCTGCTAATGAAGTTAACATATTATTTATACCACATAGGAACACTATAAAAAAAATCCAAAAAGACAATATTTATATTGATATTTGTTCTTTTCTCATACAAATAAAATGTGTTAAGCTTGCTTTTCTTTTAAATAAGCTTAAAGGTACATTCACAGATACAAGACCTGCTGCCTATTTTATGGAGCTGATTTTGCTACCCATTGAAGTTAATGAGTAGCAAAATCAGCTGCACAAAATATTCAGCAAAAATATGCAGCAGATCCTGTATACATACACTTAAGAAGTAAAACTTTTTAGCTTCCCTCCGTGCATACATTGTTTTAAAATACAGTGGTAAGTCCAATGTAGAAATGACTGCAGTTGCTAAGGGGTTAAATTTGCCCTAAGGCTCATGAGTTCTATTGGCTATATTTTTATGACCCCTACATTCAAAATAAATTTTTCATTTTTTTTTTTTTTTTTTTCTTTTTTCAATTCTAATGTGAGTGTGACTGTTTGGGCATGCTGGGAGTTTTGCAACAGCTGGGAGCACACTGTTTGAAAAACACTGTTCTAAAAGTCATTACAGTTGTCTGGATAACAAATTATACTTATTTTGTTTCTGCCAATCCTTATTACCAGTCCTTCCGAGAAAGGTCCAGACTGCTATTATGGAAAAGCTGTTTTAGAAGGTTAAGAACATTTTCAAGGTACATTATGGGCTAAGGGGTGTTCCAGTAAAAAAATAATAATAATCTATTATGCTGGAGGAAACACTGCAGCGCCGGTTTTAGCATCGTCCAGCCCTCACTGCTCGTCTCTTTCTGTTTTTGAGACGAAAGGTCTCAGCAGGACCTGACCACACAGCCAATCACTTGCTATGACTGGACACCGCTGTGCAAGCAAGTCCTGTCTTAGAAGCAAGAAGAAGAGACTAGCTGCAGGAGACTGCGATGGGTAGGCATAAGTTTTTATTTTTTTTTTATTTTTTTTTTTTGCTCTAGCATAACACAAATGTTTTCTTATACTGGAGCACCCATTTAAATAAAATAATAATTAAAGGCAATAATCTTAATTTCTTTTATTTGTAACTTTACTTAGCTGTGAATTATTTTTTGTACCACTTTTTAGTGTTATGCACTTTTTAAATATTTTTTCTTTGCAGAAAATCCAATTTTTAAATACTTGGTTGTGGACATTTGTTGTCACATTTTGAGGCAGGAGAGAAAGCACTTGGCAAACAGACTGTTCAGATCTAACGACCGTTCAAAACTTTTGATTTTGTGTCTAGTGCCCATTTAACACAGAAGGTTTTGGTTAGTTTGTTTGTTTTCTTTTCATATGAAGTGTTTAAAATCTATAATGTTTTTTAATCATTTAACCCTTGATATTTATATTTACCATAACATTCAATATAAACGTTTTATATTTTTCAATACTTTTGTCTTCTATTTTCTTGACTTGCATAATTTACATGCATTTGATGCAGCTGTGATACAAAAGTCTAAGAAAATTATACTAGCTCTGGTAGGTACTGGCTCTCGATGAGGAGATCCAGCTATGTATGATGTCTTGGTCCCTATTCATATCACATTTTCAGGGTACACCACCAGTATGTGTCAGGATACTGCAAAATGGTATTCTGATATAGTGGACTACATTAACTCTATTAAAGTCAATGATTATGCAGTGATTTAGATCAGAATCCCAAGGTATATACAAAGCTTGATGTGAATGGGGTCTTACAGTTATGGTTCCGTGGAAATAAATTGGCAAACCCTCTTTCCTCCAAAAGGAAGAAAATTTTCACTCTGTTGCTACCTATAGGCAGATACTCTGTAAAGTTAAAGAAGTACTGCGGGATATGAAACCTTATCCCCTATGCTAGTCCCCAGCTCTATGCCAAAATAGCGCATTTTGACCACCGCATGACGCTGCAGACATTCCCCCTCAATACATCTCTATGGCAGAGCCGAAGACTGCAGCGTCCAGCTCTCCCATAGAGATGTATTAAGGGGGTCATTTTGTGGTCGGACCCCCCCTTTACCACTGACTGCCGGGGCCCCGTACGGGAGATCACGGGGGCCCCAGCGGTCGGACCCCCGTGATCTGAAACTTATCCTTAGGATGGGGGATAATTTTTCGTATGCTGGAGTACTCCTTTTAATGTCCTATCCTTATGTATCAAGGCTCTAATATTAGTGGAACATTGGCTTACAAGGTAGCTACATATAGTTGTCAAGAGAGGTCTATATATTGAGTATATAGGTTTAGTCTAGCCCTGGTGTTTGTATTTATTTTGGGAGTCTGGGTTTTATGTATTGAGGGGGGGCAGGGTACCAGATTCATGTGGTTTGATCTAGGGTCTGGTTGGGAGTCTGTACTAGTTTATTGGTTACATTTAATTTGATTTAAATCTAGCATACATTAGGAGAAAGTCCTAAATAAGTAGATGAGGAATGCAGCCAGACACTGTCCCTTCCCACAAGTTGTCATGTATACCGATTTCTTAGCCTCTTCATACACTTCTAACATGGGGCTTGCCAAGGTTTGGGCTAAATAGTGACACATTTCACATGACCGCAAATTTTATCAAAATTGTGTGACCAAAATATTTGTACTACTTCCCTGCGACATTATTAGGTTAGGTTCACACTAAGGAATCTCCAGGCAGAAAATTTGCGCCCGGAGATTCCGAGTGCAGCCAGCGCCAACGGAATCAGTTGGCGATAGGACCACGCGGACACTGCAGTCTCCAATAGACTGCAATGTGTTCCGCAAGTATTTCTGCCTAAAGAATGAGCAACGCCATTCTTCAGGCAGAAATTTTAACGTGGATTTTCCATTCACAAATTCTAAAGTGTGAATTTGTGAACGGAAACCCATTCACTATACAGTACATTTTAGTAAGCAGAACTTCTGCCTGCAATTTCAAAGCGGAATTGCAGGCGTAAATTCCGTAGTGTGAACCTAGCCGTATAGTGCCACAAGCAGGCAAAAATAAAAAGACTGAGTTTTTACGGCTGTCGCTTATCACAATGCGAGGCGATTCACTAACATTATGCACCACAACACTATGGGGGAGATTTATCAAAACCTGTGCTGAGGAAAAGTTGCACTGTTGCCCATAGCAACCAATCAGATCGCTTCTTTCATTTTGCAGAGGCCTTTGGTAAAAATGAAAGAAGCGATATGATTGGTTGCTATTGGCAACTGGACAACTTTTCCTCTGCACAGGTTTTGATAAATCTCCCCCTATCTCTGTGTCATGCCTTGTAGTCTTAGACCACTGGTCTTCAAACTATAGACCTCTAGATGTTGCAAAACTACAACCGTTGGCTGTCCAGGCATGCTGGGAGTTTTGCAACATCTAGTGGTCTACATTTTGAAGACCACTAGCTTAGCATAGTAAATTAAAGAGGCAGAAAATGTTGCCAAAAAATCTGCATCTGAAAGACCTTGCTTTTTTGTTTTTTTTAAATTCAAATATAAAGGGGCATTCCAGAAAAAAAACTTTTATTTATATATAGATATATACAGCAACAGAATTCTTTGTCTATATATATATAATATTACCAAATCAACTTGCTCCAGAAAGTTAAACAGATTTGTAAATTACTTCTGTTAAAAAATCTTAATCCTTTCAGTACTTATGAGCTTCTGAAGTTAAGGTTGTTATTTTCTAAGTGCTCTCTGATGACACGTGTCTCGGGAACCACCCAGTTTAGAAGAGGTTTGCTATGGGGATTTGCTTCTAAACTTGGCGGTTCCCGAGACAAGTGTCATCAGAGAGCACTTAGACAGAAAAGAACAACCTTAACTTCAGAAGCTCATAAGTACTGAAAGGATTAAGATTTTTTTAATAGAAGTAATTTACAAATCTGTTTAACTTTCTGGAGCCAGTTGATATATAAAAAGTTTTTTTTCCTGGATAACCCCCTTTTAAGGTACGTTCAAATGAGAGGATCCACAGCGTATTTTACACTGCGGATCTGCCTATGAAGGACCGCTACATGGTGTCTTTAGATGTGCCTGCTCAGAGCGGAAATATGCCGCTACAACCACACACTGAAGCAATGTGCAAGTCACCGCGCATGCGCGGCGTACTCGCACACATCGCGGGCTCCATGAGCTAGCTGAGAGCTTCCGCGATGTGCTGGTATACTGTGCATGCGCGCGGCGACTTGCACATTGCAGTGAGTCTGCTCATAGTGGCATATTGCCGCTCCATGCAGGGACAAAGGCACCAGTTAGCGGTCCTTCGGCGGCAGGTCTGCAGCGTAAAATACGCTGTGGGTCCCCTCATTTGAACGTTCCGTAAGAGTATGAAAAATCTGCAGCAATTTTCATGTTTTTGTTTTTAAATTCTGCAGCTTTTTTAGCGTTTTGCTGACGTTAGCACTGAAATCAATGGAACATGGAGGAAATTTATCAAGACCCGTGCAGAGTAAAAGTTGACCAGTTGCCCATGGCAACCAAGCAGATGACCTTTTTTTTTTTTTTTCTTTCCCCAGAGGCATTTTTAACAAAAGTGATTTAATTGATTGTTACAGGCAACTGGTCAACTTTTACTCTGCACAGCTTTCGATTTGGAGTGGAAATCATCACATATTTTGCATCCCAAATCAAAGCATATTTTAGCTGTGTGAACATGCGCTTATTGTTTGTGTCGACAAGGCGATATTTTTTTGGGGGGGGGGGGTGTAAATCGAGAGGTTTTAAAAAAAAACTTCTATATCGATAAGAGGAAAGAGAGTGAATACTGTTTATTCAAAAATAAAACAAACAAGAAGCAAGACTCGAAAGTCATTTTAAATCACATGACCGCCACACGATCACGTGACTTAGGCACCGGAAGTACTTTGTGCAGAGCTCGGGGGGCGTGCCCCAAAGTCTTTTCAGCGGAGCGGGTCACGTGATGTGGAGGCGATGGGGAAGTGGAACGCTAAACTGCGTGCGCCTGGAACGCAGCACCCGGAAGTGATCGAGGTGGTTTGTATATTGTTTCCTGCACGTTTGTCTGAGGACTGAGGCTGGGACGGCTTCACGTGAAGGGGTTCTCACTCGCTGGTGTGTACCTCTGTAATAATTTCCTGTGTTGTCTCTGCCTGTAGGGGTCAGTATAGGGGTTAGTTTATGGGCTTGAATATAAAAGTAAATAAATGGCTCATATGACTCAATTCCCCCAGTCAGGCTGATGTTACAGGGACTGGGGTCCAGGAAGGTGCATGTACCACCAGACAGGTCTTAGGGACTTTTAACTGATCCCCTATCTGCAGGACAAGTATCTTATTGCTGAGGGTCTGACTGCTGGGACCCCCATGATCATGAGACTTTGGGTCCTTTGCACCCTGTGTCAATGGACAGCTGCTCCCATACCCTATGGATAGGTGAAAAGTATTATTGTAAGATTTTTTCGTTATGTGCCTTTTAACAGTGGTCTCCAAAATGTAGATGTCCAGCTATTGCAAAACTACAACTCCCAGCATGCCCGGACAGCCGATGGCTGTCCGGGCATGCTGGGAGTTGTAATTTTGCAATTGCTGGAGGTATGCAATCCAGAGACCACAACCTTATGTCAGAGATGGAGTTCAAGACTCAACTAATCAGATGAGAGAATAATTTTTTTTTTAATTAAAGAGAAACATAAGTTCTGATCCCCTAATCACAGGATAGGGGATACGTGTCTGATGGAGTAGTATACAGTATGTGTAAATCGCCAAGTAAGTTCACTGTATATAGAACTACCAGCTTGGATTAAGCAGTATTGGTGATGTATTGCTCATACTGAGGTCTTTTTCAATGAATTCATCATGGCCCCCTTTTATTCAAGCATGTTTATATCATTGGTTAAAGGAATACTGTAGTGGAATATAAATTATCATCTATTTGGGATAAGTTATAGATCACGGGGGTCCGACCGCTGGGACCCCCCACGATCTCCTGCACGGGGCTGCGGCAGTCTGCAGGAAGTTCCGTGTATGGAATACATGGAGGGGATGCGTCGGTCGCCGCGTTGTGCAGGGGACAGAACGCCCCCTTCCTGTGGACTGCCGTGGCCCCGTACAGAAGATTGTGGGGGCTCCAACTGTCAGACCCCCCGCGATCTATAACTTTTCTTCGGAGAGGATAAGTTATATTCCACTACAGTATTCCTTTAAAGGGTGGCTCCCACCATCCTTTCACTTTTTTCTGTCCCTGCCTATTGCCCATCTCTCCCTAACCCCCTCCCTGCTTTTTTTTACTTATATATTTTTTTTACTATATAAAAAAATGCCTTTTTGTCTGCCTGGTAGTGTGCTCACTACCAGGCAGACTTCCCCAGCAGGCAGACGTCACTGATGCCTGCTGGGGGGGCAACTTCCGCCCTTAGTTCATCTACACAGGGTGCCACCAACTGTTTCACCACTACAACTCCCAGCATGCCCTGACATCTATTGGCTGTCAGGGCATGCTGCAGGCACCCTGTGCAGCCCCCCCCCCAGAACAATAAATCTGTTATGGCCGTGGCACGTTTATGCCAGGAGTCCGGTGAGGCCAGGGAGCCAATTCTCTCTCAGCGCTGGCTTCCGCCTGTCTGTCTGACAGGCAGGGAGCAAGCGCAGGCTGAATGAATTAGGACTGATGCCCGGCCGGCATCAGTCCGAATTCATGCGTGACGTCACGCCAGCCTGCAGCCGGCCACTAGGATGGAGACCCCTAGTGGCTGGTTTTCAACTGTAAAATAAACTAATTTAATGAAAAAAATAAAAAAATAGATCTATATTAGAGATATGTTGTAGTACATGAGTATTACAACATATCAAAAAAATGTTTGGTGACATTGCCCATTTAATGTTCATAGAACATGGTTGAAGTGTCTTTTGTGTCAGAAGCTAGGAGACTCTATATTACTATAACTAAAACTTTCCCGCAAGATTACAGTTTGCAGAACCTGAATAAGAAAATTAAAGGGATTCATCATACAGAAAAATGTATTCAAAAGTATATTTTATTAACCAGATGTCCCAAACTACAAGCGTCACCACCTCTTCGACCACCACAAAGGCTTTACTGTACACATAAAAGCCCTCTGGTTAACTATATATTTTTTCTTTCAGAGGTGACTTCCACCCCCAGCCAGCAGGACTATACACTCTCAGGGTCAGCAGGATGGATGTGGACAGCAATCACTTAAATGAAAGTGCATTAAAGCTTGCCCTGAAGATCATGTACCTGCTGACAGGAGAGGTAAGGGGTTTAAAGAGCATGATATCACTGTTACGTTAGAGCGTAAGTTTGTGGTCCGGAATAGAGCTCTAAGCGGGACTGTTTTCCTTGTCTTACACCCCCTGGATTTCTGACCATTACCACCCGTTCCACCCGTCCTGCCTGCTCCTGCAAACATTCTGTCATAGCTTTTGGAGAGAGCCCCACCCCTGTGCCATTTCATCACCCCCTTGTGCCATTTCATAGGTTTGTGGGACCCGCTGTATGTTCTGTGACCCCTCTTTCAAGACTATAAAAACCTACTGGGAGTTGCCCTAAATGCCAATTACCCAGGGCAGCAGACCTTTTAACCCCTTAACGACCACGGACGTAAATGTACGTCCTGGTTTGGTGGTACTTCGCACACCAGGACGTACATTTACTTCCTGTGTATGACTGCGAGCATCGGAGCGGCGCACGCGTCATACACTGCTGGTTCCAGCTGCTATCAGCAGCTGGGGACCCGCTGGTAATGGACGAAATCCGCGATCGCACGGATGTCCGCCATTAACCACTCAGATGCCATGATCTGTACAGATCACGACATCTGTGGAAATGCACATGATAAAATAGATGATCAGATCGCCCACAGCGCTGCCACGGCAATCCGATGATCTGTAATGGTGGCCGGAAGACCCCTCACCTGCCTCTGTCCGTCTCCCGGCGTCTCCTGCTCTGGTCCGAGATCGAGCAGACCAGAGCAGAAGATTGCTGATAATACTGATCAGTGCTATGTCCTTTACATAGCACTGAACAGTATTAGCAATCAAATGATTGCTATATATAGTCCCCTATGGGGACATAAAGTATTTAAAAAATAAATTAAAAAAAAGTTGAAAAATGTAAAAAGAAAAAGTGAAAAATCCCCTCCCCCAATAAAAGTTAAAATTGTAAATTTTTTCTATTTTACCCCCAAAAAGTGTAATTTTTTTTTTTATATAAGCGTAGTTGGTATCGCCGCGTGCGTAAATGTCAGAACTATCTATAATAATAGTGATATAATGAAATATAATGTTAGTGATCCTGTAGGGTGAACGGCGTAAACGTAAAAAAAGTCCAAAAATACTGCTTTTTTTGTCACATTATATTTATAAATTTATAAAAAAAAGATCTAAAAGTTTTAAATATGCAAATGTGGTGTCGATAAAAAGTACAGATGATGGCGCAAAAAATGAGCCCTCATACCGCCCTATATACGGAAAATTTTAAAAGTTATAGCTGGTCAAAATAGGGCGATTTTAGATTACTGATTTTTGTACTAAAAGTTTGAGATTTTTTTTAAACGGTACAAAGATATAAAAGTATTGTATTGACCCACAGAATAAAGAACACATGTCATTTTTACCGTAAATTGTACAGTGTGAAAACGAAACCCTCCAAAATGTGCAAAATTGTGGTTTTCATTTAAATTCCCTTCCTTAAAAAAAATATTTATTTGGGTTCGCCGTACATTTTATGGTAAAATTAGAGGTTTCATTACAAAGTACAATTGGTTACGCAAAAAAACAAGCCCTTATATGGGTCTGTAGATGGAAATATAAAGGAGTTATGGATTTTAGAAGGCGAGGAGGAAAAAACGAAAATGCAAAAATAAAATTGGCCTGGTCCTTAACCCCTTAAGGACCAGGCCATTTTATACCTTAAGGACCGGAGCGTTTTTTGCAATTCTGACCACTGTCACTTTAAACATTAATAACTCTGGAATGCTTTTAGTTATCATTCTGATTCCGAGATTGTTTTTTCGTGACATATTCTACTTTAACTTAGTGGTATAATTTTATGGTAACTTGCATCCTTTCTTGGTGAAAAATCCCAAAATTTGATGAAAAAAATGAAAATTTTGCATTTTTCTAACTTTGAAGCTCTCTGCTTGTAAGGAAAATGGATATTCAAAATATATTTTTTTTGAGTTCACATATACAATATGTCTACTTTATGTTTGCATCATAAAATTTATGAGTTTTTACTTTTGGAAGACACCATAGGGCTTCAAAGTTCAGTAGCAATTTTGAAATTTTTAAAAAATTTTCAAACTCACTATTTTTCAGGGACCAGGTCAGTTTTGAAGTGGATTTGAAGGGTCTTCATATTAGAAATACCCCATAAAAGACCCCATTATAAAAACTACACCCCCTAAAGTATTCAAAAAAAACATTCAGTAAGTGTATTAACCCTTTAGGTGTTTCACAGGAATAGCAGCAAAGTGAAGGAGAAAATTCAAAATCTTCATTTTTTACACTCGCATGTTCTTGTAGACCCAATTTTTGAATTTTTGCAAGGGATAAAAAGGAGAAAATTTTTACTTGTATTTGAAACCCAATTTCTCTCGAGTAAGCACATACCTCATATGTCTATGTTAATTGTTCGGCGGGCGCAGTAGAGGGCTCAGAAGGGAAGGAGCGACAAATGGTTTTTGGGGGGCATACCGCATTTAGGAAGCCCCTATGGTGCCAGGACAGCAAAAAAAAAAAAACATGGCATACCATTTTGGAAACTAGACCCCTCAGGGAACGTAACAAGGGGTAAAGTGAACCTTAATACCCTACAGGTGATTCACGACTTTTGCATATGTAAAAAAAATATATATTTTTTTTTACCTAAAATGCTTGGTTTCCCAAAAATTTTACATTTTTAAAAAGGGTAATAGCAGAAAATACCCCCCAAAATTTGAAGCCCAATTTCTCCCGATACAGAAAACACCTCGCATGGGGGTGAAAAGTGCTCTGCTGGCGCACTACAGGTCTCAGAAGAGAAGGAGTCACATTTGGCTTTTTGAAAGCAAATTTTGCTCTGGGGGCATGCCGCATTTAGGAAGCCCCTATGGTGCCAGGACAGCAAAAAAAAAAAACACATGGCATACTATTTTGGAAACTAGACCCCTCGGGGAACGTAACAAGGGGTAATGTGAACCTTAATACCCTACAGGTGTTTCACGACTTTTGCATATGTAAAAAAATATATATTTTTTTAACCTAAAATGCTTGTTTTCCCAAAAATTTTACATTTTTTAAAAGGGTAATAGCAGAAAATACCCCCCAAAATTTGAAGCCCAATTTCTCCCGAGTACGGCGATACCCCATATGTGGCCCTAAACTGTTGCCTTGAAATACGACAGGGCTCCAAAGTGAGAGCGCCATGCGCATTTGAGGCCTAAATTAGGGACTTGCATAGGGGTGGACATAGGGGTATTCTACGCCAGTGATTCCCAAACAGGGTGCCTCCAGCTGTTGTAAAACTCCCAGCATGCCTGGACAGTCAACGGCTATCTGGCAATACTGGGAGTAGTTGCTTTGCAACAGCTGGAGGCTCCGTTTTGGAAACAGTGGCGTACCAGACGTTTTTCATTTTTATTGGGGAGGGGGGTTGTATAGGGGTATGTGTATATGTAGTGTTTTTTACTTTTTATTTTATTTTGTGTTAGTCTGGTGTAGTGTTTTTAGGGTACAGTCGCACGGGCGGGGGGTTCACAGTAGTTTCTCGCTGGCAGTTTGAGCTACGGCAGAAAATTTGACGCAGCTCAAACTTGCAGCCGGATACTTACTGTAATCCTCCGCCCATGTGAGTGTACCCTGTACGTTCACATTGGGGGGGGGGGAATCAGTGCAAAACTACAACTCCCAGCATGTACGGTCTATCAGTGCATGCTGGGAGTTGTAGTTTTGCAACCGCTGGAGGCTCCGTTTTGGAAACAGTGGCGTACCAGACGTTTTTCATTTTTATTGGGGAGGGGAGGGGGGCTGTGTAGGGGTATGTGTATATGTAGTGTTTTTTACTTTTTATTTTATTGTGTGTTAGTGTAGTGTTTTTAGGGTACAGTCACACGGGCGGGGGGTTCACAGTAGTTTCTCGCTGGCAGTTTGAGCTGCGGCAGAAATTTTGCCGCACCTCAAACTTGCAGCCGGATACTTACTGTAATCCTCCGCCCATGTGAGTGTACCCTGTACGTTCACATTGGGGGGGGGGAACATCCAGCTGTTGCAAAACTACAACTCCCAGCATGTACGGTCTATCAGTGCATGCTGGGAGTTGTAGTTTTGCAACAGCTGGAGGCACACTGGTTGTGAAACACAGAGTTTGGTAACAAACTCAGTGTTTTGCAACCAGTGTGCCTTCAGCTGTTGCAAAAGCTACAACCCCCAGCATGTACGGACAGCGGAAGGGCATGCTGGGTGTTGTAGTTATGCAACAGCTGGAGGCATACTACTTTGGCTGGGGATGCTGGGGATTGTAGTTATGCAACAGCTGGAGACACACTGGTTTGCTACTTAACTCAGTGTGCCTTCAGCTGTTGCAAAACTACAACTCTCAGCAGTCACCGACAGCCAACGGGCATGCTGGGAGTTGTAGTTATGCAACCACCAGATGCACCACTACAACTCCCAGCATGCACTTTAGCTGATTGTGCAAGCTGGGAGTTGTAGTTACACAACAGCTGAAGGTACACTTTTCCATAGAAAGAATGTGCCTCCAGCTGTTGCAAAACTACAAGTCCCAGCATGCCCATAAGGGCATGCTGGGAGTTGTGGTGGTCTGCCTCCTGCTGTTGTATAACTACAGCTCCCAGCATGCCCTTTTTGCATGCTGGGAGCTGTTGCTAAGCAACAGCAGGAGGCTGTCACTCACCTCCAACGATCCAGCCGCACAGGTCAGTCCCTCGTCGTCTCCGCCGCCGCCGCTGCTCCTGGGGCCCCGATCCCAACAGGGGCGCCGGGGATCGGGGTCCCCAGCACCCGGGGTGCACGTCCCGCACCCGCTCACGTCCTCCGGAAGAGGGGCGGAGCGGGTTGCGGGAGTGACCAGCAGCAGGCGCCCTGATTGGTCGGCCGGTAATCCGGCCGACAAATCAGGGCGATCGTGAGGTGGCACCAGTGCCACCTCACCCCTGCTGGCTCTGGCTGTTCGGGGCCGTCGGAGACGGCCCCGAACAGCCTGTAATTCCGGGTCACCGGGTCACTGGAGACCCGATTGACCCGGAATCCGCCGCAGATCGCTGGACTGAATTGTCCAGCGATCTGCGGCCATCGCCGACATGGGGGGTCATAATGACCCTCCCTGGGCGATATGCCCCGATGCCTGCTGAACGATTTCAGCAGGCATCGGGGACCGGCTCCGCTCCAGATGGTTGCGGGGGGCCGGTAAAACACATGACGTTCTCATACGTCATGTGTCCTTAAGGACTCGGAAATGGAGACGTATGAGAACGTCATGTGTCCTTAAGGGGTTAAGGGATTAAACTGCCTATGGCACTATCAGGAGGTCACTGTAATTCTAGTGTATATCCCTTCTTATTGAAGTCTTTCCTCTGGAACTGTGCAGTACAATATCTCTGTCCACGCAATATTGTTTAAATTGAGTACATATTGATACGGATATAGCGAATGCTTGTTTCTGGTGTGTAAGTAGTTAATGTGAACATAATAAGTGTGTATGTTGCAAATGAGAAAAATGTGCATGTATTTAAGGGCTTATCCAACTTAGGCCATCAATATTAGTCGGGGGGCCAAGCACTCATCCTCACTTGTTGTAGTAGAGGCGGTGCAAAGGAGATGTCATGTTCACTGGAAGATAAAGCCTTTAAAATATGGCACATCACTTTGAAATTCTGGCCTGTAGGGGGTACTCTCTTTCACTACAGCCCAGGACTCATGAATACTATAACTATACATAAGTTGTGTTTTTTGTTCTATAGGTTTACGTTATCATTAAAAAACTTGGTGACCATGCAACATCAGGTAGTATACCCCATGTGTCAGAAGGATGGAACTTGGCCCAGAACACACTCATGTTGCCTTCAACGATTCCAGAAACACTTAAGAAGAACAATAAGAACAACATCCTAGAACTCGCCAAAAAGATAATTGCACTGCTGACTAAAGAGGTGAGCACTACTGTGAATGCTGGGACATTATATGGTGACACTGAGATCTATCTGTGTGATGACTATTATTGTGTATCAGGTTCCTATGAGGAGTCAGGATGTCACAGTCTATTTCTCCATGGAGGAGTGGGAGTATTTAGAAGGACACAAGGATCTGTACAGGGATGTCATGATGGAGACCCACAAACCTTTCACATCACAGGGTAAGAGGAGAAAGCAATTTGAGCATTACCTGCATACATGGATTGTATGATCAGCACATATCATTTAGTCACTGTCTATGTTTGTAGGTGGTTTCAGCAGGAGAAAAACTGAGACCTATCCTACTCATCCTCACTGTTACCAGGAAGCTAAAAAGGAAAATCACAGTAGTAGTTCACAGGATCACCAGGTAGTGTTAGTGGTGAGTGTTTATACAAGTTCTTTGTAATTTTCAAAACAAATGGAAGGAAAAATGACTTGCCTTGCACATACAATATTAAATACCCTCCAATGTCTTTCCTTGAACACAATTTTGTTTTTGTAAATATACATTGGTTAAAAATTCTGTGCTGATTGGTTTCTCAGTATATCTTTATATGTTTAATTTAATGATATATAGATATAGATATATACTGCTCCAAAAATAAAGGGAACACATCCTAGATCTGAATGAATGAACTAATTGTATGAAGTACTTTCGTCTTTACATAGTTGAATGTGCTGACAACAAAATCGCACAAAAATTATCAATGGAAATCAAATTTATCAACCCATGGAGGTCTGGATATGGAGTCACACTCGAAATCAAAGTGGAAAGCCACACTACAGGCTGATCCAACTTTGATGTAATGTCCATAAAACAAAACAAGTCAAAATGAGGCTCAGTAGTGTGTGTGGCCTCCACGTGCCCGTATGACCTCCCTACAACGCCTGGGCATGCTCCTGATGAGGTGGCAGATGGTCTCCTGAAGGATGTCCTCCCAGACCTTGACTAAAGCATCCGCCAACTCCTGGAAGTCTGTGGTGCAACGTGGCGTTGGTGGATGGAGCGAGACTTGATGTCCCAGATGTGCTCAACCGGATTCAGGTCTGGGGAAGGGGCGGGCCAGTCCATAGCATCAATGCTTCCTCTTGCAGGAACTGCTGACACACTCCAGCCACATGAGGTCTAGCATTGTCTTGTATTGGGAGGAACCTAGGGCCAACTGCACCAGCATATGTTGCAGTCCCCCAAAGAAATGCCAACCCACACCATTACTGACCCACCGCCAAACCGGTCATGCTGTAGGATGTTGCAGGCAGCAGAACGTTCTCCACGGCATCTTCAGACTCTGTCACGTATGTGCTCAGTGTGAACCTACTTTCATCTGTGAAGAGCACAGGGCGCCAGTTGCGAATTTGCCAATCTTGGTGTTCTCTGGCCAATTCCAAACTTCCTGCACGGTGTTGGGCTGTAAGCACAACCCCCACCCGTGGCCGTCTGGCCCTCATACCACCCTCATGGAGTCTGTTTCTGACCGTTTTAGTGGACACATGGACATTTGTGGCCTGCTGGAGGTCATTTTGCAGGGCTCTGGCAGTGCTCCTCCTTGCACAAAGGCGGAGGTAGCGGTCCTGCTACTGGGTTGTTGCACTCCTATGGACTCCTCCACGTATCCTGATGTACTGGCCTGTCTCCTGGTAGCAAACCTTCTTGCCAGAGCTCACATTGATGTGCCATCCTGGATGAGCTGCACTACCTGGGCCACTTGTGTGGGTTGTAGACTCCGTCTCATACTACCACTAGAGTGTAAGCACCGCCAGCATTCAAAAGAGACCAAAACATCAGCCAGGAAACATAGGAACTGAGAAGTGGTCTGTGGTCACCACCTGCAGAACCACTCATTTTTTGGGTGTGTCTTTCTAATTGCCTATAATTTCCACATGTTGTCTGTTCCATTTACACAAAATCATGTGAAATTGATTGTCAGTGTTTCTTCCTGAGTGGACAGTGTGATTTCACAGAAGTGTGATTGACTTACATTGTGTTAAAGGGGTAGTCCAGTGGTGAAAAACTTATCCCCTATACTAAGGATAGGGGATAAGTTTGAGATCGCGGGGGTCCGACCGCTGGGGCCCCCTGCGATCTCTCTGTACGGGGCCCCGGCTCTCCGCCAAGATAGCGGGTGTCGACCCCCGCACGAGGCGGCGGCCGACACGCCCCCTCAATACATCTCTATGACAGAGCCGGAGATTGCCGAAGGCAGCGCTTCGGCTCTGCCATAGAGTTGTATTGAGGGGGCGTGTCGGCCGCCGCCTCGTGCGGAGGTCGACACGCCCCCTTCCCGCGGGCTGTCGGGGCTCCGTACAGGAGATCGCAGGGGGCCCCAGCGGTCGGACCCCCCGCGATCTGCAACTTATCCCCTATCCTTAGGATAGGGGATAAGTTGCTCACCACTGAATCACCACTGGACTACTCCTTTAAGTGTTCCCTTATGTAATTTTTTTGAGCAGTCTATATGTGTTGTATATTCTGATACATAGCTTCAAATCCCTTGCATAGGCATATTGTAAATGTAAAAGATAACCCACCAGCTGTCTAAAGCCACCCCTAGATGAAAGGTAGAAACTTACTGTATGTTGCTGTACAAGTTTAGGTTTAGACTTACATTGGAATCTCAGATGTATTCCACTATATAGACATACTGCGGCATATGTTGCCATTAGAAACCCTTGGTATATATTGTATCTTTTTGCTGGAGGCCTCTGTGTAGAAAAAAAACAGAACTGCATTTTATCTGTAAGGCTAAGTTCACATTGCCATTGTGATCTGTCCTGTTCTGTGTCCATATGGCTCTTTGTGTTGTGTGTTTTATTTATTTTTGTGCCAAACTGACCCAAAACGGGTCAGAGCAAAACTGACACCACTGGGTCCCGACGGATCCCATTGACTTAAATGGGGTTTGTCATGGATCCAATATTTTACTGAAATTGAGGCGGAAAAAAATAGGACATGCACTTTTTAAATTTAAAAAAAAAATTTTTTTGCTCAACTCCCATCGTTCCGATGGAGCTTCATTTACTGGAGCCGGACGTCAATGTGATTGAGCCCTATTATGTTTTAACAAGAGGAGCTTTCCTGGAAAATCTCATACATGTGCGCTGCTGGCAATGTGAGCATAGTCCTGTCTATTGAGCTCAAAAATTTCACAGAATGCAGTGGTAAAAGTAGAATGCTTTGTTAGACCAGTGCAGCTGTACAGACACTATCCAAAGGCACCCAGCACTTGTTTGGGATAGAGCCTGCAACGGTATTGTGAACCCAGCCTAAGATGCTCAACCCCCATCACACTTGAGCAGCTGATGGTCTACAAGTAGTGGGATAGTTAGTGGTGGGGTGTCCAATGTGACCTTCAATGGTTCTGAACACCGGTATCATTTTTAGGATGGAATCGCAAAGCGTATTAAAGTTGAAGTTGAAGACCCACATCAGATCAGTTACCCTCATCCATGTAAGGAGGAAGTAGTTCCTACAGCTATATGCCCTGGTGAGTAAGAGGCCTTCGATGCACTGTTACTGTATATTTCTCATTTTGAGCTTGCTAGAGTGTAACTCTAGGTCACATTGTGTGTTTCCTGCAGAAGTATCCTGCACAAGAAATACATCCAAAGAATGTCCCAATAATCCACTTTTATTGTGTAAGGCTGAAGCGGATACAGACTCTATCCAGGTATATATTTAGGGTAATTCACTGTATGTGTCTGTCACATTGCAACCATGTTTATAGGAAGCCCTGGGTTGTAATGAGTTCCAGCACTCTTATGATTGTATTGTGTGCCATACAGTGCAAGATCAGGGTTTTTCCATTTTTGCATTTTTGTTTCTTCCTCCTCACCTTCTTGTCATAACTTTCGGTTTTCCACCTACAGACCTATATGAGGGTTTTTTTTTTTTTTTGCGCTACCAATATTACTTTGTAATGACATCAGTCATTTCACCACAAAATCTACGGCTAAACAAAAAAAAAAACTTGCGGGACAAGATTGAAAAAAAAAAAAATTAAAACATGCCATTTTGTAATTTTTGTGGCTTCCGATTCCACGTGGATTTAGTGCACCTTTTGGTACAAATGACACATTATCTTTATTCTGTAGGTCCATACGATTAAAATGATACCCTACTTATATAGGTTTGATTTTCTTTTACTTCTGTTAAAAAATAACATTTGTGCACAAAAATCTGTACATTTAAAATTGTCCTTTTCTGACCCCTATAATTTAATTTTTTTGTATATGGGGATGTGTGAAGGCTCATTTTTTGCGCCATGATCTGCAGTTATTATTGGTACCATTTTTGTTTTGACTGAACTTTTTGATCACTTTTTATGATTTTTTTTTTTTTTTTTTGGGGGGTAGACAAAATTATCAAAAATACGGAATTTTGGACTTTGGTATTTTTATTTTTATTTTTTTCAAACTTTGTTTATTGAAAGGATTTTCAGAATTTTACAATTAAGGTAAACAACAATCAGGATAATAAGGCAGGTATGCAATCAAAGAGAGGGTCGCTCCGGACCCAACAGACATAAAAGCAAATATGATATATAAGTCCTCGTTCGAGGGCAAACAGATCGCCGGACAACAGGCAATCACAATCCAAATTACAGTGAAACAAATCAGTACGATTGTCAAAACACTCACTCCAACACACAGGGGCCTCCTCCACATACCACACATGACATCCTTCCAAGCACACATACCCACACACGTAGAAGAAAAAATAAAAAATAAAAAAAAAAAAGTGAAGAAGATGACATGGAGAAGCGTGGAAGAGGTAATTGTGGGAGAAGAATATAGAAGCAAGAGAGAATCAACGAATCAACCCCTGTCATCAGAAAGGGGAAGTGGGCCCAAAGTGTTGCTGGGAGAAGCCAAAGAGTACCATTCCGTATGACGGAACGGCAGTACAATTTCGTCTATTTGTGGTTTAGTGAAGTGGGCAGCCAAGAAGGTGCGCCATTTAGCAAAGAATTTCCTAGCATCCCTCTCACAATGCCTCTCCGTGTCCAGTCTATCGACCTCCAAAAAGTCCTTGAGATTTTCCACCACTGCCGCTAAAGACGGCATCGCGGGTTTGAACCATTCACGTAAAATTATACGTTTAGCCACCAGGAGTATGACATGAATGAACCTGGGCAGTGACCGTAGGCCTGTCTCTTCCATAATGGATGCATCAACAGACTGGAACAGGAGAGCACGCTGTGTCAATGGTAAGCTAACCTTCCAAAACTTGGAAATGTATTCCACCACCTCCCTCCAGAATAGCTGAATTTTCTCACAGGACCAGATACCATGCAGAAAGGCAGGAGCGTTACATTTCGGGCATGACGTGATCCTGTCAGGAAATGCTGCCGAGGCCGGGATGTTAAAGCCCAGGTAACCAAAGTGCATCATTTTAAAGTAAGATTCCCGCCACCTTTCATTTATGACATTCTGCCTAACCTTTGTCCATCCTTCCAGTATGTGTTCTCTTGTCTCGGGGTCCTGCAAGATTGCTTCCCACTTGTCAAAAAGAGTGTGTTTAGAGACTCTCATATAAGGTAGAGATGGACAACTTTTTGGGCTGCGTCCCTATAAAATCCTCCAGAGGTGAGGGCTGTAATTCCGAACTCGGATCCCGGAGCCTAGAGGTACAGAAGGACATCATTTGTGACACCTGGAGAAAGTGAGAGGGAGGCATGTCAAATTGCTGTAAGAGCTCGTTTGGGGTAAACCAGCGACCTACCTCAGGATGCATTAGTTGCTTAGCTGTGCTCAACCCTTTGCGGTTCCACTGAGTAAACAGTGCATTCTCCCTATCCTGGGGAAATTCCGGATGACCCCACAGATGTAGCCTCCCAGACAATAGAAAGGGTAGATTGTAGGCCTTGCGTACTGACCGCCATGTCACTACCGTGTCCCTAATCAAGACAGAGCGTTTTATATGTGCGGGCAGGCACGATAATTTAGAATGTAAGCAGGACACCAAATTCCAGGGGGATGCGTAATCTGCCTCCATCTCAAAATTGGAGTGAAAGCTGGAGGTGTATATCCAGTCCAGAATATGTCTAAAGAGGCACGATAAATTGTAGCCTCGGAGATTGGGGAAACCCACTCCCCCATCCACTCGGTGAAGCATCAATTTTTGGAGGGAAATGCGAGGACGCCTGCCCGACCAGATAAAACGAGTAAAGGCTGAATTAAGAGTGTTAATGTCCTTGTGTTTCAGGAGAATAGGTAAAGTTTGCAGATGATATAGGAGTCTAGGAAAACTAATCATCTTTACCAGGTGACATTTGCCCAGGAAAGAGATTGGCAGGTGGCTTCATTTTTGTAGTTCGTTACAGATCTGTTGCAAAAGTGGGGGGTAATTCAAGGTATACATGGAGGACGGGGACTTCCCTATTTTGATCCCTAGATACGTGATGGAAGATTTAAGGAGCCCCTCGGGGATATTGAGTGCAGCCCAGTAGGAGGAGGATCCCGGGGTTCCCAACGACAAAAGTTCACTTTTAGATTGGTTAATTTTATATCCCGAGAGAGTCTCAAAGTGAGTCAACGTTGACATCAGAGTAGAGTAATGAGCCTTGGGATCTGCCATAAAGATAAGTATGTCATCTGCAAAGAGGGTCAATTTGACCTCCGTGCGTTGAATAGGGATACCACGATAAATCGAGGAATCTTCAAGATATCTGGCCAGAGGTTCAAGTGCTACATTAAATAATAGCGGAGAGAGTGGACATCCCTGTCTCGTCCCCTTAAAAAGGGGGAACGAGGGGGAGAGGACACCGGACGTGAACACCCTAGCTTGTGGCGAGGAATACATACTGTTCAGAAAGGTCCGGAAGCTCCCGGTGATGTCCATCTTGTCAAGCACCATCCCAAGCCAGTCCCATTTGACGTTATCAAACGCCTTTTCAGCGTCCAGTGCCAACAGCACTGGATGTTTACCCGGTCTGGGGCGGTGCTGCACCCTATCCAGGACCGCGAGGACCTTTCGAATGTTAGTCACAGCTGAGCGATTTACGTATGAAGACCACTTGTGAAGGACCAATCAATGAAGGGAGGGAGATACTGAGGCGATCCGCCATTATTTTAGACATTAATTTGAGGTCTTGATTGATTAGCGAGATGGGACGATAAGATTGGGGGAGTAGGGGGTCCTTACCCGGTTTCAGCAAGAGTTTGATCGTGGCCATGTTGGAGTGAAGGGGGAGAGAGCCAGTGCGCAAAACATGGTTGAAGTAGGATGTCAGAGGAGTCGCCACCTGTTCCACCAAGATCTTATAAAATTCGCCCGTGAACCCATCCGGGCCAGGTGCCTTGGAGTTGTGAAGGTGTTTGATCGCATTGCGCACCTCCTCCTCTGTAAAGTCAGCGTTCAAAAGATCACGCTGATCAGTGGTCATGGTCGGGAGGGTGACCGACTCCAGAAACGCCCCGCCAGCAACCATGTCAGCAGGCGAAGAAGCATAAAGCGCGGTATAATATGAGCAGAAGAGGGAGTTGATAGTTTTAGGGTCGGAGTGCGTCGTGCCCGATTCGTCCCTTAGGGAGGAAAAGTGTTGGGGAGAATGTCGTCCCTTGGCAAGGCGTGCCAAGAGGCGGCCTGATTTATTGCCGAATCGAAACAATTCCGCTCTAAAACGGGAGTAAGTCGCCATACATTTTCGCTCTGACCACAGATCAAAGGTTGTCTTTGCTGCCTTCCAAGCCTGGCACAGCGCCGCCGAGGGACGAGAAATATAATCAGTGTAGGCCTTCTGTAGCGCCGTGCTAGCCTCTTGAAAGTGAAGAGATTTCTTCTTCACCGTTGACATATAAGTAATTAGGCGACCCCATAAAACAGATTTAGCAGACTCCCAGAAAAGTGGTGCATTACTGGTATGAGTACCATTATCCCATGTAAACTCTTGCCACCAGCTTCTCAACGAGTCCGCGAAATTGTCGTCCTTATACATGTAAGCAGGGAAGCGCCACTGGAAGTCGGACCCTTTCGGGAAAGAGTCCGCTAGGAGCAATAAGATGGGAGAGTGATCGGAAATTACCCTGGTATGTATGTCCGTGTCCGCTACCCGGGGCACTAAATCGGGGGAGACCAGCAGGTAGTCTATACGGGACCATGATGAGTGACTGTGTGAAAAGTGGGAAAAGTCCCTACTATCTGGATGCATTAACCGCCACATGTCCTTCAGACCTACCGAACCCAGAAAGGCCCCAAACACCCTGTCGCTCGTACGAGGAACCGTCCTGTCAGCCGTCCCACCTTTCCTATCCTCGTCTGTCGTAGCCACAGCATTCATATCTCCTCCTACAATCTTATTAGGAAGCGTGTCTGCCAAGAGCCTGTCCTCCAAAGCCTGAAAGTAAGGTCTATTATCCCCGTTAGGTGCATAGCAACAGTATAAACTAAAGTCACGGCCCTCGAATCTTAAGTGAGCCCACGTCCACCGCCCCTCTGAATCCGTTTCATGAGACACAATCGTCCCCCCAAAATTTTTGTGAATAAGCAGTAATGTACCCCCCTTACCTCCTACTGCCAGGGATCCCAGAACAGAACCTACCCATAGTTTGGACATGCGTGCAATATCGTCTGCAAAGACGTCTAAGTATCTGCATCCTTTTGTTAGGGGAGCGGAGCCCCTTCACATTCCACGAGATGATCCGCATGTCTCTAAAAGCAAGGAGAGAAGAAAAAAGAGAGAGAAAAAAAAAACACACACACACAATCAGGCAGGCCTCTTAAACACCTCAAACACCACACACTCCTTCAATGTATACCGACAACCCTACTACCGTTAGAGACTGCCGCCCGACCAACAATCCAGGGACCAGGCTCGAGGCGACTAAGCTCTAACGCTTCTAGTTAACACAAGAACTGAATTTGCACTACGTGCGTAAAGACCGTCAGTCGACCGTCAGCACCGTGCTCGGGACTTCGCTTTTTTCTGCCAGAAAGTGTGCGAACCTCCCGACTAAACATGTAAGTGAAAACATAGCCAGGTGAACTTCAACCCCAACTTCCCCCCCCCCCCCCACCCACTGATTTATTAGCCCACTACCCCTCAAAAGAAATCGGCAGTCCCAGGTCCGACAAACCCAGAATCCCGGTGGAGGAGCAATATCACCCCCTAGTCCATCATAAGTGCAAACACTGCTCCCCTTAGGTCCCAAGGACCCAAAAATGAACAATAACAAAAATAACCACTCAGGATACCTAGACCCCACTCCAGCTATTAGCCCTGCACAGCAGAGGGACACATGGATAAACAAGGGAGTGATCAGGAGACATCTAGGAGCAGACTCCCCCGTCCGGATGAGCGGGCAGGGAGAGGTTCAGTAGCGTCTCTCTGGGGCCTCCTCAAACAATCATGTCCAGCAGGACTAAGCAATGCTGCCTACGCTGCAGCTGGGGTTCGGTAAACCGAGGAAGTCCCGTCTTCGTGAAAAATGCGCAGGATAGCAGGGAACTGTAATTGGAATTTGACTTTCCTATTGAACAGGTCGGAACAAACTCCACTGAAGGCCCTGCGCCTCTTAGCAACAGGTGCAGAAAAATCTTCGAAAATAAGAATGCGACAGTCCCGAACAATTAGCGGTGCAGTGCGCCTCCGAAAGGCTCTTAGGATGGATTGTCGATCATTATAGTCCAACAGTTTTGAAGATGACCTGGCGTGGTCTGCTCTGCTGGCCAGGTTGAGATGAACGAAGGGCGTCAGGTCGATTTCCCTAGGTCAGGTCCCAGTCTATGAGCCCTTTCCACCCTACAGTAATGATCCAGGCCCAGAGCCTCGGTCAATTCAATCTCGCACAAGTGCTGAAGGTCTGGGGAGAGTATCTGTTCAGAAAGCCCCACAATACGTAGGTTATTTCGCCTCGAGCGGTTCTCCAGATCATCAAGCTTAGCCCAGAGGTTGGCGTTTTCCTGCGCTAGGTCAGCAACTTGATTAGATAAATCAGATTGGTGGGCCTGGAGATCAGTAACATCAGAGCGCACTGCAGCCACAGATATATTAGTTTGAAAAATGTTCCTTCTCAGTGAATCAAAGGACGCCTGCAGCGTTGCTTCCAAGGACTTCTGTATGTCTGGGACAATCTGCGCCATTATCTGTTCAGCCAATGCTTTAAAATTGACAGTCTGTGGTGTAAAGGCAGGCTGTGGATGAGCAGGGACAGATGGGCTCCCAGGGCTGCCCAATAGGTTGGTAGGGACGGGCTGCATGGATGAGGAGGTGGGGGGGGGGGGAACCCACCTGCAACTCTGCTGGATACTGAGAGAGAGGAGGGCTAGAGTTAGAGGGCCTGTTGGACGCCATGATGCCACTTGCACCCCCTGAGGGGACCAGGGAGGGAGATGCAGGTCTCTTATGTGATTTACAGTCCTGAGCAGGAGACAGAGTCATCGGTAGGGGATCAGCTGGCCCCACCGGGGAAACACTGACCTGCGCTGGGTAAGCAGTACCTCCGATATAAGCGCTCTCCACTTGCAGGGTGCGAGGCTCGGTGAGGACGTCCTCCGCTGCAGGAGAGTCCGAGGAGGGAGCACTGAGCTGCGCTGACGAGGCCGCCACCGGAGAGGAGCAGAGCTGTCCAGAAGGTACCGGGCTCCAGCGGGTGGGAGACTGCCCGTAGGAGAAGCGGGACAGGCGCTTCTGCAGTGTTCGCGTTGCCGACACCGACCCACGTGGAGCTGTCGCAGCGCGCTTCGCTGAAGTCGGGCGGGAGATGCGGGAGGCCGGTGAATCTCTGGGTCGGCGTAGCAGGTAACGCTCCATACAGCAGGGCTGGAGAGTGTAGCGGGGATCCGTGGGTACCGGGGTCCCGGAGGGGTCACAAGGCTGTTGGAGAGACCGGATAAGAGTCGGGAGGCGCGGGAGCTCTGCTAGCCGCGTCCTCTCATGGCAGCGCCGGAACCGGAAGTCCTGGTATTTTTTTTACGCATTTGCCATTGACCGTGCGGTTTAATTAGCATTATATTTTTATAGTTCGGATATTTATGCACCAGAACTTTTATTAGGGAAGGGGTTAATTCACATTTATTAACTTTTCCGGCATTAGTCACAGGTGATGTGGGCTCAGCTCCTTAGACTGCGTTATAGAAGGGGAGTGGGCGGAGGTCGTAAAGGTACGCCCTGCATACTTATACAGTTATCCCTCAACTTACAATGGCCTCAACATACAATAGTTTCAACATACAATGGTCTGTTCTGGACCATTGTAACTTGAAACCAGACTCAACATACAATGTACAGACAGGATCTGTGAAACGTGTCACAACTGGAGGAACCGACCAATCAGAATGGGCATTCACTGGTAAATCACCTCTATTACTGAAGTACATGCACTGACTGGCTGTCTGGTAGCACCCCCTGCAGTACAGGGAGGAACTACAAGTTCTGTACTACTCCTTACGTGTGCCAGGGTTAGCTGCTTCTTTTGGACACCAAGTAAGGGCGGCTCCATTTGGGACACTGTGTGTACTGTATAGGACCCTGAAGAAGCTTCTGTCCTCTACATAAACAATTGTTTCCCAACCAGTCCGGGCATGCTGGGAATTGTAGTTTTGCAACAGCTGGAGACACCCTGGTTGGGAAACACTGACAGACAGTGATTTACAGCTCCCAGCAGATCTTTCTTACTTTTATATGTACGATCTTGCTTTATCTGTATTAGTTATCTACTTATTTTTCTTTAATCCTCACTTTTTCCTATTTTTGGATGACATTTTGGTGGCTTCAGAACCAATTACCTGGTTTCCATAGAGTTATGGTCTGAACATACAATGGTTTCAACATACAATGGTCGTCCTGGAACCAATTAATATTGTAAGTAGAGATGAGCGAACTTACAGTAAATTCGATTCATCACGAACTTCTCGGCTCGGCAGTTGATGACTTTTCCTGCATAAATGAGTTCAGCTTTCAGGTGCTCCCGTGGGCTGGAAAAGGTGGATACAGTCCTAGGAGACTCTTGAAGTCATCAACTGCCGAGCCGAGAAGTTTGTGACGAATCGAATTTACTGTAAGTTCGCTCATCTCTAATTGGAACTTGAGGGACCGCTGTACAGTAGTATAGAAGCAATATAATTCTCTGCTGTAAGGGTATTGTAAATTACATTTTTAATTTGTGATATACAGTTTTTGTTTCCCAATTGTCATCTTTGGAATAAATGAAATATGAAGAACTACTTTCTAAGGTTGCTAAATACATGTCTGGTTTTAGATATCTCCTCAAAGCTATAAGCATCAGCCTTCATCAGCGTCGGTTTACCAAGACCTGATGATGTATAAGGAAAGAAGTCAAGTGATTAAGAGGATCATGGAGCTCACAATGCAGATCATCTATTTGCTTTCTAGAGGGGTGAGGAATTCTGAAAAAAAAGATAGCGTGACCAGTCATCATTGATATGAGTAGAACTATTTTATGGAATAATGCTAGTAGAAAGGAAGAGTACATTTTAATTACTTTCCCTTAACAACAGGAATATGTAATTCTAAAGTCATCTGGAGAGCATGTTATACCCAGCGGTTCCATCCAAGGGGTGACCGTGCAGAAAGGTATCCAGCGGACCCTCATGCTGCCTGCACCTAACTCCTTAACCCATGAGCTACATAATGAACAGAAGATCTTAGAAGTCACCAACAAGATCATTGAGCTGCTGACTGGAGAGGTGAGTACTGCTCGGAATTCTGTCACCCTATATCATAACATGTAGGGATAATGTGTCTGGATAATGACTGTATGCTTGTATGTGACAGGTTCCTTTAAGGTGTCAGGATGTCACTGTATATTTTTCTGTGGAGGAGTGGGAGTATTTTGAACAACACAAGGATCTGTACATGAAGCGCTTTACATCACCGGGTAAGAGGAGAATCTGAACGATAATGCATATAGATTGGCGATTGCTTGTTTAGATGCCAGCAGTCCTAATTTTTGTAAGAGAGTCCCACAAACTAGGACCAAAAAGGTTAAAGGGGTACTCCGGTGGAAATCTTTTTTTTTTTTTTTTTTTTTTTTAAATCCACTGGTGCCAGAAAGTTAAACAGATTTGTAAATCAAAGTGTAGTCACAGCACCGGTAAAAAATCCATTTATTTAGAAATCCATAAAAAATTCAGGAGATACAAAAAGTGCAACCAGCATGCTGGAGGTCGAAACCTCCCCCTCTGACGCGTTTCCGCCCTACCGGGCCTTAGTCTTAGCTGTCATCATAGAATCAACTGATGCCAGAAAGTTAAACAGATTTGTACTTCCAGTACTTTTTTAGGGGCTGTATATTACAGAGAAATCCAAAAAAGAAATGCATTTCCTCTGATGTCATGACCACAGTGCTCTCTGCTGACCTCTGCTGTCCATTTTAGGAACTGTCCAGAGCAGCATATGTTTGCTATGGAGATTTTCTCCTGCTCTGGACAGTTCCTAAAATGGACAGCAGAGGTCAGCAGAGAGCACTGTGGTCATGACATCAGAGGAAATGCATTTCTATTTTTGATTTCTTTAGTATACAGCCCCTAAAAAGTACTGGAAGGGTTAAGATTTTTTAATAGAAGTGATTTAAAAATCTGTTTAACTTTCTGGCACCAGTTGATAAAAAAAAAAAAAAAAGTTTTCCACGGGAGTACCCCTTTAACCCCTTCCCGACCTATGACATACCTGTACGTCATGGGTGGCAAGGTGTTCCCGACCCATGACATACAGGTACGTCATGGACATTACTGCCGCTACTCGCGGCATCCCGCAGCGCCCGGAAAGATGGTGGCTATCACTGATAGCCAGCCATCTTACCGTGCGACCACGGGGGGTTTCGTCCCCCACCCCCCCCAGCGATCGCTGCTATCAGCTGGTCAAATCTGACTAGCTGATAGCAGCGTTTCGCTATCAGAATACTTAGCAGCGCGGTGTGTGAGTTCCGATCACGGGGATCGGGACACACACCGCTCTGCTAAGTGTCCCTGACCCGTCCCCCGGCGTCACTTACCCGTCGGAGCGGTGTCCCGAGCGGTCCCGGCGTCCTCCATGCGGTCCTGGCGTCCTCCGTGCGGTCCTGGCTGCGCTGCGTCCCGGAGGTGAGTTTCCGGCAGCAGTGCGGCATCTTCATTGGCAGCAGTGAGATCGCCGTAAAGCGATCTCACTGCTGCCTCTGAGAGTTTCAAACTGCAACTACCAGCATGCCCAGACAGCCTTTGGCTTTCTGGGCATGCTGGGAGTTGTAGTTTTGCAACATCTGGAGATCCACAGTTTGGAGACCACTGTATAATGGTCTCCAATCTGTGCTCTTCCAGATGTTGCAAAACTACAAATCTCAGCATGCTCAGTCTGTCCAGGCATGCTGGGAGTTGTAGTTCTCTAACATCTGGAAGAGCACAGATTGGAGACCATTATACAGTGGTCTCCAAACTGTGGACCTCCAGATGTTGCAAAACTACAACTCCCAGCATGCCCAGACTGCCCAAGCATGCTGGAAGTTGTAGTTCGGCAACATCTGATCCTTCAGATATTGCCGAACTACAACTTCCAGCATGCCTTGGCAGTCTGGGCATGCTGGGAGTTTTAGTTTTGCAACAACTGGAGGCACACTAGTTGGGAAACATTGTCCGTTTCCTACCTCAGTGCCTCCAGCTGTTGCAATTGTTGCAAAACTATAACTCCCAGCATGCACTGACAGACCATGCATGCTGGGAGTTGTAGTTTTGCAACAGCTGGAGGCACACTGGTTTGGAAACACTAAGTTTGGTTGCAAAACACTTGAAAGTTTATTACTTAACTTAGTGTTTCCAAACCAGTGTTCCTCCAGCTGTTGCAAAACTACAACTCCCAGCATGCACGGACAGCCAAAGGGCATGCTCGGAGTTTGCAACAGCTGGATGTTTGCCCCCTCCCCCCAATGTGAATGTACAGGGTACACTCACATGGGCGGAGGTTTACAGTGAGTGCTGCAAGTTTGAGATGGCGCAAATTTTGCGCTGCAGCTCAAACTTCCAGCGGCAAACTTGCTGTGAACCTCTGCCCATGTGACTGTACCCTAAAAACACTACACTACACTGACACTAACCTAAAATAAAAAGTAAAAAACACTACATATACACATACCCCTACACAGCCCCCCTCCCCCCAAAAAATGAAAAACGTCTGGTACGCTACTGTTTCCAAAACGGAGCCTCCAGCTGTTGCAAAATAATAACTCCCAGTATTGACGGACAGCCATTGACTGTCCAGGCATGCTGGGAGTTTTGCAACAGCTGGAGGCACCCTGTTTGGGAATCACTGGCATAGAATACCCCTATGTCCACCCCTATGCAAATCCCTAATTCAGGCCTCAAATGCGCATGGCGCTCTCTCACTTTGGAGCCCTGTCGTATTTCAGGGCAACAGTTTTGGGACACATATGGGGTATCGCCGTACTCGGGAGAAATTGCCTTACAAATTTTGGGGGGCTTTTTCTTCTTTAACCCCTTATGAAAAGGTGAAGTTGGGGTCTACACCAGCACGTTAGTGTAAAAAAATAAATTTTTTACACTGACATGCTGGTGTTGCCCTATACTTTTCATTTTCACAAGAGGTAAAAGGGAAAAAAGACCCTCTAAATTTGTAACGCAATTTCTCCTGACTACGGAGATACCCCATATGTGGGCGCAAAGTGCTCTGGGGGCGCACAACAAGGCCCAGAAGGGAGAGTGCACCATGTACATTTGAGGCGATTTGCACAGGGGTGGCTGATTGTTACAGCAGTTCTGACAAACGCAAAACAATAAATATCCACATGTGACCCCATTTTGGAAACTACACCCCTCACGGAATGTAATAAGGGGTGCAGTGAGCATTTACACCCCACTGATGTATGACAGATTTTTGGAACAGTGGTCTGTGAAAATGAAAAATAAAATTTTTGATTTGCACAGTCCACTGTTTCAAATATCTGTCAAACGCCAGTGGGGTGTAAATGCTCACTGCACCCCTTATTAAATTCCATGAGGGGTATAGTTTCCAAAATGGGGTCACATGTGGGGGGGGTTTACTGTTCTGGCACCATAGGGGCTTCCTAAATGGGACATGCCCCCCAAAAACCCTTTCAGAAAAACTCACTCTCCAAAATCCCATTGTCGCTCCTTCCCTTCTGAGCCCTCTACTGCGCCCGCCGAACACTTGACATACGCATATGCGGTATTTCCTTACTCAAGAGAAATTGGGTTACCAATTTTAGGGTGATTTCTCTCCTTTTACCCCTTGTAAAAATTCAAAAATTGGGTCTACAAGAAAATGCGAGTGTAAAAAATGAAGATTTAGAATTTTCTCCTTCACTTTGCTGCTATTCCTGTGAAACACCTAAAGGGTTAAAACACTTACTGAATGTCATTTTGAATACTTTGGGGGGTGCAGTTTTTATAATGGGGTCATTTATGGGGTATTTCTAATATGAAGATCCTTAAAATCCACTTCCAACCTGAACTGGGCCCTGAAAAATTACGATTTTGAAAATCTTGAGAAAAATTGGAAAATTGCTGCGGAACTTTGAAGCCCTCTGGTGTCTTCCAAAAGTAAAAACTTGTCAATTTTTTAATGCAAACACAAAGTAGACATATTGTATATGTGAATCAATATGTAATTTATTTGGAATATCCATTTTCCTTTCAAGCAGAGACTTTCAAAGTTAGAAAAATGCTAAATTTTCAAAATTTTCATGACATTTTTAGATTTTTTACCAAGAAAGGATGCAAATATCAGTGAAATTTTACCGATAACATAAAGTAGAATATGTCACGAAAAAACAATCTCTGAATCAGAATGATAAGTAAAAGCATTCCAAAGTTATTAATGTTTAAAGTGACAGTGGTCAGATTTTCAAAAAATGCCCAGGTCATGAAGGTGAAAATGGGCTGGGTCATGAAGGGGTTAAGGTTTGTGCCTTAAAAGAGGTAATTCCCAGTACTAACAGTGGGGCCTAACCCCTGGAGGATGCAGGGCGTACATGCTCCCTGTGCCTGCGTTTGGTCTATGAAGCGCGCTCAGGAGCTGAACGTGATTCAGACCTGGTGGATCCCGACTGCTATCAGCATCCAGGACCCACAGCTAATGTCAGACATCACTGAGAGGGCTGATGTCCAACATTAACCCTATAGACACTGCAGTCAAAGTTGTTTGTGGCATCTAAACATTCCTGCTGGTTAGCTCAGGTAGCTGAATGGGACCACCGTGACAAATCGCAGTGTCCCTATCAGCTGAGAGCACAGACTGAGGTCTCTTACAAGGCTTCCGTCTGTAGAATCAGCAGGCAGCCTCAGCATCCTGTACAAGTGGAGTGCCAATAACACTGACCAATGCTTTGCTATGGCACAGCATTGTTTATATTTGCTGTCAAAAGAATGCAAGTAATGGTCACCTATGAGGACTAAAAAAAATAGTAAAGTAAAATGTAAAAAAAAATGTTAATAAGCTTCTTCCCTAATAAAGGTTAAAATCGTTCTCATTGATTGACAATCAATTTCACATGCTGTTGTGCAAATGGAACAGACAACAGGTGGAAATGATAGGAAATTAGCAATACACCCCCAATAAAGGAGTGGTTCTGCAGGTGATGACCACAGACCACTTCTCTTGGTCTGTGTTGACCACAGACCAGTTCCTATGCTTCCTGGCTGATGTTTTGAATGCTGGCGGTGCTTTCACTCTAGTGGTAGTATGAGACAGAGTCTACAACCCACGCAAGTGGCTCAGGTAGTGCAGCTCATCCAGGATGGCACTTCAATGCGAGCTGTGGCAAGAAGGTTTGCTGTGTCTGTCAGCGTAGTGTCCAGAGCATGGAGGCACTACCAGGAGACAGGCCAGTACATCAGGATACATGGAGGAGACCGTAGGAGGGCAACAACCCAGCAGCAGGACCGCAACCTCTGCCTTTGTGCAAGGAGGAGCACTGCCCGAGCCCTGCAAAATGACCTCCAGCAGGCCACAGATGTGCATGTGTCCACTCAAACGGTCAGAAATAGATTCCATGAGGGTGGTATGAGGGCCTGATGTCCACAGGTGGGGGTTGTGCTTATAGCCTATCACAGTGCAGGACATTTGGCATTTGCCAGAGAACACCAAGATTGGCAAAATCGCCACTGGCGCCCTATGCTCTTCACAGATTAAAGCAGGTTCACACTGAGCACGTGACAGATGTGACAGAGTCTGGATACTCCGTGGAGAATGTTCTGCTGCCTGCAACATCCTCCAGCATGACCGGTTTGGTGGTGGGTCAGTAATGGTGTGGGGTGGCATTTCTTTGGGTGGCCACACAGCCCTCTATGTGCTTGCTGGAGGTAGCCTGACTGCCATTAGGTACCAAGATGAGATCCTCAGACCCCTTGTGAGACCATATGCTGGTGCGGTTGGTCCTGAGTTCCTCCCAATGCAAGACAATGCTAGACCTCATGTGGCTGGAGTGTGTCAGCAGTTCCTGCAAGAGGAAGGCATTGATGCTGTGGACTGGCCCGCCTGTTCCACAGACCTGAATCCGATTGAGCACATCTGGGACATCATGTCTCGCTCCATCCACCAACGCCACGTTGCACCACAGACTGTCTAGGAGTTGGCAGATGCTTTAGTCCAGGTCTGGGAGGACATCCCTCAGGAGACCATCCGCCACCTCATCAGGAGCATGCCCAGGCGTTGTAGGGAGGTCATACGGGCACGTGGAGGCCACACACACTACTGAACCTCGTTTTGACTTTTTTTAAGGACATCAAAGTTGGATCAGCCTGTAGTGTGGTTTTCCACTTTGATTTTGAGTGTGACTCCATATCCAGACCTCCATGGATTGATAAATTTGATTTCCATTGATCATTTTTGTGTGATTTTGTTGTCAGCACATTCAACTATGTAAAGACGAAAGTGTGGTGTGCCACGGGGGTGCGATGTGAGGTGTATGGGGCAGATGTTGTAGCCCAGGGGCAGATGGTGTTAACCCCTAAATGTTTGTGACGCCAGGGCGTGGTTTTACTGAGAACCATCTGAACGGTAGCACCTCTAGTCCTAGTTAGGCAGGGCAATTAAGAGTCCAACGCCAGGTCAGGGTTAACGGTAGCTTTACTGAGGTAGACAGATGGTACAGTCTTTACAGCTAGGCCAGGATCCCAGAGAGGTGGCCAGTAACACAGGGACCCTTGCAGTTTGCTGGGACTTGCAGGGACTTTGACAGACTTTAGCACAGCCACGCTGACTATAATAGACTTGACTTGACTGAAGATAGTGACAGCAGACAGAGATGACTTTACTTACTGACTTGTGGCTGTAATTTAGGCTTGAGGCCTCCAGATGTGCTGGACACCGACTCTGAGACGTCTGGACTGGACTTGACCTGAGCGTAATGTGTGGTGTAAGAGCAAAATAGGCAGATTGCAGCCCCTCCTTTCCTTATAAAGAGGGGCTGTGCAAGGAGACCATAGGCTAGCTGTGGGTTATCTGCACACCTGGTGCTCTCTGGGTAACAAAACATTTGACTTTAACATGTGACAACCATTATCATGTGACTAATAACCATGTAACTATATCAAAGGTCCTTTACACATAATATACAATTATGCAGGTTATAGGGGTACAGGGCAGGTGAGCCCTGGGGACGTGCAGGGACTCAAGCTGATAGGACTATGAGATGCAAATCCCGAACTGGGACACCACAAAAGTATTTCTTACAATTAGTTCATTCCTTCAGATCTAGGATGTGTTATCTCAGTGTTCCTTTTATGTTTTTTGAGCAGTGTGTGTGTGTGTGTGTGTGTGTGTGTGTGTGTATATATATATATATATATATATATATATATATGTGTATGTAAATAAACGAAAATACCCCCCCCCCCAAAAAAAAAAACTTCAAAAAATTAGCCCCCACACATGCCCGTATACAGAAAAATAAGTCTTATACAGGTCATAAAAGGAAGATAAAGCTTTCAGAGGAGAATGATATGGGACATTCATAATTGTATGTAACAGATGTATTTTCCTTCTGTTTGATCCATCAGGTTATCGCACCAGTCAAGGTTTTAGTAAAAGAGATCCAGCTCCTTGCAGAAATGTAAGTATTTCTTCATATCACTTGAAATAGTTGTCATCTAAACTGTTCAGTGTAAGGTTCATGCGATTTATGTAAAATGAAAATATGCTTTGTGCGGTGAATTCAACTTTTTACATAAGGGAAGCCAAAGTGAGGGTGAACTGTATTCTTGAGCTAGAAGTGTATCACATGACGCTAGAAGCATATCACAAAATTCCAATAAGTTGGGCTGTCAGAATTTTTGAAAATAATTATCCTCTACCCAGACCAGATATTTATTTATATATACGTTTATACATATATATGGAATATGCAAAGCAGCTCATCCCACCACCTTCACAGGTAGCATTCCTTAAAATCAGCTTTAGTCTCAGAAACTGATCGAGATTTTATGCCAAGCCAGAGTTCTCCCCAGAAGGGAAGAGATGGGTCCTCTTCCCTTCTGGGGAGGATTCTGGCTTGGCATAAAATCCCAATCAGTTTCTGAGTCTCCATAACTGGAGCTAAAGCTGATTTTAGGGAATGCTACCAATGAAGGTGGTGGGATGAGCTGCTTTGCATATTCCTTTTTCCAAAAAGCCTGTGGACTGCTAATGGCCTTTTTTTTATATCTCCATACACCGGAAGCGGTGCTCCTCCCTAAGGAGAATACTTTTTAGTGAATCAATATTGTGTTATTTTATTCCAGGGATATAGAGTCTCTATATCCCTGGAATAAAATAACACAATATTGATTCACTACTTTGGTGTGCTGCTGTTATACTTTACCTATCAAGAGGAACCAGAGCACCGAGGTTCAATTGTGCCTGCACCCACCTCACCTAATCTGGATCTGCTGCTATATATATGTACAGTCGTCCCTCAACATACGATGGTAATCCGTTCCAAATGGACCATCGTTTGTTGAAACCATCGTATGTTGAGGGATGCGTGCAATGTAAAGTATAGGACAGTGGTCTACAACCTGTGGGCCTCCAGATGTTGCAAAACTACAACACCCAGCATGCCCCGACAGCCAACGGCTGTCCGGGCATGCTGAGAGTTGTAGTTTTGCAACATCTGGAGGTCCGCAGGTTGAAGACCACTGGTATTGGAGGTTATACTCACCTGTCCCCGCCGCTTCGGACCGTCACCGCTGCCCTGGATGTCGCCCTCCATCGTTGTCGCCGCGTCCCCGTGGTGTCCCTGACGCTCCGGCAAGGCCTCTGCTTCCCCGGCATCCTCTCTCTCCGTCGCCACCTTCACATCGCTACGCACGCCGCTCCTATTGAATGACGGGACGGCATGCGCAGCGACGTGATGACGACGATGGAGAGCGCCGACGATGCAGGGGATCCCGAAGAGGACGCGCCGGAGCCCCGAGGACAGGTAAGTGATTGTCAGTGGACCACACGGGGCACCGTAACTGCTATCTGTCAGCAGCTGAAGCAGTCTGCGCTGCCGGATAGCCGTTTATGCGATGGTCCCGACATACAAAAGCATTGTATGTTGATGCTGCCTTCAACATGCGATGGCCTCTGAGAGGCCATCGTATGTTGAAATGATCGTATGTTGGGGCCATCGTAGGTCGGGGGGTCACTGTATATGTATTAGCAATTTAACAATTAGCAGTACTAGTGTTTTTTGAGATGAGATATTTAACAGGATATTCAACCATTTTTGTCAATTTTTATTTTTTCATAAAACATTATTTATTTTTAACAAATGAACAAATGTAATCTTGTTGTCATTTTATTTTCTAGACATCGCACAGTACACCTTATGGCCAACAGAATACATTTCAGGGTGATACTGATTTTTCTGACTCTGAAGAGGTAAGTTTTCATTTCTAGATTTGTGTGTGTAAAATATATATATATATATATATATATATATATATATATATATTACATTTTTTTTTTTTATATATATATCTTTTTTTCTTTGGGCTTTGTTTACACACACTATTTTGGTCAAAAATCATTAGTGGAATTGACTGAGAAGCTTTTTTTTTTTTTTTCCTCCGGTTTTCCTCTGTTTTTCTCCAGCCCTACCTTACCCGGATCCACCTGGCCGTTCGACCGCAATTGTAGTTTTATTCTATGAGTATATCTTGCTGTAACTGGCACGGGCGGGGCTTCTGCAGCTTAACTGGCACTGACGTCAGCGCCACTTATGAATATTCATCTCCCCTCCCTCCAGTTCTCCCTTTCTTCGCTGCTCCTAACTGGAGGGAGGGGGGGGGATGAATATTCATAAGCGGCGCCTACGTCAGTGCCTGTTAACTTGCAGAAGACCCGCCCGTGCCATTTACAGCAAGATATACACATAGAATAAAACTGCAATTGTGGGCGAACGACCGTGCGGATCCGGGTAAGGTAGGGCTCGTTGGAATCAGCGTGTCCCGCACTATCCACCAGTACTGTGGATAGTGCGGGAGAAAATATCTGACAGTTTTCCTTTAACCCACTCCTGGTTTTAACCAAAATACAATGTGTGAAGCCAGCCTTAAAGTGATATTCCAGTATTGGAAAATTTGTATCTACACAAAATTATCCCCCCTAAAATACATAACTAACTTATATAGTGTTGTATCAAATTAAAGGGGTACTCTGGTGGAAAACAAATGTTTTCATATCAACTGGTGCCGGAAAGTTAAACAGATTTGTAAATGACCTTTATTTACTTATAATTACTTTTATTTAAAAATCTTAAGCCTTCTAGCACTTATCAGCTTCTGTAAGTTATGTAGTTCTTTCCAGTCTGACCACAGTGCTCTCTGCTGACACCTCTGTCCGTGTCAGGAACTGTCTAGAGCAGGATAGGTTTGCTATGGGGATTGGCTCCTGCTTTGGACACTTCCTGACATGGACAAAGGTGGCATCAGAGAGCATTGTGGTCATATTGGAAAGGACTACACAATGTTTACTGTAGTACACAGCAACTGTTAAGTACTAGAAGGCTCAAAATTTTTAAATAAAATTACAAATCTTTCTGGCATTGGTTGATTTGAAAACCAGTTTTTCCACTGCTTTAATACTAGCAGAAGTTAAAACAAATTTGTAGTGACAGCCTGTTTTTGACAAAAATACCTCTGACAGGTAGTTGGGTACTTTCATTTTCAGTGTGGTATCCCTCCCAAGATGGTGCCTCATTGTCTGCTGTCTCAGGAGGCTTGGCAGGATCTGGTTTCCCTGGGTGAGGACAATGCCACTGACCAGCCCTTGTAGCCAACATCACTATCTCCCTATCATACAAATATATATTGTTATTGTTATTGGGAGGAATGAGATGTTTATACCATTCTGCCTGGTGCTGAACAATGTCACAGGAGAGCGGTGGAGCAGACAGGCAATGAATACAACAGCTTTTGCAGTCTTACTGAGTGTTATTCAGTGTCTGCTGTGTTATTCAATGTTCTACTCCAGCTCTGGGTGGGAAACTGAGAGTATTGCTGTGGGAAGGGAGTAGACGGTGTAGGAAGGCTGTGATGAAGAGCTGAGGGAAAGCAATGCATTCTGAGAATTGTAGTGTTGGACAGCTGCTAAACCAGGAAGTAGGGAAGAGAGACTACATACCCACAAAGCAAATTGACTTTTTGTGGCTTCAGAACCGGGACAGATAGGGTTAATGGGTTTCTGTAGTAGATATACCATTTACATTTTTTGTTTGTTAATCAGACAATATCTGACAGTGAAGATTATGAAGACGATGAAAGCCAGTCAGAAGGAGAAACAGAAGATGAAGTTCCCTTGTCAAAAATAAATGATCCGGTAATATATAGTAATACAACTTATGTACTGTATATCAATTTAAAAATGTAAGAGAAATTTAAGGGAAGTGTAAGATTACAGCCTTGCCATAGACTGGCAGAGGTGGGGGGGGGGAGGGAATCAAAACCTGTGCAAAGGAATAGTAGTGCAGTTGTCCATAGCAACCAATAAGATCGCTTTTAACATTACTTTCATCTAGGACTTGCAAGTTCTCTTGAATCGATTACGGAAAATAGTTAAGGAGTCGGAAGATTATAACCCACAGTGCTTTCAAAATGACCCAGAGTGGGGACCAGGTAAGATCATCAAAGCTTGTTGACAATATTCAAGGTTAAAGATGGCCAGTATCAAATAGTGGAGATATGAGATGAGTGAGCAGAGCCTGGCAAACCCAGTCTAGCTCCGAACTTTAAGATGACAGGGGCTCGCCAAAGTCTTGAACATTAGCAGGCTTGGCTCGTGTGAGGTAATAATAGCAGGAGGAATAAGAAATTAGAAGTTTGGGAAGCACATTCACTGTGGTGTTGTGGTGTCGTCGTCTATCCCGACAATGGTTCTCACCCTGCAGAAGTAGGGGTGAGTCGGCTGGTGCTGCCGGTGGCCGCGGCTGGATTCAGGATCTGGTGCGCGACGGGGCAGAGAGTGGTACCAGTGGGACCAGACGGAGGAGACAGAGGACGGAGCCCAGTATCTGCCGTAGGGGAGAAGGGGAAAGGAGCGGTGTTGTGAGTCTGGACGGGTGGCAGTGGGGGGAACGGAGTAGGCATTTCCCTGTGAGAGGGCTCCCAGAAGACAGGCCGCCATTGAGCTTGCTTTGTGGGCGGGGCCTAGCTGTCTCCATAGATACTCCCGCACCTGGGCTGCGGCGGGCGGGAGAGACCTGCTGTGGGGAGATGCTGCTGTTGCCATGGTTGGACGCAGACCTGGGCTTTCCCTATATGTTGGGGTTGTCTGAGATCCCTGTGGACCCCTGCTGCTGCAGTGCTGAGCGGAGCCCTCTGTGCCCCCTACCTCCCCTGTCATACCTGAGAGGCTTACTGGTTTCACTGGCTGCTACAGGGGGACGGTAGGAGAAGCTCCTGTGTACCCTATCCTGTCTGTGGACCCCATGCTCCCTGAGGGCTGGTGGAGTGCAGCCTGCTGCCCTGATTTGCTTGTGTGGCTGGAGGACACTGCTGTATGTCGGAGAAACCCCCCACCCCCGAACACTGGGGGTCTTCTGCTTGTCAATGCCCTGGACTGTACAGTGAGTGCTGCTAGTTCATAGCAACAAGTCCAAAAAGTCGAAACATGCGGCTGAGGCTGTGAGGCAATCGTCTGAGGAAGACGCATCTTTGGATGAGAGCCACACCAGAGCCAGTGCCCATTCCAGACAGAACTCCAGTGTCCCTACCCCTCTGGTTTCTAAACTTTCCACTTACGCTGCCAAAGCCCTCAATTCTCTAGATCGGCAGAAGCTCTGGTGGTCTGAGACCCATTGTACTCCCAAAAACAATTGTGGGCTTCAAGCAAAGATGCCACTACCACCTCCTCCTGCAACCAGCCAGGGTGCATGTGCCATAATTTAGAAGAACGACAAGGGCCTAACGATAAGGTAAGTATAAGAGCTGAGTGGTCAGAGATCCCCCTAGTGGTATATGTGACGTCTCTTACCATGGACAGAAGATCGGACGACGCATACGCCAGATCAATTCTGGAGAAGGTTTTGTGGGCCACTGAATAGAACACTGGGTCAGACGGGTGCTTCCAGCGCCATACCTCAGTAAGAGACAATACCGTACTCCAGGCAACAAGACCAGGAGAGCCAGAGTCCACCACGCCAGTGCGATCAACTGTATCCGGAACAGCATTAAAGTCACCTATAATAAGAACAGGAAGAAAGGAAAATGTAAGTAGTTCCAAGACATCAACACGGAACAAAGGGAATACACAGACACTAGAAGAAAACTAAAAGCATGGAGGGAGCAGTGGACAATCACAAACCTACCAAATTGGTCACAAGACACCTGTGCAACTTCAATGGGAAGGGATTTAGACACCAGCACGGACACCCCCCCCCCCCCCCCCCCCAGCACCCCAGCAGAGGAAGAGTAAGTGGAATGATAACCCCTTGCAATCCAAGCCCTCTTAAGAGCCAGGATTTTTTTGTCCTGTGATGTGTGTTTCCTGTAAACAGATCAAATGAGGGGCCTTACTTTTGACATAAGCTAAACATAGAGAATGCTTAGACTTGGAGTTAAGGCCCCTGAGATTCAAACTCATTATCTTAAATGACCCCCATAAATCCAATAGAAAATAAAAAAAAAACAGGAGGAAAAACCAGCCGGACTAATACCTCTTATCTGGGGGGGCTCTCTGGGAACCCCGACCACACACACCACATACATACCAATGCACCTTACAAACAAACAGCAGACCAAGACAACACAGAAACAAATGCAGAAAATAACATTAACATCCCCGAAAAACCCTGTCTAACACTGGGAACTTGTGCAGACCTAGACTCTAAACTCTAACAGTTGGGCAATAGCAAGAACTCAAGCACTTAAACCATCCCACTCCTTCCCCCCAGCCCAACCCCAACTAAGCTAGCTAAATGGGCCAATTCACTATGGAGCTCTGATAACCGGTCAAGGAATAAAGGGAAGCATTTGTAAGTAGTCCCTCAGTAGTGATATCTAACAGACAAGTCCAAATCCTCTAGCCTAACGAATTTAACTAAAATGGGAGGAGCAACAGTAGCCTCTACAAGAAAGTCAATCTGGAGGGCCTCAGCCGGTGATGTGAAGAATTTTGTGGTCACTCCATCCACCACACGAGGTCTGGCTGGAAACAGCTAGCATAACGATATCCCTTGTTGTGCAGGCGAAGACTGACTGACTTGCGTAAATTTAACCCTCTGCTTCTGGAGTTCAACAGAGAAGTCTACTCTGGAATCATTGATGCGTACCTCTCCTTTGATGCGGAACGCGCTCAGGATACCGTCTCTATCACGGTAATGAAGCAGTTTCGTCAAGAATGGTTTGGGAGGAGCTCCCGGCGGAGGGGGTCTAGCCGGGACCCTATGCGCCCTTCTCCACCGTAAGATATGAGAAGGTGTCAGCAGGTAGGATTTCCTTCAGCCAAGATTCCAGAAAGCCTACAGGATCCAAGTCTTCTCAGGTAGTCCCACTAGACATATATTGTTACGCCGCAGTCTATTTTCAAGATAATCCGTTCGATCAAAGACTTGTTTAAGTTAGTGCTGTACTGATGACATCTGATCCCGCAAAGGATGGAGGGTGTCCTCAACAGTCGATAGTCTGCGCTCCACCTCTCCAGTGCGTTCTCTCAGCTTCTGTGTCTCATGACGGAGCATAACATATTCCTGTCTAAGTTCATCCACCTTGGCCACCATCATAGTTAGACAGGATGTGAATGCAGCCAGTAGTTGAATAAACTTCTGATCAATGGACTCAGCTTGGCAGGAAGCATGCAGGGATGAACAGCTGTTCAGGTGAAGCGACTTCCAGAGCTTCTGCCGATCTAGGGAATCGACTGAGGCTTTGGCAGCGTGTGTGGAAATTTTGGAAACCAGAGGGGTAGGGACACTGGAGTTCCGTCTGGAATGGGCACTGGCTCTGGTGTGGCTCTCATCCGAAGATGCGTCTTCCTCAGACGATTGCCTCGCAGCCTCAGCCGCATGTTTAGACTTTTTGGACTTGTTGCTATGTTGTTATGAAGTAGCAGCACTCACTGTACAGTCCAGGGCATTGACAAGCAGAAGATCCCCAGTGTTGGGGGGGCTCCAACATACAGCAGTGTCCTCCAGCCAGACAAGCAAATCAGGGCAGCAGGCTGCACTCCACCAGCCCTCAGGGAGAGTGGGGTCCACAGACAGGATAGGGTACACAGGAGCTGCTTCTACCGTCCCCCTGTAGCAGCCGCTGAAACCAGTACGCCTCTCAGGTATGACAGGGGAGGTAGGGGGCACAGAGGGCTCCGCTCAGCACTGCAGCAATAGGGGTCCACAGGGAGCTCAGACAATCCCAACATGTAGGGAAAGCCCAGGTCTGCGTCCGATCACGGCAACAACAGCAGCTCCCCACAGCAGTTCTTTCCCGCACGCCGCAGCTCAGATGTGGGAGTATCTATGGAGACCGCTAGGCCCCGCCCACGAAGTAAGCTCAATGGCGGCCTGTCCCTCCACACAGGGACACACTTTTCTGCTTTACAGCTGGCTCCCTCTCACTCCCTAATCCTAACCCCTAACAGCGATCAGCCCTGAAAAGGGCTGAGAGCGCCAAGCTCAGGTCACGTTCGGCTACGGGTCACAGTTTTTTTTTTTTTTACTTTACCAATATTCCACCCTGACATGAATCGTCACCATAGGGATGTACAACCAGGTTGATGCATACCTAAGCTTTCTCTGACAGACACCATTGTGGAGGTTTATCAAAACGTGTGAAGAGGAAAAGTTGCGAAGTTCCCCATTTTTAAATGGGCCTCTGAAAATGGCAATCCGATTGGTTGCTATGAACCACTGGGCATCTTTTCCTCTGCGCAAGTTTTGATCTCCCCATATGAGCCCAAACCCCAAAAATTTACCAAATATTCTTAAATGGGTCATTAATGGGTCATTTTCAGATAATACATTCCCTTTATATAGACCATACATATTGTTATATGTACATGAGCCATTAGGTTTTACTGTGTCATGTTAACAAAGCTGTTCAGTGTGTGTATATTTATTTATTTATTTTTCCTCCTTTTTTAGGATTTTAAAGAATGCCTACTGGTCTTTCAGATGTTCAAAACATACCACGATTGACCCAAATATCAATCATGCAGAGTTTATTCAAGTAGGCAACTTTACTCTGATCCTCATGGAAATTGCAATGGCTTTTACTGGATGAATAGTGACGTTGCTTGTGACTTTTTATAAAAGAAGCACCCAATGTTTTTTATGTATATAATGTGTTCAGGAATTTTGTAACAATTTGTAAAAATGTAGTATTTTATGGAGAAAAATGTAAAAAAAAAAAATGTTTTCGAGTACTGTTGTTGTGTGTTTTGTTTATGTGTGCCTGTAGCACACCCCACTCTTTTTCAACTTTGATTTTTTGCTGTTTGGCAATGCACATTGCAATCTAGTTTTAGAATTGTGCTGGTGTGACTTCATCAGTCATGGTAAACTGACAAAGTGTTAAAGGTAGTTTAAAAGGTCTTTAAAAATATTTTGGGGATTTTGACTGTTCGTTTAGGTCAAGGAACTCAAAATGGTGTTCTCAATTGCCATCTGTACCAGAGAGTGGGAGATTAGGAAGCTGAATAGTTTATTGATAAAACTTGTGTTAGGAGGGAGGAGGTTAGGTTCTTGGAGAATTGTTCTGACATCTGTTAACTCCGGGCCCCATGGTGGAGTCAGGGATCTGTCTGGGCCACTCAAGGACATTCACAGAGTTGTTTCTAAACTGCTCCTTTGTTGTCTTGGCTGTGTGTTTAGGACCATTTTCTTGTTGAAAGGTAAAAAGAACTAAGCTGTAGATTTTACCATATATAACACTTGGCAGCACGAGAAATAAAATATATATATATATATATATATATAATATAAAATAAAGTTATAAATTTCCCCCAGCCGTCCCGTAAGTAGTCCCCTTGGGGAGGATGTATACTTATGGGTCCCATCGCTCTGGCTGTGGTCCCACCCCCTCTGCTTAATTGATGGCCTGTACTTTGCTCCATTCAGCTTTTCCTCAACCATGACCATTTCCCTCAACCAACCATTTAAAAAAAAAAAAAATGTAAACAAAAATAAACATATGTGGTACCATCGTGTGCGTTAATGTCTGAACTATAAAATATTGTTGTTTAAACCGCACGTTCAATGGCGTACTCGTAAAAAAAAATTCAAAAGTCCAAAATTGCGTATTTTTCATCACTTTGTATACCCTAAAAAATTTTTATAAGAAGCGATCAAAAAGTCCCATCAAAACAAAAATGGTACCGATAAAAACTTCAGATCACAGCGCAAAAAATTAGTCCTCATACATCCCTCTATATGTGAGCACCTAAGAACCGCCCGCACAAGACCTGGTCCACCTTCCCTGCCTTCAAGTCTTGTCGTTTCTGTACCTGAAGAAAAATAAAGTACCTGTCTATAGCAACTGAAGTGGTAAGTGCTCCGTTTTTTTCTTCTAAATAGGACTGAGCACTGTAAACCTCCGCCCGTGTGAATGTACCCTAAAAACACTACACTAACCCTAAATAAAGAGTAAAACACTACATATACACACACCCTTACACTACCCACACACCCCTCCCCCAATAAAAATAAAAAACGTCTTGTACGTCAGTTTTTCCAAAACGGAGCCTCCAGCTGTTGCAAAATAACAACTCCCAGTATTGCCGGACAGCCATTGACTGTCCAGGAATGTTGGCAGTTTTGCAACAGCTGGAGCCATCCTGTTTGGGGAAAACGGACATACAGTATTTTTGGTGGCGGAGGCAAGTGTAACACTTGCATCCGGGTCCACCCCTATGAAAATCCATAATTTAGGCCTCAAATGCGCATGGCGCTCTCTCAGTTCAGAGCCCTGTCGTATTTCAAGGCAACAGTTTAGGGCCATATATGGGGTATTTCCGTATTCGGGAGAAATTCTCCTTTTACCCCTTATGAAAATGTAAAGTTGGGGTCTACACCAGCATGTTAGTTGCCCCATACTTTTCATAAGAGGTAAATGGGAAAAAAAGACCCCCAAAATTTTTAACACAATTTCTCCCAAGTACGGAAATACCCAATATGTGGACATAAACTGCTCTGCGGGCGCACAACAAGGCTCAGGAGTGAGAGCGCACTATGTACATTTGAGGCCTAAACTGGTGATTAATGGGTGGCTGCTGGTTACAGCGGTTCTGACCTAAACACAAAAAAATAAACACTCACATGTGACCCCATTTCGGAAACTACCCCCCTCACAGAGCGTAACAAGGGGTATAGTGAACCTTAACACCAGACAGGTGTCTGACAGATTTTTAGAACAGTGGTCCTTGAAAATAAAGAATGTAATTTTTCATTTGGATATTTGTTACAAAGATCTGTCAAACGCCAGTGGGGTGTAAATGCTCACTGTACCCCTTGTTACATTCCTTAAGGGGTGTAGTTTCCCAAATAATGTGCCATGTGGTGTGTTTTTCGCTGTTCTGGTACCATGGGGGCTTCCTAAATGAGACATACCACCCAAAAACCATTTCTGCAAAATTTGCTTTCCAAAAGCCCAAGGTCGCTCCTTCCTTTCTGAGCCCTCTAATGCACCCGCAGATCACTTTACATCCTCATATGAGGTATTTCTTTACTCGAGAGAAATGGGTTTCAAATTTTGGGGGGCATTTTCACCTATTACCCCTTGTGAAAATGAAAAATTTGGGGTAACATTAGCATTTTATTAAAAAAATATATATATTTTTCATTTTCACGTCCAACTTTATTTAAAATTTGTCAAATACCTGTGGGGTGATGAGGCTCACTGGACCCCTTGTTACGTTCCCTGAGGGGTGTAGTTTCCAAAATAGTATGCCATGTGGGGGTTTTCTTGCTGTTCTGGCACCATAGGGGCTTCCTAAATGTGACATGCCCCCCAAAAACCATTTCAGAAAAACTCACTCTCCAAAATCCCATTGTCGCTCCTTCCCTTCTGAGCCCTCTAGCGCACCCACAGAGCACTTTACATCCACATATGAGGTATTTTCATATCATCATCACATCAGCACCACAATGAGATTGCTCCCCATTGACCATAAAGGAACAGGAAGCACAAAGAGGTTAAAAGGCCCCTCCCCGGACAACCCCTCAGTGTTTCCTGTTCCTTTAGGAAGCATTGAGGTTTTACCTCTTGGTCCTGGGGCTGGTGTCAGGATCAGGTGTGGGCCATACCAGGCGGCAGAGGTCGGTCGTCCTAGGATCTCCCCCTCTCAGGTTGCTGCTCCGGGTCGCGCGCTCTGCGCTAGCCTCCCGGACCCTCTAAGTCCCCGCCGCGGCGCTCGGTGAGTTTAAGCGGCGGGGAGATAGGCGTGCGGAGACCTTGGGCGCACGCGCGTGTCCCCCCTGGTCTTTTCTGGTCTCCGGCGCTGGCGTGTGACGTCACGTTGCGCGCGGGGTGCCGGGATTGCCGGAGACCGGAAGTTCTGCCTCTTCTCTCGGCGCGGATTTTGAATCATGGCCGGGCGGTGTCAAAACCCGAATCAGCTGGGCTATTTAAAGGTAAGACTCGCCCATTTTATGTCTTCTGCTAGAATGGACGCTACCTCTGCAATTCGCTCTGAGTCTGCGGAGCTAGGGAAGTCGATCAGCCCAGTGAGTATCTGGCCCCTTGGGGGTTTCACTTACTTATCTTGTGAGGTTTGTTCCTCTATTTATAGGTATTCCTTCTCTCCTTTTTTAGGGAGACAAGGACACCCCGAAAAAGTCTTCTAAAGTCAAGCCTAAGAAATGTGCCATATGCTTTGAAAAATTACCTGAAGGACATCTTAAATCCTTATGTAATTCCTGTACGGCCAGGATTGTTCAGCAGGAGACTGCGTCTTTTATGGACGAATTAAGGTCACTAATTAATCAACAGGTCCAGGCCTCTGTGGCAGCTGCTCTGCCTAAGCCAACTACTTGTGATCCTCCTCCTGCTAAAAAATCTAAGCCTACAATTAATGTGGATTCTGATTCAGATTCTGAAATAGATGCCTTATCTTCTAACCTGGAGTCAGAGGATGATATTACTTCTTCCTCCAAAAAATTTGAGGATAAGAGATACAATTTTTTGGCTGAAGATACGGATACTCTACTAAATGCCGTAAAAAGTACCATGAATATAGAAGACCCTAAGGTTACCCTGTCAGTGCAGGATGAAATGTTTGCGGGGTTAAAACCTAGGAAACAAAATACGTTTTCTATTCATGAGAACCTGAAAAGTTTAATTATGGATGAATGGAAAGAACCAGATAAAAAGCTCATGTTATCTGAATAATTTAAAGCAAGGTTCCCTTTTGGTACTGAGGATACTGAATTATGGAGTGAAGCTCCCAAGATAGATATTCAAGTGGCTAAAGTGGTCAAGAAAACTTCTCTCCCATTTGAAGATTCCTCACAATTGAAGGAACCTTTGGATAGGAAGATGGAAGGAATTCTTAGGAAAAATTGGGATGCATCATCTGCTTTATTAAATCCCAACATTGCAGCTACAAGCGTGGCAAGATCCCTTTTTATATGGCTGGGTCAATTAGACCATATTGAAAATAAGACACCCAGAGACCAACTTCTTTCTTCTATCCCTATGCTTAAGCTAGCTACTGCTTTTCTAGTGGATGTGTCAGCTGAGTCAGTAAGAATGGCAGCAAAATCTGCGGCCTTATCCAACTCTGCCAGAAGAGCCCTTTGGCTGAAAAATTGGCAGGGAGATTCTGTCTCTAAAACTAAACTCTGCTCTATTCCTTTTGAAGGTAAACTGGTGTTCGGGTCTGTCTTAGATAACATCCTACAGAATGCGCAGATGACAAAAAGAAGTTTCCTGAAGAGAAATCTTCAAAACCAAAGAAGAATTTTCGTCCCTTCAGAAATAGACAGAAGGAGTATAGAGGAAAAGGAAAGTCTGGAAGGTGGAGTTATCCTAAAGGAGGTAAGGGGCGAGACTTCCTGCTCAACCCTAACAACCCTGACAAAAAACAGTGACTTGCCTCCGGTGGGGGGGGGGGGCGAATAACTCTATTCTACCATCAGTGGAAGGATATAACAACAAACCAGTTCATTCTAAATTCCATCAAGAACGGGTTCAAAATAGAGTTTGTCTCCCCTCCACCTCAATCTTTCCGCACAACAAATCTCAGCACAGAGTCTCTAAACAACCAGCTATTTCGAGGCGTTCAGGATTTGTTGGCTCTGGGAGCAGTCATTCCTGTTCCTCTAGAGGAACAAGAACAGGGCCACTACTCTCGCCTTTTTCTTGTTCCCAAACCAAATGGTTCTTTCAGAACTATAATAAATCTAAAACATCTGAACCATTTCATAATATACAAACGCTTCAAGATGGAGACTCTCAAAACAGCCGTTCCCCTGATACCTCAGTATGCCTGGATGGCAACCATAGATCTAAGGGACGCCTATTTTCATGTGCCAATTTTTCCAAAACATCAAAAATTCCTGAGATTTGCGGTAATCAAAAATCATATGACCTTCCACTATCAATTCCAGGCTCTACCATTCGGAATATCCTCAGCCCCGAGAATCTTCACCAAGGTTATGATAGAAGTAGTGGCATCCTTGAGACAAAAGGGAATCCTACTCATTCCATATCTGGACGATCTCCTAGTTATTGCCAAGTCCAAGGAACTTCTGTCCCAACATGTAAACTCAACAATTCTCTTTTTACAGGATTTGGGCTGGATCATAAATTTCCAGAAGTCGAATCTCCTCCCTGCAAAACAAAAATAGTTTTTAGGGATGATATTAGACTCGGACAGGCAGATGACTTTCCTTCCCGAGGAGAAGATTACTGCTCTAATCCAAAAGATCAAAGCCTTCCACCATGCAAATTCCTCCACAATCAGGAATGCGATGTCCCTGTTGGGTCCAATGACCTCTTGCATTCCAGCAGTCCCATGGTGCCAGAGTCGCACAAGAATCCTTCAGAAACACATTCTCAAAGTCTGGAACCGCTCGCAGAGTTCGCTGGAGAAGATGAAAATTCCTCTTTCTGTCAAAAATTCTCTCATTTGGTGGATGAAGAGAAAAAATCTGGAAAAAGGAGTATCCTGGGTTCCCCTTCCTGTGGTGACAGTCACAACAGACGCCAGTCAAAGGGGTTGGGGCGCACATGTTCAGAATTCTTACCTACAGGGCACTTGGTCAGAGGAAACTCGTCTGCACTCCTCCAATTTCAGAGAACTGAAAGCCGTATTCAAGGCGCTGAAGGCTTCTCAACACCAAATCTGGAATCATCATGTGAAGGTTTACACCGACAACGCTACCACAGTAGCCTTCCTAAATCATCAGGGAGGAACAAGACACAGCCTTCTACAAGCCTTGACAGAAAAGATCTTTTTTTGGGCGGAAGGCAAGATATTGTCACTTTCTGCTGTGCATCTCAAGGGAAGCGAAAATACCCAAGCAGATTATTTGAGCAGACATCAGATCAGTCCAGGGGAATGGGAACTCAATCCACAAGTTTTTCAAGATCTTGTCCTAAAGTGGGGCATTCCAGAGGTGGATCTATTCGCCACAAGGAAAAATCGGAAGGTAAACAAATTATTTTCCCTGTTTCCAGGCGACCTCCCGGAGGGAGTAGATGCACTTCAACAAAGTTGGAACTTCAACTTAGCCTATGCGTTCCCTCCTTTCCCTCTGATCAGCAGGTCTCTACAGAAGATACGGATGGAGAAGGCCAAAGTGATATTCATAGCCCCAAGGTGGCCCAAAAGAGGTTGGTACACTCTACTTCAACATCTCTCCATAGATCACCCTTACCCTCTACCAGTAAGAGAAGATCTCCTGCAGCAGGGTCCTCTACTATTCAAGGATCTAACAAACCTGCAGTTGACAGCCTGGCTTTTGAGCAGTCAGCATTGATTCAGAGGGGCCTGTCCCACAGAGTAATAGATACTCTATTAAAAAACAAAAAACCTTCTACTTCGGCTATTTATTGGAAACAATGGAAGAAATTTGTCTCCTGGTGTGGTTCTTCCCCTCCAAACCCTCTGAACCCTGATATACCACAAATCTTAAACTTTCTTCAGGAAGGATTTGACAAAGGATTATCCATCAGTACTTTGAAAGTACAGGCAGCAGCCTCAGGTTGTTTTTTTGATACAAGTATTGAGGAGCATAAGTGGATCAGAAGATTTTTTGGTGCTGTGTCAAGACTGAAGCCGAAAATATCTAACCTGTCTCCGCCTTGGGATCTTAATTTAGTGCTTTCTAGTCTCACCAAGGAACCTTTCGAACCATTTTCAGACTCTTCTATAAAATTCCTAACTTGGAAGGCAGTCTTCCTGACAGCCATTACAACTGCAAGAAGAGTAAGTGAGATTCAAGCATTATCAATTGAAGAACCCTACCTTACCGTGCTTGAAGACAGAATTATACTGAAACTAAATCCAGTTTTTTTACCGAAAGTGGTAACAAACTTTCACAGGTCTCAAGATATTATCTTACCAACCTTTTGTAATTCCCCAAAAAATAAAAAAGAGATATTCCATTCCTTGGATGTCAGGAGAACCATCCTTTTCTACCTACAAAAGACCAAGGATTGGAGGAAAGATCAAAATCTCTTTATTCAGTTCCAGGGCCCTAATAAAGGGAAGAAAGCCTCTAAAAGCTCTATTGCCAGATGGGTGAAGTCATCTATTGCTGAAGCTTACAGAAGATCGGGAGAACAAGTTCCTGAACAGCTAAAAGCTCACTCAACCAGAGCAATGGCAGTCTCCTGGGCTGAAAAATCTTCTGCTTCATTGGAGCAGATTTGCAGAGCAGCGACTTGGTCGACACCTCACACCTTCTTTAAACACTAGAAATTGGATGTAGCCTCGTCTCAGGATTTGGCCTTTGGACGGAAAGTGCTGCAAGCTGTAGTCCCTCCCTAGACATCATTTATCTGGTATGTCTCATTGTGGTGCTGATGTGATGATGATATGAAAAGGGGGAATTATGACTTACCGATAATTCGGTTTTCTTGAATCATCACATCAGCACCCTTTAATCCCTCCCTAAGTAGTGTACGTATGTTTAGTTCTTTATATGTATACTTCTTAGTAATTTGAAAACACTGAGGGGTTGTCCGGGGAGGGGCCTTTTAACCTCTTTGTGCTTCCTGTTCCTTTAGGGTCAATGGGGAGCAATCTCATTGTGGTGCTGATGTGATGATTCAAGAAAACCGAATTATCGGTAAGTCATAATTCCCCCTTTACTTACTCAAGAGAAATTGGGTTACACATTGTGGGGGGCTTTTTCTCATTTTACCCTTTGTAAAAATAAAAAATATGGGTCTACAAGAACATGTTGGTGTAAAAAAATGCAGATTTAGATTTTTCTCCATCACTTTGCTGCTATTCTTGTGAAACACCTAAAGGGTTAACAAACTTTCTGAATGTCATTTTGAATACTTTGAGGGGTGTAGTTTCTATAATGGGGTCATTTATGGGTATTTCTCACAGAAAGACCCCTCAAATCCACTTCAAACTTAACTGGTCCCTGAAGAATTCAGATTTTGAAATTTTCGTGAAAATTGCTTGCTGCTATACTTTGAAGCCCTCTGATGTTTTTATAAAGTAAAACATGTCAATTTTATGTCAACATAAAGTAGACATATTGTATTTTTGAATCAATATATAATTTATTTGGAATATCCATTTTCCTTACAAGCAGAGAGTTTCAAAGTTAGAAAAATGCAAAATTTTTCACATTTTCATGAAATTTTGGGATTTTTCACCAAAAAAGGATGCAAATAACAACGAAAATTTACCACTATGTTCAAGTAGAAAGTGTCACGAAAAAACAATCTCGGAATCAGAATGAAAGGTATAAGCATCCCAGAGTTATGAATGCTTAAAGTGACAGTGGTCAGAATTGCAAAAAATGCTCTGGTCCTTTGGGTCAAAATGGGCTCGGTCCCCAAGGGGTTAAACATACTAGTTTTGGTGCATGTAGTTATCTTTTTTTTTTTTTTTTTTTTAAATAGTAAAATAAAATGAAACCTATATAAATTAGGTATCTTTGTAACCATATGGACCTACAGAATAAAGATATTGGGGAAATTTAAATGATCAAAACCTGCCCAGAGGAAAGGTTGCCCATAGCAACCAATCGGCTTCCGTCTTTCATTTTTATCTCCTCTGCAAAATGAAAGAAATTATCTGACTGGTTACTATGGGCAATTTAGCAACTTTTCCTCTGGACAGGTTTTGATAAATCTCCCCCATTGTGTCATTTTATAGAAAAGTGCACTATGTAGAATCGGAAGCCCCCAAAAGTTACAAAATGGCATTTTGTTGTTTTTCTATATTTGTTCCCCGAAAAATTATTTTTTCTGGCTTTGCCATGGATTTTGTGATGAAATGATGGATATCATTACAAAGTACAACTGGAGCCGCAAAAACAAGCCCTCATATAGGTCGGTAGGTGTAAACTTGAAAGCGTTTTGATTTATAGAAGGGGAGGTGGATAATGCAATAGTGGTCTTAAAGGAGATGTGCGGACTATTCTTATTCCATCCTGCCCGGGCTGCAAAAAAAGAGAGAACAAACTTTCACTTACCTTCCTACGTTCCCTCCGGAGCTCCGCAACAGCTGATTGGTCGGCTGGGCTATCTACTCCCTACTTCCGTTAGCCTTGGACATCACACGGCGCTTCAGCCTGTCACCGGCCGCAGCGATGTCACGCCTCGGCCGGTGATATTTTATCATTTGCTGCAAAGCTTATAAGCCCTCTGACATCCTTAAAAGAATTTCACAGAAAAGGATTGCAGTAACACATGTTTTGCTATACACCTGTTTATTCCCTTTGTGTGTATTGGAACTAAACCAAAAAAGAGAGGTAAAAAAAATCAAATTAGACATAATGTCACAACAAACTCCAAAAATGGGATGGACAAAATTATTGACACCCTTTCAAAATTGTGGAATAATAAGATTGTTTCAAGTATGTGATTCTCCTTTAAATTCACCTGGGGTGGGGCGTGGCTTGGCCATGGAGCTGTGAAGACGCACCTGAGGAGAGCTCCCGGTTAGCACGTCTTCTACCAGCGATTTAAGGCACCTATCTATGGGGAAATATACTAAAAATCTCAAGAAGAAGGTCGGCTCTGGTCCCTCATCTCCCCAGCAGGCCCTGACCACCTACTTCACTCGCTCTCAGCCCGTGCACAGCAGCTCCCTGCAGCAGGCTCCCGGGGCCTTCGCCATGACAGAACCTCATGCTGCTCCTGAGATGGCGACGTCACATTCGCCGCCCGCGGCGCCTCCACCACTGCCGCAGCCTGGCTCCTCGGTCTCCGCTCCTTCCAACCGACGACATGGGCCCCAGGAGGACTGCCTCTCTCCTGCTCCCTGGCCTCCACGTGAATCGGCACCCGCTGCGATTGCCCAAGATGGCGGGCGGACCTCCGGGATCGCGCTGTTGCAGGCGGCAGCAGCGCTCCCCTCCACTGCACGCTCTGCCGATCCTTCCTGCCGGGAACGCAGCACAGTGATCCTGCACCTGCCGACCTCCCCCAGCTGCCTGACGCCGGATCCCCAGCACCACCAGTGATACCAGAGGTGAGCTCTGGGACGCAGCTGGGCCATCCATCCCAGGCTCTCCCCCTCACCACTGCTAGCCCTGCTGATGAGCCCCTAGTGGAAGGGGACAAATGTGGACATGGCTCAAAATTCACTCAGTCCCCTATGCTGGACCTCCTGTTGGAGGGGGGCATGACCTTCCCATGACCCCCCCCCTCTGTGCCATCTGGACAGCCACCCAAACACCCTGTTAGTGCAGGGACGCCATCTCCCCCCTCCTCACTGGCCTGGTGTAGGCCTCCTCTACAGGGTCACCCAACCTACCCGGGCTTCTTCCTTCCTTCTGCCTTCAGGCTGGCTGCCCAAGGGTCCCCCCCCCCCCCCCCCCGGACCAGCACCTCTCACCCTTGGCCTCTCCTGCCTGTCCACCCAGCCTACTGGGCACCCCACCAGTGTTCAAGCAGCAATCTCAACCTATGGGTCCGTCCCTACACGACCAGGCTGGCGACTTTCCATACACTTCTTCAGTGGGCACCCCTCCACCTCCCCCTGACAGCCATCTTGTGACCCTGGCCGACCTGCACTCCTTGGTCCTCTCCCTGCCCACGAAGGAGGACGTTTCTTCATTAGCTAAGCAAGTGGTTGCTGAGTGCAAACAGGAATTCGCCTACGCTCTGATCTTTCAGCTTTATCTACCAAAGTAGAGACTGTGGAGGTGGCGCAGAACTCGACAGCAGACTCCCTTCAGGCACTGCAGAAGGTGGTCCAGCAACGTTCCAAGCAGCTCTTTACCCTCCAGCAGCACTTGGACGATGTAGAGAATCGTAACCGGAGGAACAAAATCCGCGTCCGCGGCCTTCCGGAAATGGTGGGCCCCCGAGGAACTGACACCTGCCCTGTTAACCATCTTTAACGATCTCCTGGATCACCCTTCTGGCCCTCACATCGAACTGGACAGGGCACACAGGGCTCTCCGGCCTCCCTCCTCCGATGATCAGCATCCAAGGGATGTCATCTGTAGAGTCCACTTCTACGCCATTCTTAGACAGGCTCGCACCCGTCGCCAGATTCTATACAAGGACGTCTCGGTCCAACTGTTCCCGGACTTGTCCAGACACACCCTAGCACAGAGGGCCGCGTTGAAACCAGTTCTTGAAGTATTACGGTTTCTTGCAGGACTTGGAGATGCCCCCCCTCACTCTCCTGGACTGGCCCTCTCTGTCATCGGCTGCCCCGAAGCGCCCCCTACAATGCTCACCCCTCCAATCCTCCAAGGCACCTTGTCAAGGCCTACCCCCTCGCGGTGCCCGTAGGCAACGCTTGGTGACCCGCTGGGAGTCAGTGCCCTCCTCGGCGGCGGGCTCAGCCAATGGGACCTGAGGTCCCTATCTCTGTCTACCTGGCCCGTTCTAGTTATGTACTCATGTGCCTTGAACTATTTTTGTGTCTTACTGGGGGGTATGGGGATATGTGGGGTTGTTTATACGCTTTTACATGATTTAACCACTGTTCTCTTCCTCAGGTTACCACTCTCTCTGCTTGGACAGTGGATGTTTCCTCTGCCCTCACCCCCGCCCCTCTCCCCCTCCCTCGCTGGCCTTCTATTATGGTCCTTTCCCCCTCCAATATCTGTTTTTCTTACGCTTTCTGGTGCCCCACCTTAACCCTTCTCATGTCTTGTCCTTCTGATCTCATTCCTTCTCATGCTCCGGGAGCTCCCTTCCCAGTTTCCGGTCTTCCACTTTCCTCACATAGTTTGAGGTTACTCCCTGGACTTGCCTAGATGTGTGCCTCTAGTTTGGACATCTGTCCGCTTTAGTATCTGCTGCAGCAGGTCCCCCTGCTGCTCAGCCTATCTTCCTTTCCTGTCTCCCCTTCCCCTTCCTTTTATTTGTTGTTTACTTGGTTCTCATATTCCTGGTGTCTCGTTTTAGCCTTGTCTGATTCCCGCTCCGTGTCCCTCCCCTCTTTCCCCCCTTGGCTCTTTCTAACCTTTTCTTCTCTGCTCCCTTTTCTCTTCCCTTGCATTCTCTCTCTTCCTTTTCCTCATCCAGGTTAACCAGAGGCCTTTGCCGTTTGTGCTCTGCCGGCCTCCCTTTCTACCATGGCGGATCTCAATGTGGCTTCTTTCAATGCCAAGGGGTTGAACATTCCCTCCAAACGGGCTCAGATCCTGCATCATCACCATAGGCGCAGGAAGCACATTGCGTGTTTCCAGGAGACACACTTTAAGGTAGGACACTCTCCCCCCATAAAGAACAAATTATATCCCACTTGGTTCCGCGCAGATAACCCTGATTCCCGCTCAAAGACAGTGGCCATAGCTCTTCATAAATCCCTTACACATCAAGTGATCTCCATATCGGCTGACCCAGCAGCCCGATATCTCATACTGTCTCTTCGGTTAGGCGGCTGGGAGTTCACCATCATCAATGCCTATGCCCCCAACCATGGTCAAGTTGACTTCCTGATTTCCTTAATAGATACTGCCCTCCCTCTGGTCCACGGAACGGTGCAATTTTGCGGGGACTTTAATCTGACTCTCGACCCCACCTTAGACAACTCCTCTGGCCGCTCCTGCCTGTCCTATGTCGCCATAAAAAAGGGTAAAACGCTCCCTGGCCCTGCTCCAATTGTGCGACTCCTGGCGCCTCCTACACCCCTCAGACCGAGACTACAGCTTCTATTCTCCCCCTCACGCCTCCTATGATCGTATCGACCTTGTTCTGGTGCAACACAGCTCCCTCCAATGGTTGACCTCTACCTCTATTGGGAACATTCTGTGGTCCGATCATGCGCCCGTGTTCTGCTCCCTCACAGTTCCCTCCTTGGTCCGATCTGCATGGTCCTGGAGGTTGAATGAATCCTTATTACTAGATACTTTGTGCGTGGCTGATCTCTCCCAGATTGTGACCAATTTTGTCAGCGATCACGTGGATGATCCCACTCCTCCCCCAGTTGGTTGGGAGGCTCTAAAATGTGTCCTACGGGGGGTCCTCATGAAACACGGTGCGCGCCTTAAACGTCAAAAAGCCCAAGATTTACGTACTGCTCTTGCCAAGGTCTCCTCCCTTGAATTGGCTCCCAAACGCTCTCTTTCCGTCCCTGTTCTTAGGGACCTGGAGATAGCGAGACTTCATGTAAAGCACCTCCTTGAGGCCTCCTGGGGCCGCCCCGTACAGGTTGGCCACAGCAAATTTTATGAATACGGAAATAAGAGTGGCCGCATGTTGGCTCGAACACTACGTTCTAGGCTTGCACAATCCCATGTCCCCTGCATCAAGTTCCCCTGTGGGTCCCTAGTCCATACTACTCCTGATATTCTTTCTGTGTTCCACTCCTTCTATTCTAACCTCTACAATCTCCCTCCCCCTCCTTCCTCTCCATCTTTTCCCCCTCCTCCCACGCCCCCTTCCTTTCCCTCTCTCCTGACCAGATTGAATTTATGGAAGCCCCCCTCTCGTTTGAGGAACTATCACAGGTAATAAAAGACCTTCCGGGAGGCAAGAGCCCAGGCCCAGACGGTTATACCGCCCGGTTCTACAAGGTCCTAGAGGCATTCCTTTCCCCCTCATGCTTCAGGCCTTCAACGCTATATCCTCCTCCACTTCCTTCCCCCTTGTTTCCACCCTGGCGCATGTGGTAGTACTCCCCAAGTCAGGGAAAGATCCCCAGGTCTGCGGTAGCTACCGTCCCATCTCATTGCTGAAAGAGGATCTGAAAATTTATGCTAAGATTCTTGCCAACCGCCTTAACTCTGTCCTCCCCACCCTTCTCCACCTGGACCAAGTGGGTTTTGTGCCGGGGAGGGAAGCCAGGGATAACACTTTGAAGACCCTTGATCTCATTCACCATGCACGCTCACGTCAGATCCCGCTACTAGTCCTGTCTTTGGACGCCGAAAAGGCTTTTGATCGTGTGTCCTGGTCCTCCCTGGCACAAACTCTACAACGTATTGGCCGAGGCCCGATTTTTACCGCCAAGATATTAGCGCTGTATAGGTCCCCATCGGCCTGCCTTAAGATCAATGGCTCCCTTTCCGCCCCTTTAGCATTCATGGCGGGCCCTCTCTCGCCCTTGTTGTATATCCTGGTGATGGAACACCTACTTGCCTCTATTCGAGCTGATCCTAATATCTGTGGCCTGACCATTTGAGGTCATGAATATAAGTGTTCGGCCTTCGCTGATGATCTCTTGATATATCTCACGAACACTCTGGTTTAACTCCCGACCTTGATGGCCAGAATCTCTGAATTTGGCCGATGGTCCAATTTTAAAATCAATTACTCAAAGTCTGAGGCGCTGGGTGTTTCATTGCCGGGCCCTATGCAGTCATCTCTCCACTCCTCCTTTCCCTTCTCCTGGCCCTCAAGGGGGATTTCGTATCTAGGAACTGTCCTCCCTCCTGACCTATCTAACCTATTCTCTCTCAACTTTAACCCCTTGCTGTCTAGAATCCGCTCTGACTTAGCCTCCTGGGACCGTGGGGAGTTTTCTTGGTTCGGTCGGATTGCCATACTAAAGATGACTATTATGCCTAGGCTGCTTAACTTGCTCCAGACGCTCCCCGTACATATACCTGGGGCGTACTGGACCCAACTTCAGCGGTGCTTCGGCTCTTTCGTATGGTCGTCCGCTCGCCCTAGGATAAACAGACTCCTATTGACTCGTCCCAAGTTATCTGGGGGGGTTGGGCTCCCTGATGGCAGGCTCTACTACCTCGCCTGTGTTCATTCACGGGTGCTGGTCTGGTTCCATAACCGTGTGCGTAAACTCTGGGTGAAGTTAGCCCAGTCCTTGTCCAGCAGCTCCCTCTCCACGCTCCCGTGGACATGGTCCCCCTCCTTCGACGCTCCTCCGCTGTCTTTCTCCACCCGACACACATTGGCATCCCTACACACGGCGGGTGCTGGTGGTTCCCTGATTGATCGCCTGGGCCCCTTGTTACCTGTGTCGGACCATCCTGACTTCCCCCTGGGATGGAACTCTGAGGGTGGCGTTCTTGGCGCCTCTCTTTTCCACCCCATGCGCTTTTGTCATGTCCTGGCTGGGAATACTCTACAACCCCTGTATGCCATTAAAGAATCTTGGCCAGTCTCTCGTAGGGCCCTATTCGAATACCTTCAACTGCGGCACTTCTACTCTTCCCTGCAGGGCCCCCACAACCTGCATCGTTCCCTCACTTCCTTTGAACAGCTTTGCTTATCATCTACCTGCCCTCGGCGCTCCATTTCCCTCCTATACTCCCAACTTATTTCGCCTAGATCGCAAGCCCTCCCTCCCTACTGTGCAGCGTGGGAGGCCGAGCTTGGAAGTCAGTACTCTCCTGATCAATGGTCCCGCTGCTTCAGCTTAACTCATAAGGCTGTTATGGCTACCAAGGCGCAGGAGACTAGCTTTAAAATTCTCTCCCGTAGGTACCGAGTGCCATCGGTGCTTCACCGTTGGTACCCGTCGGTCCCTGATACGTGTTGGAGGTGTGGAGCCGCTGAGGGCACGATGTCCCACATCTGATGGAGTTGCCCGGCCCTATCCCATTTCTGGTCTTCGGTCCTCTCCACTATCCAGACGGTGACAAATGTTATTGTTCCTCGAGACCCCGGAGCAGTGTTACTGCTTCCTATGGCCATGTTCATGCTTCCTATGGCCGTTTCCACATATAAATGCTCCCTGGTGCGCCATTTGATCCAAACAGCCAAAACAATTATCCCCAGGCACTGGCGTTGCCCGGACGACCCCACTGTAGGTGAATGGGTCGCTGAAGTGGCCCTGACCCAACATATGGAAGAACTCCTAGCAGTCACTCCGTCCGACCTAACTCGTTATACCTCTACCTGGTTAACCTGGACTAGTTTCTGTTCCTCAGATGCATACCGCTCAATCTCGTGACTTTCCCTTGCTGGCTTCTGTGGTATCTCCATCTTTCTTTATCTTCTCCTTTTGTCTGATATCCTAGCCATTTCCCTGCTCCCTCACCTTTCTTTCTCTTCCCTCCATCTCTCTGTGTGCTCCCTTTGCCCCCCCCCTCCCCTCGTAGTTTGTGTTGTCTACTGCCCGTCCGTGTTGGTCCAGTGTGAATAGTTCTCCCACCTGTGTACTTTATTCTTTATGTATTGCTTCCCCACTGGCTCGACTGGGCCTCCCCCTTCTCCTGCCACTGCTTTCCTCTCGGGCACATTTCTTTACCCTCCAGTCCCTAAGCCTTTTTCCTTGTGCCCCCCCCCCCCCCCCTGGCTCTTACCCCTTGTTCTCCGGTTTGTTGATTTACGTGCTATTTCTGTTTGAGCATTGTATTGGTTATTGAGACCTAACTGGTCCCTTTTGTTCTCGCCATTCTCTTCATTTGGAATGCTCTTTGTACTGATTTCTACTGTTTATTTAATAAAAACGTTTTGACTTTGAAATTCTCCTGGGGCAAGTAACAGGTATGGGCAATATAAAAATCCCACATGAAAGCAGATAAAAAGGAGAGAAGTTCACTTTGCGTTATGTGTGTGTGCCACACTAAGCATGGACAACAGAAAGAGGAGAAGAGAACTGTCTGAGGACTTGAGAACCAAAATTGTGGAAAAATATCAACAATCTCAAGGTTACATGTCCATCTTCAGAGATCTAGATTTGCCTTTGTCCACAGTGCGCAATATTATCAAGAAGTTTGCAACCCATGGCACTGTAGCTAATCTCCCTGGGCGTGGACGGAAGAGAAAAATTTATGATAGGTGTCAACGCAGGATAGTCCGGATGGTGGATAAGCAGCCCCAAACAAGTTCCAAAGATATTCAAGCTGTTCTGCAGGCTCAGGGAGCATCAGTGTCAGCGCGAACTATCCGTCGACATGTAAATGAAATGAAACGCTATGGCAGGAGACCCAGGAGGACCCCACTGCTGACACAGAGATATAAAAAGCATGACTACATTTTGCCAAAATGAACTGGAGTAAGCCAAAATCCTTCTGGGAAAACATCTTGGGGACAGATGAGACCAAGATAGAGCATTTTGGTAAAGCACTTCATTCTACTGTTTACCAAAAACTGAATGAGGCCTACAAAGAAAAGAACACAGTATCTACAATGAGTCCAGATCTAAATCCCATTGAACACCTGTGGAGAGATCTTAAAATTGCTGTTGGGAAAAGGCGTCCTTCCAATAAGAGAGACCTGGAGCAGTTTGCAAAGGAAGAGTGGTTCAACATTCCGGCTGAGAGGTGTAAGAAGCTTATTGATGGTTATAGGAAGCAACGGATTTCAGTTATTTTTTCCAAAGGGTGTGCAACCAAATATTAAGTAAAGGGTGCCAATAATTTTGTCCAGCCCATTTTTGGAGTTTCATGTGACATTATGTCCAATTTGTTTTTTTTCCTCCCTTTTTGGTTTAGTTTCAATACACACAAAGGGAATAAACATGTGTACAGCAAAACATGTGTTACTGCAATCCTTTTCTGTGAGAAATACTTCATTTTCTTGAAAAATTTCAGGGGTGCCAACATTTACGGCCATGACTGCATGTAATCTTAACACTTATAACATCCAGAAGCATCTAATAATCTAACAACCTTGATCTGGTCCTGTCTGTGAGCTTGCAGTGACTTGAAGCAACTATGCTTTCCTATGCATGGTTTATGTGTTTATCCGCTAATCTGAAGAAGGGCCCAAAATAACAACTGGGTTTCTTGGTTGGATAAAATGGTTTTAGCTTTCATAGATAACATAAAGGAATGTCAAAGAGTGGAGTGCTGAGTGAATTTAATATCAGTAAGTTGAAAACCCCAAGGTAAGTTGAAAACTCCAGAGGAAAAAAAAATGCAAATCAACTGGTGCCAGAAAGTTATAAATTTGTAAATTACTTCTATTTATAAATCTTAATCCTTCTAATATTTAATAGCTCCTTTATACAACAGAGGAAGTTGTGCAGTTCTTTCCAGTCTGACCACAGTGCTCTCTGCTGACACTTCTGTTTGTGTCAGGAACTGTCTGGAACAATAAAGGTTTACTATGGGGATTTGTTTCTGCTCTGGACAGTTCCTGGATTAGGAAGGAAAAAACGGGTAACGCCGGGTACTCAGCTATTATATATATATATATATATATATATATATATATATATATATATATATATATATATATATATATATATATATAGATATATATAGATATATATATAATTTCAATAACAAGTTGGTCTGCTTATATTAATGAGTAATTTCAACAAATTTTTGTAATGTGTGTTTTCTATGGCACTTTTTTTATGGAAGTGATTTGTGCCTTTTTAAAGAGTTTGCGCCTTTTTAAAAAGTCATATATTTTGGCGTGGCCTGAATGTTGGAGTGAGCGGTTGCATCCCACAGGAGCTCCCGCTACCCCACTACTATACCCCTGAACTTACTTACCCTGCCGGGCTGGGCGGGCATCGGTGGACCGCTGAGTGCCAGGGGAACCTGTGGGGAGCTTCTGGTCCAAGTCCTGCTGGCTGCAGGGTTCCCCGGAGCGCCATTGCTGCCACGGCCCGAGTTCCGGGCCCAGGGTGCAGTGAAGGGTAGCGGCGCCAGTGTGGAGGAGAGCAGAGCTGCGGTGGAGACGGTGGTGCGGACCCTCCGGGCAGTAACCGAATCTGGGTTTCCGGCCATCCTTGCTGAGGGGGCCATTTTTTAGCTTCATGGGCGGGGCCTAGCAGGTTTCCAGGGCAACTCCCACTGTGGCTGTGGCTGGCTGCAGTGGCCGTGTAAGGGAAGTGACCTCTCTCCTGCCACGAACATCCTTGCTGGGGAGTGGATTGGCTGATATTCTGATTGCTATCTGGCCTGCCTTGGAGCTCTATATTTGGGACAGTACTGTGCCTGCTGTGCATTTTTCCTGCTTCTCATCTCTGGTCTGCTGCTAACCTTGATAAACTATGAGTACCCTGGAGGGACTTGTAGTGACCTGCCTGATAACTGCTACTGTCAGTCCTACGCGTCAAGGGGGGACTGTGCCTTTGGGACTTTACTGCTAGAGTCTTTCTACCTGCTCTGAGCTGCCTGCCCATCATGGGTGGCTCCCATGGCAAACGTGGATATAAGAAATCTAAACTGAAGCTGATGCCTCCAGGCTGACCTTGGATGAGGATGCCTCCTCTGATGATGAGGCAAATTTTCACACCGGTCAGGTGTAAACAGAAGAGGGATATTTCTCAGCGCTGTCCACAAGCCAGGTAGGTAAAATACTTTTATTTAGTACATGTAATGCGTTTCAAGGACGCTCCGTCCTTTTCCTCAGACATGCTCAATATGACTAAAAACAGAAAATTGACACAATTGATTTGCATAAAATGACGTCTTTTCATATAATACAATATAATATGAAATAAAATCACTTGATTATTAGTAGTTAAATAGTATTAAATAGATAAACAGTGCTCCGAACCTGTTATTGCATTGTTTTGTCTATTGTCTCATTTAATCCCCTTGGCCACAAAGAGTTAAGAGAGTAAATCCAAAAGGATTCCCTCTTCACTAGCTTTTGGAAGCGATCATTATGTTCTAAAGGGATGCTTTCCAGGATAGCTAGTTTCAAACACTTATGGTTACTGTTATGTACAACCCTAGTGTGTCTTGATACACTATGTAATACAAAATTGTTTTTAATATTATATCTATGTTTATTTATGTGGGCACGTACGGTTTGTACCGTACGGCCCACAGACTGAAGGCCACACTCACATGTGAGGAGATAAATAACAAAGGAATCGGAGCAGTTTAATTTTTCGTTTTTTGCTGCAACGGAATGTGACGATCACGGTAGGTTTACAAGTATTTTGTTTATTAGTTTTACTTTTTAGTTTACTTGGGGCTAAATGGTTTCTTAATGTTTTAGCTCGCCTGAATGTTAAAATAGGACGTTTTGGAATTAATGATTTTAAGATAGGGTCCATCATAATAATTGGCCAATGTTTATTTAATATATTTCTTTTATTTGTAGCATTAGTAAAGTGGTAATGAAATTTTATTTTGGTGCATTATTTTGCTTTTGTTTTTCATCATATTTGATTAAATCAGTCTGTTTTAATCCCTGTACTTTTTTATATGCGATAGTTAAAAAAAATTTTAGGGTAATTTTTTTCCCTAAAACGCTTATATAAAATTTTTGATTGTTCTTTAAAATCTTCGGAGAAAGTGCAGTTTTTTCGTATCCTCCGGTACTGTCCGTAGGGGATATTTGTAAGCCACTTAGAATAATGACAACTATCAAAGCCAAGGAAACTATTTACGTCCACTTTTTTTAAATGCATTTTTGTACATATCTTAAAATCCGCATTCTTGAAAATTTCCAGATCGAGAAAAACTATGGAATTAAAAGAAAAATTCATAGTAAAATTAAGGCCCCAATCGTTATTGTTTAAAAATTCCACAAATTCCAAAGCTTCTTCCCGTGACCCCTTCCATAAAAAACGCTTATATAAAATTTTTGATTGTTCTTTAAAATCTTTGGAGAAAGTGCAGTTTTTTCGTATCCTCCGGTACTGTCCGTAGGGGATATTTGTAAGCCACTTAGAATAATGACAACTATCAAAGCCATGGAAACTATTTACGTCCACTTTTTTTAAATGCATTTTTGTACATATCTTAAAATCCGCATTCTTGAAAATTTCCAGATCGAGAAAAACTATGGAATTAAAAGAAAAATTCATAGTAAAATTAAGGCCCCAATCGTTATTGTTTAAAAATTCCACAAGCTCCAAAGCTTCTACCCGTGACACCTTCCATAAAATAAACAAATCCTCTATAAATCTCTTAAAATATATAATATTACCATTAAAATGCCTGGGGCACTGTGCGATGGACACACTCTCGAACAGACCCATATACAGGTTTGCATAACTAGGTGCAAAACGTGTGCCCATCGCACAGCCCCTCGTCTGGTGATAAACCACGTTATTAAAAGAAAAAATGTTATGATTTAAAATAAACTTAATTGAATCCAATAAAAATTGGGATTGAATATCAGATATAAATATGACTAAAAAATTTTTCATTGCACTAAGCCCCTTATTTTCCAGAATGTTCGAATATAATGTACTGTCTCTACAGTGGAAGATACTCTTCATCCTTTGCTGGACAGAGTGGACTCGTTACAGCGCCAGGTGACTGGAGTCCTAGGTCGGTTGAATGATATGGAAAATCACCTGAGCCGCAACAATATACGCCTGGTGGGCCTTCCTGAAAAAGTGGAGGGGACTGATCCGGTGCTCTTCCTTGAAACATGGTTCAAAGATCTTTTCCCTGTGGACACTTTCTCCCCATACTTCTCCGTTGAAAGAGCACACCTGGTTCCGGCTAGACCTCCTCCTCCAGGGGGTCCTCCACGTCCTTTTCTGGCCAAGCTTCTCCATTTTAAGGACAGAGATGCCATTCTACGTGCTGTCCGTATTAAAGGTGAAGTCATTTGTGAGGGGAGCAGAGTATCCTTTTATCCTGACTTCTCTGTGGAGCTCCGCAAGCAAAGGGTGAAGTTTACAGAGGTCCAGTCAAAGTTGCGTGCCAAAGGCTACCGCTATTCCATGCTCTATCCTGCGAGTTGTAGATGGGACTGCGACTAAGTTCTTCACCTCCCCGCTGGACACACTTCACTGGGTGGATGCAGCACCTCCTGTCAGACCTTCGGACTGATTTGCCTTGGACTGTCCTGCTCACAGCTCCTTCCATTATGTTCCTGGAGTTAAGTTAGAGGAAGGGAGTTAGGCTATTAGGGACCCCTTTGGTTCCAGCTGTCCCTGAGGTGTACCTGGGTTACTTTTAGCTACCGGCCGATTTACTGTGGGTGGGGTAGCGGGGGTACTATGTTTCTGTAGTGTTCTAGTTTTCTTTGCTTTTGGTGGACGCCCCGCACTAGTTGTAGTTTTTGGGTATAGGTCTGCACTATGTTAGGGGATAATTGTAGCTATTTCCTGTTTAGTGTTAGACAGGAAATTCATGGGATTGTTTTGTTTCTGCCTTGTTGCATTTGTTTTTCTGTTCTGTGTTTGTGCCCCGTTTGTCTTTTTGTGGTATGTGTGTGGTGTGTGTGGTCCTGGCTCCCTCCCCTTTTCTTTTGCTTCCTCCTGTTCCTATATTTGGTTATGGTTCGGAATGGGTACCTTGAAAATTGGTAGTTGGAATATCTGAGGGCTTAACTCCAAGTTCAATAGGGCCTTATGTTTAGATTTTGTGAAAAAACAGTCACCCCACATTATCTGATTGCAGGAGACTCACATCATGGGCCAGAAGGTTCTTGCCCTAAAGAGGGCATGGATAGCTCAGGGATGCCATGCTTCCTATTCAAGTTATGCCCGGGGTGTCTCGGTCTCAGAGGATCTCCTACAGGCGGTAAGAGATGTTTCCTACACCACTAGGGGGATCTCAGACAACTCCGCTCTGTTGGTAGCTCTTAGTCTAGGTCCTAGCCCCCTTCCCGTATTTGGCGCATGCATCCCGGTTGGCTACAGGCGGATGCGGTAGTGGAGGCCCTTAGAGCTGCTCATACTGAGTACTGGGAGCATAATGCTTCATATCCTGATCCCCTAGTTCAGTGGGATGCTTTCAAGGCCATGGTCAGGGATGCTTTTATAGCAGGGGTGGCAGGTCATAGGAAGCTCAGGTCGGCTAAGGAACATCAGTTGTTACGTGAGGTGGTTGTTTTAGAGGCAGCTTATGTTAGAGACCCTACACCTGAAGCTTTTGGCGTATTTAGCAAAGGCCAGCCATCCTGCCGCTTCTATTCCTAACATTAAGGGGCTGGGATGGTTCTGTATTCCCAGACCCTCAGCTGATTAACTCTGTCTTTAGAGACTTCTATCCTTCCCTTTATTCAGCCCCTTCCAGGCCCTGTCAGGGAGAAATTATGTTTTTTCTACGGGACCTGTCCCTCCCCAGGCTCAGTCGTGCCCAAGCTGAGGCGTTAGATTCCCCTTTTAACCTGAAGGAGGTGGTTCAGGCTATTAAGGATCTTCCCCATGGTAAGACCCTGAGTTTAGATGGGTTAGTTGGTGATTGGTATGGGATGAACGAGGAGCGATTGGCCCCTATACTCCTTCAATTGTTTAAATCGGTTGCTGAGGCTGACTCTCAGCCTGGGAAGGATCTGCTGCTACCTGATTCTTACAGGCCTATCTCTCTATTAAATGTTGATATTAACCTGTTCAGGACCAATGACGTAACCTTACGTCATGAGTCCGTTTCCTATCTATTGTAGCGGGTCGGGCCAGGCCTCTAACAACGGCCGTGGCTAATAGCGCACGGCATTGATCTCGGTGCTGCGTGCTATTAACCCTTTAGACGCGGCGTTCAAAGTTAAACGCTGCGTCTAAAGTGAAAGTATGCTGGTTAGCTCAGTGAGCTGTTCGGGATAGCCGCGGCAAAATCGTGGCGTCCCAAACAGCTTACAAGACAGCTGGAGGATCCCTACCTGCCTCCTCGCTGTCCGATCGCCGAATGACTGCTCAGTGCCTGAGATCCAGGCATGAGCAGTCAAGCGGCAGAATCATCGATCACTGGTTTCCTATGAGAAACCAGTGATCAATGTAAAAGATCAGTGTGTGCAGTGTTATAGGTCCCTATGGGAGCTATAACACTGCAAAAAAAAAAAAGTGAATAAAGATCATTTAACCCCTCCCCTATTAAGTTTGAATCACCCCCCTTTTCCCATTAAAAAAAACACAGTGTAAATAAGAATAAAAATAAACATATATGGTATCGCCGCGTGCGAAAATGTCCGAATTATAAAAATATATCGTTAATTAAACCGCATGGTAAATGGCGTACGCGCAAAAAAAATCCAATATAGTGCATTTTTGGTCACTTTTTATATCATGAAAAAATGAATAAAAAGTCAATAAGTCAATAAGTCCTATCAATGCAAAAATGGTACCGCTAAAAACTTCAGATCACAGCGCAAAAAATTAGCCCTCATACCGCCCCATATGCGGAAAAATAAAAAAGTTGTAGGGGTCAGAAGATGACAATTTTAAACGTATTAATTTTCCTGCATTTAGTTATGATTTTTTTCAGAAGTACGACAAAAATCAAACCTATATAAGTAGGGTATCATTTTAATCGTATGGACCACAGAATAAAGATAAGGTGTCATTTTTACCGAAAAATGTACTACGTAGAAACGGAAGCCCCCAAAAGTTACAAAATGGTGTTTTTTTTTTCAATTTTGTCTCACAATAATTTTTTTTCCGTTTCGCCTTAGATTTTTTGGCAAAATGACTGCCGTCATTACAAAGTGGAATTGGTGGCACAAAACATAAGCCATCATATGGCTTTTTAGGTGCAAAATTGAAAGAGTTATGATTTTTTAAAGGCAAGGAGGAAAAAACGAAAATGCAAAAACGGAAAAACCCCTGGTCCTTAAGATCCTTGCAAAAGTTCTGTCTACTCGCCTGTATGGGGTTATCGGCTCTATCGTTCATCCTGACCAAACAGGATTCATGCCAGGTAGGGCTACTGATGTTAATGTGAAGCGCCTACAGCTGAATGTTGCGGCAGTGGTGGATGGCCTCACTTCAGGGGTAGTGGTTAGTCTTGATGTCTATAAAGCTTTTGACTCAGTCCTTTGGCCGTATCTCTTTTTGTGCCTGGGTCCGCTTGTTGTATGATTGCCCCAGGGCTTGTATTCATACCAACCTAGATGTTTCTGCCCCCTTTCTATTGGGTCGGGGGACGAGACAAGAGTGCCCCCTATCTCCTTTCCTCTTTGCGCTGGCGATTGAGCACTTAGAAGCGGCTATACTGCTATTTCTCTCTATGCAGATGACACACTAGTATATTTGGCAGATGCTGGGGGTCTCTCTGATTGACTTTCTGGGTAGGTTTGGCTCTATCTTCGGTTTGTGGGTTAACTGGGGTAAATCCTGACTCATGGCTTTCTCACCTGACATTTCCCTTCCCTCTCCCAGCGGGGGTGCAAGTGGTTTCCAGATTTCAATATCTTGGGGTTGAGGTTACTGCATCTCTGACAGATTATATGTCCCTGAATTTAGACCCACTTTTGAATTCCATAGTAGATAGGTTGCATGCCTGGTCTTCCCTGCCTTTCTCCCTAGCTGGAAGGATTGCTATTTTTAAAATGATTTATCTGTCTAAATTCCTTTATCTCTTCTATCTGGCTCCCGTGGTCCCTCCCAGGAGATATTTTAGTACATTGAGTGGTGCTCTGGGATCCTTCTATTGGCAGGGGAGGTCTCCTAGAATCGATCGGGCTCTCCTTTAGGCTCCTAGAAGGCATGGTGGCTTATCTGCTTCAGATCTCTATAACCATTTTCTTGCCTCTCAGTTGGTCTATGCAGCATGGTGGATCGACCTGGTGACAGCCTTGGCTAGAGCGCTTATGGGTTCGTATGAAGCTCTTACTAACACACTCTACAGGTATCATTCTTGTTCCTCTTATCCTCTTCCCTTTTAAACTATAGCTAAGGTGTGGTCCGTGGTGTCGAGCAGGTTTCCGCAACCATTGGCACCCTTGTGGGGGAACGTAACTTTACCTCACCTACATGGGTTACAGGAGGCCGGCTTCTGGGGTTCCCATGGAGTCAGGTTTGTGATTCACTTGTTCCGGGAGGATCAGGTTTTCCTCTCCTTTGCAGAAATGAAGGACAGATATGATATCCCTGGCAGTGCCTTTTATAGGTATGTCCAGCTTCGGCATGCAGTCCAAGCACAATTTGGCTCCCTGACGTTTAGTCCGGTGTTTTCTGAAGTAGAGATTCTCCTGGGCACTGCGGACCTCGCTAAACCTCTCACCCAGTCTTATGCTCTTCTCCAGACACTGGGGCCTAGCCCATTTTCTAACGCTTATCATAAATGGGTGGCTGATATTCCTGATCTGTCCGAGGGCCAGTGGAGGGAAGTTGAGGGCTCCTACTACTCCACGGTGGTGAGCAGTAGGGACATGTTGATTCAGTCACGGTATGTTTTAAGGTTGTATTACACGCCTACTAAGCTGAAACGTATAGGGGTATCCTCGTCGGATTTGTTTTCGTTCTACAGAGGTAGCTACTTTTCACTTTGGCAGTGTCCTCTTTTTGGAGGGAGGTGATGGGGTTTTTGGTGGATAATCTAGATTTTCCCCTTCCTGCTTACCCCGGTGGTATGCTTGTGGGGAATCCTCAATGAGGTGGTGTCTGGTTCAAACAGATGTCTACTAATCCGTTTCTTGTTGTTTTGTGCCCGTAAAGTGGTTGTGATGACGTGGAAGGATACGTCCCCTCCCCTTCTGTCTCGCTGGGTTCATATGGTGAACAAATATGTCCCCTTATACCAAGCACTGTATAAGAGTCGTGGGTGCCCGATGAAGTTTGACAAGGTGTGGACTCCATGGCTTTTACTGGCTGACCTTCCATCCGGAGAGGCTCTGTAGCCTCTCTGTGCTGGGGCATTGATATTGCCGGGGAGGGGGGGCTGGTTGGGGTCGGAGTCATTGGGAAGTGTGGTGGTATGAATGTATGCTTGTCTGTTAATGTGAGGCCTCCCTGGAGGCTGCTGAGGATGCTTCATCCTTATGTAGAGATTCCTACTCTGTCATATTCCTCCTGTTATTGTGATGGCGTTGACTTATGGACCCCCAGAGTCATTGGTTGTGTGTAGCACTTTTTTTTGTGCTGTTTGTTTATTCTATTACAAACTGAATAAATACTTTTAAAAAGTCACATATTTTGCAAAAACTTGACTGAAAACACACATACTGCCGCCAAGGAAAGGAATGTGCGTAAATGAAAAGGCGTAACAAAAGGTGCAAAAAAAACCGCACTGTGCCATATTTTTGCGCCAAATAAACAAGGAAACAAGAAAACTAGGGTAAAGTGCTTCATAAATACCCCCCATTGAGTGTGTGTGTGTGTGTGTGTATATATATATATATATATATGTATATATATATATATATATATATATATATATATATATATATAAATATACGTGAGATATATAAATACATTAAATACCTCACTGAAACTTATTTTTACACAGAGGTTGTTTTTATGATATTGATGATGAATCTTCTACATGAATGTACTGCAACTTGTCTGCTCTGTTATCTCCTACTTCACAATAGCCCGTGTCATTCTTTATCTGGTGGTGGGCTATGTTAAGACATGCTGGGACTAAAAGTTCTGCTGCAGAGGTGCACAAATAGAATGGAGAATATAAAACAAAAATAGAGAAACAGAAACATACCGTATATACTCGAGTATAAGCCGACCCGAGTATAAGCCGAGACCCCTAATTTCAACCCAAAATCCCAGGAAAAGTTATTGACTCGAGTATAAGCCTAGGGTGGGAAATACATCATCCCCCCTGTCATCATCCAGACCCGTCATTAACATCCTCATCATCATCCCCTTTTCATCATCCCAAACATCCCCCCTTCATCATCCCCTTGTCATCATCCCACACATCCCCCCTTCATCATCCCCTTATCATCCCACACATCCCCCCTTCATCATCCCCTTGTCATCATCCCACACATCTCCCCTTCATCATCCCACACATCCCCCCTTCATCATCCCACCCCCCCCTTCATCATCCTCTTGTCATCATCCCACACCCCCCCCCCTTCATCATCCTCTTCTCATCATTCGCCCTCAGTGGTCTTCAACCTGCGGACCTCCAGAGGTTTCAAAACTACAACTCCCAGCAAGCCCGGGCAGCCATCGGCTGTCCGGGCTTGCTGGGAGTTGTAGTTTTGAAACCTCCGGAGGTCCGCAGGTTGAAGACCACTGCGGCCTTCGACATCATCCAGCCCCCTTTCACCCCCTTTAGTTTTGAGTACTCACCTCCGCTCGGCGCTGGTCCGGTCCTGCAGGGCTGTCCGGAAAGGAGGTGGTCCGGTGGCATAGTGGTTCCGGGCTGCTATCTTCACTGGGGGCGCCTCTTCTCCGTGCTTCCGGCCCGGAATAGAGGCGTTGCCTTGACAATAACGCAGAAGTACGTTGGCAATGAATGCACCTCTGCGTCGTTGTCAAGGCAGCGTGACTATTCTGAGGCCGGGCCCGAAGCGCTTAGAAGAGGCCTCCCCGGTGAAGATAGCAGCCCGGAACCACTATGCCACCGGACCACCTCCTCTCCGGACAGCCCTGCAGGACCGGACCAGCGCCGAGCGGAGGTGAGTACTCAGAACTAAAGGGGGGTGAGAGGGGGCTGGATGATGTCGAAGGCTGCAGTGGTCTTCAACCTGCGGACCTCCGGAGGTTTCAAAACTACAACTCCCAGCAAGCCCGGACAGCCGATGGCTGCCCGGGCTTGCTGGGAGTTGTAGTTTTGAAACCTCTGGAGGTCCGCAGGTTGAAGACCACTGCGGGTGGGGGAGTTCACTCGAGTATAAGCCGAGGGGGGTGTTTTCAGCACGAAAAATCGTGCTGAAAAACTCGGCTTATACTCGAGTATATACGGTAGCCACACATCCACAATTTGTATTTTGATCTACTTGCTTCTCAGCATTTTCTCAGCTTCACTTGCTTCTCAGTATAGAGAATATGCCTGCACCAGCCCCTGTGGCTTCTTGGCAAGTGTGATATTGATTGTATGCACTGCATTTTAATGGCATATAATGGCATACTTTTTGCTCTATGGACTTTATGTTCTCCTAAAGAAAAATGCGCCCGTACTGAACCCAATATACTGGGTTTTAGTGGAGGTAAACAGGTCCAAAAAAATAAAAATAAATAAAAAGGGGGTTACCTACATCAATAGGTGTAGTACTTGCAGATTTATGTCCCTTTATTCTTCCATTTCTGTTGCTCTGCTGTGCGTAATGGAGGTTCAGTGAGTCGTCTCCCAGCCTCCAGCACAGCAGCGCAATAGGAATAGAAGAATAAAAGGACATAACGCTGCAAGTACTACACCTAATGATGTAAGTAACCCCTCTTTTTAGACCTGTTCCCCCGCACTATAACCCAGTATATTGGGTTTAGTGTGGATAAACAGGCTGTCAGTTTCTCTTTAAATGGGTACTCCAGCCCTAATACATCTTATCCCCTATCCAAAGGATAGGGGATAAGATGTATGATCCCGGGGGTCCCACCGCTGGGGACCCCCGCAATCTGTCATTCCGCACCCACCTTTGTGAGCTCTCCGCATTGCTGGAGGCTCCAAGTGTGAAGCGTGACGACCACGGGGCCAGAGTATAGTGAGCCTCCAGCGCTGCGGAGAGCTCACAAAGGTGGATTGGGTTAGGAATGACAGGTCTCCAGCGGCGGGACCCCCACAGTAGTAGTAACGCTGATTGATAAAGTTCCCTTGCTTTTCCGTTAATCAGAGAGTACCACCATTTTGATAAATCTCATAAGAGATGGTGTCATAAGAAAACTTATGGACTGGTACCACACCCAGGTGTTGTTGAATCCATTGTGGTGAGCGATTTAATCCTGCCTTTGCTGTGAAGTGACACACTGCCCCAACTGCAATGTGATGATCTGGGGAGCCACTGAATACGACAGTAGGTTACCCCTAGTAGTGATATGAGAGAAAACAGCTCAGCAATATGTGCTGGACATCCTGTAGCTACATATTGCTTCTCATGGCAGGGGTTCTAAATGGCATTTAACAGCAAGGGTTTTGCCAGATTGCAACACTCCCTTGCCCTGCCCAGTTGCCAATAAATCATTCTTGGGACCATCTTTAGCAACTTACGAGAGGTTAGGATCTACAAAACCAGCCGCATCATCTGTGAGTCAATCTACCACAGGATGCCATATGGAACCTATACGCATCCAGTCCCAACTATCTCATCTTGTATCCAGGTTAGAGGCAGCACAACAGGCAACCAGAGTCTCCTTTCAATTGTAGCATTTTCCCTAATAAACATATCCTTCCACTCCAATATTATAATCACATACATATATAAACACTACATTTACACATAAAATATCCTGGTGCGTTATTTAGTCAATAAGTGTATAATGTATTTATTTGTGTTATGACCTCTTGCACATATAGCCCGGAGGTATGTGCATTTTTAGCAAAAAAAATTAAACTAAGTTGTCTGTATACAGTAGGGGTGTGAATCGCCAAGAATTTGGCGATTCGGTTCGAATCGCGATACCAGTGTGGCGATTCGATATATCCCGATATATCGCGATACCGTCTAGGAGACGATACATCGCGATATATCGCCCACCTGGGAGCATTCATAGATCCCAATAGACGCCGCTGTCAGCTTTGACAGCGGCGATCTAGTACTCCGGTGCGCACTTTTCTCATGTTATCCCGTCCGGGCTGCAAAATAAAAGAAAACACACTCTCTTACCTGCCAACGAGCCCGCGGAGCTCCGGTACAGGTGTTGGGTCCCCGGGCTGTATTCTTCTTACTTCCTGTTAGTCCGGCACGTCACATGGAGCTTCAGCCTATCACCAGCGGAGGCGGGACATCGCTGCGGCTGGTGATAGGCTGAAGCTCCATGTGACGTGCCGGACTAACAGGAAGTAAGAAGAATACAGCCCGGGGACCGAACACCTGTACCGGAGCTCCGGGGGCTCGTTGGCAGGTAAGATAAAGTGCGTTTTATTTTGCAGCCTGGATAGGATAAAATGAGAAAAGTGCGCACCGGATACTCCTTTAATAGCCAGCTGCGGCGATTGCCGCATGCTGGCTATTAGCGGCGGCCCCCGGCTACTGAAATCAGCCGGGGGTCGCATAGTACGGAGTGGGCACGAGTCGGAGCCCGCTCCATAGCCGTGTCAGATCCGGCCTGCCCGGCTCCACAAATGTGGAACTTTTATCTCCTGATGCCCAGGACATGACATGCTGTTCCGGGCGTCCGCAGATAAAAATTCCACATCCCTAAAAGAATCGATTCAAAAATATTTTGAATCGATTCTGTATCGGCAAATGAAAAATCGCGATTATCGCGAGAATCGATTTTTTCTTACATCCCTAGTATACAGCATTTCTTTTTCACATGCTCAGTTACAGAGCACGTATATTTTTTTTTATGCGTATTTGGTGACTACTAAAATTCAGAAAGATTAAATGTTTTGCACTTCTGTATTTTCCATAGCTTAAAAGGGGTACTCCGGTGGAAAACTTTATATATTTTTTTTTTTGTACATCAACTGGTGCCAGAAAGTTAAACAGATTTGTAACTTACTGCTATTAAAAAATCTTAATCCTTCCAGTACTTAACTGCTGTATAATACAGAGAAAGTTCTTTTATTTTTTTTATTTCTTTTCTGTCTGTCCACAGTGCTCTCTGCTGACACCTCTGTCCATGTCAGGAACTGTCCAGAGCAGGCGAGGTTTGCTATGGGGAATTGTTCCTGCTCTGGACAGTTCCTGACATGGACAGAGGTGTCAGCAGAGAGCACTGTGGTCAGACAGAAAAGAACTCCAGAAATAAACAATGTTGAGTTTTGATATAGTGACACCCACAGTCACTCTGATGTAGTTAACCCTTGGTGGAAATATCGTATAATACCACAAACACTCGGAGAGACACCAATTGGGTTTAGAAATGCAATAAAATCAATTTTACTTGAAATAAACAATAAATATACTACATACAGATTTTACAGAAAATGAAAATGATTTAAAAAATATATATATAAATGTTTTCCACCGGAGTACCCCTTTAAATAGTGTTAATGTTTTTGTAGCACTATACAGGTTATAATCACATCAGTCTCTGTCCCGGGCAGGGCTCAAAATCTAAGTCCCATATCTTTCATACACACGGCAGGGGAGGTTTCATAAGGTGCCTGAAGGGAAACCATACACAGAAAAAAAAAATTCATGTAGATTTTGACCCATGTCAGATCTGATCCAGGAATCCAATGCTGCAATGCAATAGTAATAATGATTGAACAACCTACTATTTAGCATGGTTTTAGAAGCTCAGTGGCAACAAAGTGTGACAAAAAAAAATAATGTAAAATATATACTTTATTGAAAAATGTAATAAAAACAGCTATCAATATCTGGATAAATAAGGAACTATGATGTAGACCAAGCAATAACAGAGGAGCGTTGCATTCTCATTAATATTATCCTGCGAGCCCTTATGTTTATATTGCACAAATCTTCCCAATAAATATCTAGAGATACCAAGTTCCTAAACAGTAATTATAACAGAGACAGCACAGTATTACAATACTCAAATAATGAATGCCTGTCCTGGACTATATATCTCTTGAAGGGTCAATGCTAGAGGGACCTCGTTCATTTTGTCCTATGTGCAGTGTCTGCCACAAAGCATCTGTGCCTGTGTTGTGCAGTGACGCTAGCACAGATGCTGTTCGACATTGCAGCCCCCAGTAGAAGTATTTATTAATTTAAAAAAATACAGAACTATGACACTAACAAAATAGTATTTACATTTATGTTAAAATGTTATGACAAATATAATAATAAAAATAAATTTCATGACACTTTTCCTTTAATAGAAAGTGCATACAGATATTATAAGGTGCCTGGGTGCTTACCCATCTGAGCGCTCCTCTGTACCCCTACACCATTTCGTTACCACTTTCTCAAGGGGCTACTGTTACAATTACTGTTTAGGAATTTGGAATCTCTAGCCTCTTCAGGACACAGGGCATACCTGTACGCCCTGCGCCCGCTATGATGTGGGGTCACGAGCTGACCTTGCGTCATAGCGGGTCGGACCAGACGGCTATCAACAGCCGGGACCTGTGTCTATTGCCGGACATAACAGATTGCGGTGATGCCCGGCATTAACCCTTTACACGCATTGATCAAAGTAAACCGTTCCCGGCAGCTCAGTCGGGCTGTTCGGCACCGCCACAGTGAAATTGCAGCGTCCCGAACAGCTGAAAGGACAGTGGGAAGGGGTCCCTACCTGCCTCCTCGCCGTCCGATCAGTGATCTGCTGCTCTATGCCTGCTTAGCAGGCTGGAGCAGCAAAGCGCTGATAACACTGATCAATACTATGCTATGGCATAGCATTGAACAGTGTATGCAAACAGAAGATTGCATGTATTATTCCCATGGGGACAAAAAAATGGTTTAAAAAAAGTTTTAAAAAAAAGTGTTAATAAATGTGAATTGACCCCTTCCCTAATAAAAGTTTGAATCACCCCCCTTTTTCCATAAAAAAAAAAGATAAACATATGTGGTATCGCCGCATGCGTAAATGTCCAAAATATAAAAATATAACGTTAAACTGCACGATCAAATTGGTAGCGCATAAAACAAGCCCTCATATAGGTCTGTAGGTGGAAAACTGGAAGCGTTAGGATTTTTAGTGTGTGTAGAAGTGAGAAGGAAAAAAAGAGAGCGCAAAAATGTCCTTAAGGGGCTAGATATATTTATTGGGAAGATTTGTGCAATTTAAACATGAGTGCTGCCAGGATATTATTGAGAATGCAACGCTCCTCTGTTATTGTTCTACATCAAAGATCCTTATTTATCCAGATTTTGAGAGCTGTTTTTATTACATTTTTAATAAAGCATATATTTTACATTTATTCAAGCGGTGTGGACATTATAGGTAGGTAGAATAAGTTAAGTTTTTTAAATTTTTACAGCACCGGAGCACTCCTTTAAGAGTAAAGGTTTGCTACCGTAATGTCATTGAAACTATATTACTGTGAGTTGCCTGATGTTTAACTAGATTCTTCTTTTGTTTGAAACGTCTCCCACATTCAGTACACTGAAATGGCTGCTCACCAGTGTGGATTCTGAAATGTGTCACAAGGTTTGATTTATTTGTAAAACATCGACCACATTCCGAACAGGAAAAGGGCTTTTCCCCTGTGTGTACCCTCCGGTGTTTAGCAAGATTTGAGCTAGCTGCAAAACATTTCCCACACTCCGTACATGTAACAGGGTTCTTGATTCTATGAAATAGCTGATGTTGGAAAAGAGCAGATTTCTCTGTGAAACATTCTCCACATTCTGTACAAAGAAAGGATTTCTCATTTGAGTGGATTTTTTGATGCCTAGCAAGATCTGACTTTAGTTTGAAACATTTACCGCAGTCAGAACATGGAAATGGTTTATAATCGGTGTGGGTTCTCCAGTGTCGTAAGAGACCCGATTTGTTGGTGAAAGTTTTGTCACATTCTGAACAAGGGAACATCTGACCAGTGTGACTCATCTTGTGTTCATAAAGAGTAGATTTGTGGCTGAAAGTTTTATCACATTCAGAACATGAAAATGGACGTTCTCCAGTGTGCATTCTCTGATGTTCTGTAAGACTTGACCTTTTTGAGAATCCCTTACCGCATTCAGAACAGGAGAAAAGCTTCTCCCCAGTGTGCCTTCGGCGATGGTCAACAAGGTTTGATCGTTGTCGGAAACGTTTTCCACACTCTACACATGAAAATGGTTTCTCACCAGTGTGGATTCTTTGATGGCTAATGAATGTTGACTTAAAGGTAAAGCATTTTCCACATTCAGAACATGAATACGGTTTGCTCCCTGTGTGGTTCCTCTGATGCTCAACAAGTCCTGATTTATAGGCAAAGCACTTCCCACAATCAAGACACTTAAATGGCTTCACTCCTGTGTGAATTCTCTGATGCTCCACAAGGGCTGATTTATGTGTAAAGGATTTCCCGCACTCCAAACATGGGAATGGCTTCTCCCCAGTGTGGATCCTCTGATGCTGATTTAGCGTTGATTTATGTGAAAAACATTTCCCACAGTATGAACATGAAAATGGCTTTTCTCCTGTATGTATTCTCTGATGTTCAGTCAGAGACGATTTTACTGAGAAAGATTTACCACAGTCAGGGCAATTAAATGGCTTTAGCCCCTCATGAGTTTTCTTGTGTTCAGCCAGCGTCCACCTTCGTGTAAAACACTTCCCGCATTGGAGACATGAGAATGGCTTCTCTCCTGTATGAATCTTCTGGTGATCAGCAAGAGATGATTTATGGGAAAAACGTTTCCCACAATCCAAACATGAAAATGTTTTATCTTCCTTAGATGAAATGTGCGTTTCAAGCTCTGGTTTACCAGAAGAATATCCTCCTTGTTCAGTGGAAGTTCTTTGTTCCTGGTAAAGTACAAGATGTAGATTTGGGCTAGCATACTTTTCAGGTGGGATATGTTGTACAATGTCTTTTTCTCCTATTTCACAACTATTATGTAAATCTGAACATACATCGGGGATGTCCCTGCTGTTTCCATCTGTAGGACACAAGCAAGAATAAAGTACATGTTAATAGATGCACCTGTTTTACAATGTAATAAACTTTGGTAGACAGTCATATTGCTCAGTTGTCACTTAAAAAGTAAAGTATAAACAATTTTAACTTCTTTTCAAATCCAAAAAAGAAATATGTGTATATAATGTAGGCAGTAACAGTGCAAGGTGTGGAACTGCCCTTGTTTAGTTACTTACTGGAGGGAAGTACTATTGCTTATTTGCACAGTATATGGGATTATCCTACCATTGGAGCCTAAACCATGCTTGTTAGGTCTTATAGGATGTGGGACAAATCGCTCAGGGGTCGAACTGGGGATTTTGCATATTTTATATCAGGCCAGAAAAGTACTCATAGTTCAGTACTGGATAAGAGCCAATCCTCCTACTGTAGCTGATCTAACTGCTTGGGTCTCACTCACTTTTTGATTCGAGAAGGATATTTATAAGAACTAAAAGGCTACGCCTAAATTCCATATGGTATGGGGCTCCTAGGTGCATGCTTACAGATTGGGCTTAGACAGTTCATAAGGGACTCTCTTTTCATTTATTAAGTCGGGCCTGTGGGAGGGAAGGGGGGTTCTCTTGGTACACAGATGTTTCACTCTTGTGTTCAGTATTGTATGATGTCTTACCATATGTTGCAGTTATTTCTTCCCTGAAACTTTTTCTTCTAAATGTAGTTATGTGCCAAATTGTAACTTTTTACCCCGTGTTATGTGATACCTGGGGCACTATTATCTGCCAGGCTACTGTTCATTTTCAAGGTTGACGCATATGGCCTTGGGGGAGATTTATCAAAACCTGCGTAGAGGAGGAGTGGTGGAGTTGCCCATAGCAACCAATCAGATCGCTTCTTTCATTTACAAAAGGTCTCATTTACAAAGAAGCAATCTGATTGGTTGCCATGGACAACTACACCACTCTTCCTCTACACAGGTTTTGAATCTCCCCCTTGGACTATGTTTATGGTGGGTGAGTGCTGTTGTTGGGGAGGTGAGGAGGGTGTTTCTATTTGTGTGTGTTTATAATTGCTAAAACTCATTGCCAAAAAAGATCTGATTTAAAAAAAGTGTAATCCTAAAAGTAGTTTTCAGTCATGGGCAAAACAACAGCAGAAAAGGTGTGTGTATAAAAACAAAATAAAAACATGCTGGTCACTGAGAGCTTAAAGGACCCCCTAGAAAAACCCCACAACCAGCCAGCACTGTCTTACAAAGCTCACATAAAGGAAACAAGTCCTTCCATCATTTATGGATGACAGCTGTCATAGTTAAAACCTATCTTGTAGCAATAGAAAAAGTTGCAGTGTAGCCTAACTAACACGCAATGACCTAGTAACCACTACAAATTCTGAATGTAAGGTTTTTCCCTTCACATTACAGGATATGGTTGCCAAGAAAATGTAATTCATTAGATCAGGTCACCTACTTCCATTGCTCTATGATCCAGTTCTGATGATCACAAGTCCATTGTAGGTGTAAAGAGGCCATTATGAGCATTCGTTCAGTCTGTGGCTACTCTGCAAGATCAAATGTACCACATGTTTTACACCTATCATAGGCAGCATTAAAGGGGTTTTATAGAACTTAAATTGTCTATCAGGTGACCCCTACCAAACAGCTGGTTGAGGTGGCCACATCCGCATTATTGTTTCCCAGGCATGCTGTGTAGCAGCTGACCCTCACCAATCGGCTGACTAAAGGGGGCTGTGTATCCTTCACTGTTTTTCTATACTTTTTGTGTGCTGCCAGGTACGGGACAGAGCAGCAATACTAAGCACAACTTCAAGAGCTAACTGATCACTCTCTGTCTAACATATTTTATTGATTACTATGAAAAAAACTTCAAAATGCCAAAATAAGGGGTCCAGGTTATTCTACTTGAAGAATTATGTACAATGGCCATATTAAAAGTTTCTAGAATGTTATGTGACCAAACAACAGCAATTTTGGACTTTTTTTTTTCTTTTTTTATATTTATGCCGGTTGCTGTACAGGATAATAATGATCCTGTACAGAAACCAGCGTAAATTTGATATTGCTGCATGGGTAACTGTCTGAACTATTAAAATAAAATGTTAATGATTTACTAACATTTAATTTTAATAGTTCAGACAATTAGCCATGTATAGCAATAGGAAAAGGGGAGCTAATTTTTATTGGGGGAGCAGTTTATTTACATTTTATTTGTTTTTATACTTTACACTTTTTAAATAGCACTCCTATACACATGGGGGTATTTTCAGACTGCAGAGAATTGCACCAGACCCATGTCTGTAGTACAGACTCTAGGATGCAAATGCTCAGCATGTGTATAGCAGTGTATCTGTACTACATACACACTGTTTTACCCATGCGGGTATGTGCAGAGCATTGCATCCTTGTGTCTGTACTACAGACACAAGGGTGCAATGCTCTGCATATACCCCTGTGTGTATATCGGTGTGTAGTGCACACCGCTTTACCCATGCGGGTATGTGCAGAGCATTGCATCCTTGTGTCTGTAGTACAGATAGAAGGGTGGAATGCTCTGCACATACCCCCATGGGTAAAGCGGTGTGCACTGCACACCGATATACAAACAGGGGTATATGCAGAGCATTGCACCCTTGTGTCTGTAGTACAGATAGAAGGGTGGAATGCTCTGCACATACGGGTAAAGCGGTGTGCACTGCACACCGATATACACACAGGGGTATATGCAGAGCATTGCACCCTTGTGTCTGTAGTACAGACACAAGGGTGCAATGCTCTGCACATACCCCCATGTGTATAGTAGTGTAAGTGTGTACTACATGCACACTGCTATACACATGGTAGTATGTGCAGAGCATTGCATCCTAGTGTCTGTACTACAGACACAAGGGTGCAATGTTCTGCATATACCCATATGTGTATAGCAGTGTGTGCAGAGCATTACACCCCTGTGTCTGTAGTACAGACACTAGGATGCAATGCTCTGCACATACTACCATGTGTATAGCAGTGTGCATGTAGTACACACTTACACTACTATACACATGGGGGTATGCGCAGAGCATTGCATCCTAGTGGATGACACTAGGGTGCAAAGCTCTACAGATACCCCCCATATGTGTGTCAATATGCAATAACTGCATTAAACTGCAGGAAACTGTCCTACCAGCGGCAGTAGTATGGAGTCCTCCACGGCAGGCTGAGGAGGCATAATACAGAGCGTCCACAAGCGGCGGGGGAGGGGAGGAGAACAGAGCAGCAGCAGCACGCAATTGGCGAGCAGTGGGTAGTGGAGGGTGGGTAAGGGGACTTAACTAAAAACATAACAGAGGCTGCAGTGGTGCGGACTAGCGTGTGACCGCGCGGACACAGCACCGTTATGACAGCTGGCGACCGGCCCGCCGCCTCTTGACAAAGCTACTTTGTAGCGAAACATGTTGAGGGGGGCAGAGTAGGGAATTTTAATCAGGGATAGTGCTGTTGCCTAAGGAAGCAATTGGATGTGATCTGCAGACACATCCAGCTAATACTTGTTAGCAAGATAGAGCACAGTGGCAGAGCTCTTATATTGACAAATCAATGAAAGCACAATAAAAGGGCATACAGCACTATCAGTTTTTAACTGTGTGGAAACTAATAAAGCTTATGGGAAATAATAAAATAGGTATATGGGAAGTCAGGATATTTTTGGATTTCCATAAAGGGAATCTATTGGAAAAATTAACAAAGTTAACCCTCCATATACTGGTCTTGACCAGTTATGGTGAATAACAAGAAAGATTTGACTTTGGTAGCTCAGAGGAGCTGATCAGGACACCGCTCCAATAAGCCATGGCAGACTGGGGCAATGGAGCGCCGATAACAATGATCAATGCTGTGCTATAGCATATCTAAAAGAGTGGGGACTAAATAAAGTGTAAAAACGTTAAAAAATAAAAGTTAACAAATGTGAATTAACCCCTAATAATAGTATGAATCACCCACTTTTCCTATTCCTATTTAAAAAAAATAATAAAATTATGTAAAAAAAATATATATATATATAAAAATAAACATGAGGTATGAGGTAACATGAGAACCGCATGGTCAAGGGTGTACAGGTAAAAAAATCCCAAAGTCCAGAATTGTGTATTTTTGGTCCGTTTATATACCAGAAAAAAATTGAATAAAAAGCAATCAAAAAAAGAACCATTAAAAGAAAAATGGTACCAATAAAAAAAATACAGACATTGGCGCAAAAAAATTGCTCTGATACAGCCCAGTATAAAGAAAAATAAAAAAGAGTTATATGGGGTCAGAAGAGGATAATGTTAAACATACTTATTTTCGTACAAAAAGTTATATTTTTTTTAAGTAAAGAAATAAAACTAAAAAACCTATAGAATCTGCATATCATTTTAATCATATGGACCTAGAGAATAAAGATAACGTGTCATTTTTGCTGAAAAGTGCACTGCATAGAAATAAAAGCCCTCAAAATATGGCATTTATTTTTGTATTTTGCTCCAAAAATATTTTTTGGGTGGCAAAATGGTGATGTTACTGCAAACCAAAATTGGTGCCACAAAAAACAAGCCCTCACATGGGTCTGTAGGTGAAAAATTGAAAACTTTGTGGCTTTTATAAGGTGAGCACAGCTTGAAATCTGCAGCACCAAATATCGGCAGGATACTGTACGTGTGAATAAGTTATCACTCACCTGGGGCGACATCTGTAAGATATTCCTCCAATTTGAACTGCTGCCCACCCCAGTCATACACCTCTTGCTCTTCCGCTATAATCTCAGATTTAATAACAACCGGGAAATCATTCTAAATATCCAAGAACAAAAGTTTTAGACAGGAGAAAGGAAAATGGACATGGGAAATGATCAGTCTATACAAATCATAAGGTAAAGATTAGTTCCACCTACATGATCATCCTGTGAAACACTGTGGTTTTCAGCTGGTGAAGTCTGCAATGAGCAGGAACATCTCTCTGGTGTATTTCTGTTATTAGACCTGTCTGTACAAAACAGTGACTGAATATATGGGTTATATAGATTTTATCTGAAGACTTGTATAGTTACCATTCTTACCTAACAAGGTCAAAGTTTGGGGATTTTCCATGATGACCTCCTTGTACAGATCCTTGTGTCCTTCTAAATACTTCCACTCCTCCATAGAGAAACAGACAATGATGTCCTCATATCTTATAGGAACCTGAAACACAAAGATAAGGTCTTCATCCAGTCCCTTCCCATGGTGTTACCAAATAACGTTAAGCCAGTCTAAGCAACACCCACCTCTCCAGTTAGAAGATGAATGATCTGGTTGGTGAGGTCCAGGATCTTTTGATCATTACTCCTCTCATGTAGCAGAAAGAAAGGTGATGGTACCATGGTGGGACCCTGAGTCTTGCCTATTCTTTCTAAGACCTGATGGCAACTGGGAGTATTGTGATGACCAAACTTCTTTAAAGGTCCATAGTCCTATGGAAAGTGGTAGAAAACAACAGTTATATACTGCATATTTTCCAATATGGTTTGTGCTGCAGGGGTGTGAAAATGTAACAAAAAACTACTTGTCCACTGGACTAAAACGAAGCAAAATCTACTTGTCAGGGCCAATTTTCACTTTTACATTCTCGTTTTTTTCCTCCTCGCCCTATAACAGCCATAACTACCTACTATAATTATACCTTTTAATTTTTCAATAACATATTCTCCGAACCAAAAAAAATAAAAAAATTTATATATAATATAATATATATATATATAAAATAAGTGAAGTGAAATTGAAAAAGTAAAAGATAATTTAGCAAATTTGGTGGTTTTCTTTTCTACGCCATTTACCTTGTGATTGAGATAACATGTTGTTTTGGTACTTTAGGCCGGCCTGATTACAGCAATACCAGATTTGTACACTTTCTGTCATGTTTTACAAATTTTAAAAAACTTTCCGTATACCAGGCTGTATGAGGGCTTATTTTTTGCGCCATAATCTGTTTTTTGTATCGGTACCATTATGGTATTGATCTGACTATTTAATCGCTTTTTAACTCCTTCTCTTCTTCTTTCTGGGATATTATAAAAATAGCAATTCTGTTTTTTTTTACATTTACGTCATTTACCATATGGGATACATAATGTTATACTTTAATAGTTCGTACAATTACGCATGCAGCGATACTAAGTATGTTTCTTTTTATTATGTTTACATGTTTTTATATAGGAAAAGGGGGTGATTTGAACTTTTAACATAGAAGGGATTAATTACTGTGTGTCTTTTAAACTTTTATAAAAATATTATTATTATTTTTTTTTATACACTTTATTAGACTTTTAGGAGGAATCATTAGATTCCTCATACAGATAAATAGAGTTCTTTTGAACTCTATTGATCTGTGTGCTCTGTGACCCATTGATAGAGCCTAGTCCAGCCAGACTCTATCAATGACAGAGCCACGGGACAGCAGGGAACAGAGGTAAGCCCTCTGGCTACCTCTATAGTGGATCTCCCCACCCCCCCACCCCCACCCCGATCGCGCTGCGGAGGGGGGCGATCCACCCCATTAGCCCGCCAGGGAGCATTCACATGTGCCTTTAGATGCCGTTGTCATCTTTGACAGCGGCAATCTAAAGGGTTAATAGCCAGCCGCGGCAATCACTGCATGCTGGCTATTAGCGGCAGCCCCCCGGCTACTGAGAGCAGCCGGGGGCTGCAGAGTATGGAGCGGGCAGGAGTCGGGAGCCCGCTCCATACAGACTGCTGAGCGCCGCCGTGCTTGTCAGGTCCGGCCCTGCTTGCCCGAAGCCAAAAATTCACCTGCCTAGCGGCCTGAGCTGCATGTCCCAGGTGTCGGGCGATAGGAATTCCACATCCCTGGTGCTGATAAACATCCTTCTTTTATTAGACATAAATTCAATCATGCATCACTCCAGAATTCATTACCTCTCCAGTCAACAGATAGATGATCTCCAGTGTCAGACTTAATATCTTTTCATCCATCCTGACTTGATTGGTCATGGAATGAATTCAAGTTCTTATAGACCCATAACACAGGCCATGAGGAGCCGATCCGATCCTTCTGTTGTATTAAGAAATTTATGTTATTATTCACCTCTGCCCAATAAATGCAATGTAAAGATAAATATATGCTCTTTAAGTAATGGTTATCATCTTTTAGCAGTCAAGCGACGCAAGAAGGGCTGATATGTGAAGCAAATGAGTGAGATTGAATGAAATGAAATATGAATGATGTCCATTGAGAAATCTCAAGAGCTAATTTGACAGCATTGGTGGCCAGTCAATAGTTATCAACGACCAATGTTTGAAAATAAATACGAACAATGGTTCACACCAGATAATCAGTCAGGTTGGATTCATTTTCCAGTGGTTGGTTTAAAACACAAGTACATGGCATGATCAGCTAAATTTGGTGATCTTTTGCTACTGTGCACAAGCCCACTGTGATTTCCTTTAAGTGTAGGTCCACATGTAGCTCATCTGTGGTGCATTTCACACTGCGGATGAGCCAACGTCACAAAAGAGAGCTCCCTGTTGTGGCTTGGTAGCTCGCATAGATGGATTTCGAGCCAACACACAGAGCTACCCAGACACAGCAGAGAGCCCGCTTATCCGCAGCATGAAATATGCTGTGGATGCGTTGTGTGTGACCCAGCCCTAAGGGGTCTATTCACCCTCCGTCCTGCGCGTATTTGATGCGCAATATTTGAAGCTGCAGATTTTATGCTGCACTCTATCGTAAACGAATTGAAAACATTTCAGATCTGCAGCTTCAAATCCTGCGCATCGAATATACTGTACGTGTGAAAACACCCTTAGGGCTGGGTCACACACAACGCATCCACAGCATATGTCATGCTGCGGATAATCGGGCTCTCTGCTGTGTCTGGGTAGCTCTGTGTGTTGGCTCGAAATCCATTTAGGCGAAATCCATCTAGCTCCCGACTACTGCAGAAGGAGGGAAGGAGCTCATCATGCTCCTGAAGAAACACCCCCAGCCTCCAAGATGACTGCAATATTAGACCCATCATTTATACACATTGGGGGAGTTTTATGAAAACTTGTGTAGAGGAAGAGTGGTGTAGTTGCCCATAGCAATCAGATTTCTTTCTTTCCTCTACACAGGTTTTCATAAATCTCCCCCATTCTCTCTGCGGCCCCCTGCCATTCGTGTCGGAACAGGCAGGTGCAGAAGCAGTGGAATCAAGCGCTTAAGCAGCCCAGAAGCCTCTAGGACAGTGGTCTTCAACCTGCGGACCTCCAGATGTTGCAAAACTACAACTCCCAGCATGTCCGGACAGCCAACGGCTGTCCGGTCATGCTGGGAGTTGTAGTTTTGCAACATCTGGAGGTCCGCAGGTTGAAGACCATTGCTCTAGGATGTGTGGTGACGATGTTGCCTTAGATCCTAAGGCAGTGTTTCCCAACCAGGGTGCCTCCAGCTGTTGCAAAACTACAGTTGTAGTTTTGCAACAGCTGGAGGTACCACGGTTAGGGAACACTGTCCTATGATGCTCCTGGTGGCTGGAGCAGTGAGCGCAGAGTAAGAAGTAATACAACTACATAGGATAACTTCATAGGCAGACAAACACGACTTTTACACTGTTCAAATATGATTTATCATTTGGTCCAAGTACAAGACGTAAAACAAATGGAATTTGCAGCAAAAACATATCCCTAAGCGAATGCTCCGAACAGGGAGTGTACGTGTATGAGGGCAGCATATATGGGTGAGGAATGGATGTATTTCAAAGGACAACACACGAGCCAGATACAATTATAACTTCCGCTTATAAGAATTACTAGAAATTACCTCTTTCAGGAGACACTAAGGTCCTACATCTGATCATGTGACAGGAAACCAAGGGACAGCGCGCAGAATCACGTGACTGCACCACTGCCGCACCATACCAGCTGAGGCCCCAACAAAATGGCGGCGCTCTCTTTCTTAGGCGTTACCGTGAGAGTCTCTCACTGAATTTATGCAGCGTGAAGCAGGAGAGCAGAGGACAGTGTAGCCTTACGTGTCTCCTCCACAGCCTTCTCTTGCTGTCAGCTGCAAGGACCTGCGCTGGAGCGTGACGTCGGGGTACCACGTGACCACCTATCATCGGCTGAAATGTGGGGAAAACTGGGGAGATTTATCAACACCTTTGCAGAGAAAGAGTGATGCAGTTGCCCATAGCAACTAATCAGATTGCTTTTATTTTTCAGAGACCTTTTTTTTTTTTATTTTTTTTTTTTATTAAAGAAGTGATCTGGTTGGTTGCTGTGGGAAACTGCTCCACTTTTCTGCTGCACAGATTTTGATAAATCTCCCCGAATGTGCGTGATTGTAGGTCAGTATTTCCCAACCTGGGTGCCTCCAGCTGTTGCAGACTACAACTCCCAGCATGCTGGGAAAGTCAAAGGATGTCTGGGCATCCTGAAATTTGTAGTTCTGCAACATCTGGAGGGACCCTGGTTGGGAAACATTGCTGTAGTGGAACAAGACATTTCTACATAGTGCACCTTAGACCATGTTCACATGGAGGAATTTCCACAGTGGAAACATCTGCTGCAGAAATCCTGATTCCTTCCGCTGCAGAAATCCTGATTCTGTCCGTCGTGGAAATCCTGATTCCGTCCGTCGCGGAAATCCTGATTCCGTCCGCCGCAGAAATCCTGATTCTGTCAGTCGCGGAAATCCTGATTCCGTCCGCCGCAGAAATCCTGATTCTGTCTGCCGCGGAAATCCTGATTCTGTCTGCCGCGGAAATCCTGATTCCGTCCGCCGCAGAAATCCTGATTCCTGCCTCTGGACAGGTCATTTCCGATTGGTCCATTTTCTGCTGGCACATGCTGTTTGCAGTATGTCTGCCTGTGTTTTCTGGGTGGACATTCCCCAAATATTTTGCTGTGTAAAATATTTAGCCTTAAAGGGGTACTCCGATGAAAACCTTTTTTCTTTTAAATCAACCGGTGGCAGAAAGTTAAACATATTTGTAAATTACTTCTATTAAAAAATCTTAATCCTTCCTGTACTTATTAGCTGCTGAATACTACAGAGGAAATTCTTTTCTTTTTGGAATGCTCTCTGATGACATCACGAGCACAGTTCTCTCTGCTGACGTTATTATAATAATAAAGCTTTATTTATTGTTGTCCTTAGTGGGATTTGAACCCAAGTCTCCAGCTTTGCAAGGGAGCAGTGCTAACCACTGAGCCACCATGCTGCCCTTAGCATTGTGTTCGTGATGTCATCATTGTTCCAAAAAGAAAGGAATTTCCTCTGTAGCATTCAGCAGCTAATAAGTATTGGAAGGATTAAGATTTAATAGAAGTAATTTACAAATATGTTTAACTTTCTGCCACCAGTTGATTTAAAAGAAAAAAGGTTTTCACCGGAGTACCCCTTTAAGTAGGCTCACCCGTGCTGTGTTTTGCTGTGTATTTTCCTACCCATTAGGGTTTGTTCCGACACGGTGTATACCCAGCGTATTTCACGCTGCGCAAAATTTATGGCAGCAGCGGAAAATACGCTGCGTATTCCTTGCTCACTGTACACACAGGGCTTTCCGGCGGCAGCACTATGTGTGCAGTGAGTTTTGGAGGCGGAGCCGCGTGTCACAGTCACGCCGGCACACGGCCCCGCCTCTAAAACTCACTGCACACATAGGGCTGACGCCGGAAAGCCCTGTGTGTATAGAGAGCAAGGAATACGCAGCGTATTTCCCGCTGCTGCCGTAAATTTTGCGCAGCGTGAAATACGCTGCGTATACGCTGTGTGGGTACTGCAGGCGCGACCACCAATGGAGGAAAATTTACCCCAGAATGAATGGCGAGCACTACACGTGTGCATCCAGCGCTACATTCTATGGGATATTTATCAATACCTGTGCAGAGTAAAGGTTGCCCAGTTGCCCATAGCAACCAATTAGATTACTTCTTTCATTTTTCAAAGGCCTTGTTCAAAATGAAAGAAGCAATCTGATTGGTTGCTATGGGCAACTGCACCACTCTTCCTCTACACTGGTTTTGATGAATTTCCCCCTCTGTCTTTGTGGGGCTCCTGAGCATTTTCAAAATTAACGCTTTGTACTCCATTCATTCCAGGAACAATTTTGTACCTGTTCACAAGATCAGTGAGAAAGGGAGAACAGGGGCTGAGTGGTCTAACCCACAGCGATCAGCTTCTAGTATTCTAATCCTGTGGATAGGGAATAACTTGTGCAAATGGGAATACCCCTTTTAAAGGGGTACTCCGGCACTTAGACATCTTATCCCCTATCCAAAGGATAGGGGATAAGATGCCTGATAGCGGGGGTCCCTTGTGATCTTGCACACCGCACCCCGTTTATAATCAGTACCCGGAGCGCGTTCGCTCTGGATCTGATTACCGGCGACCACAGGGTCGGCGGCGCGTGACGTCACGCCTCCACCCCCGTGTGACGTCTGTCACGCCCCCTCCCATAGGCTTGCATTGAGGGGCGGAGCGTGACGTCACACACTGCCGGCCCTGTGGTCGCCGGTAATCAGACCCGGAGCGAACACGCTTCGGGGACTGATTATAAACGGGGTGCTGCGTGCAAAATCACCAGGGTCCCCAGCGGCGGGACTCCCGCTATCAGGCATCTTATCCCCTATCCTTTGGATAGGGGATAAGATGTCTAAGCGCCGGAGTACCCCTTTAAACCTGAATGTTGTGGAATTTCAGGATTCCTAAAATCTGATATCAATACTAGAAGTTGTGACTAAAATCTATGTGATGCAGATCTACGACTTCACGCATTTCAATTACGCATCAATAAACTTCAGGATGCCGCTTCACTCCATTAAAATGGGGCCAATTTTCATCCAAAAACTATGATAAGAGTCAAATATGTGACAGAAAAATGAGCCTACCCTTAGAAATTCTTACATATTTTAAGGCATATTTTCTTTTTGTTATTGAAAAAATACACTGTGTACACACAACCTGTCTGCCCCTGGTAGAGACTGGCTTATAGAGCTTTGTAGCCTAGTCCTAATAACATATAATTTGTAATTACTGGATCAAGAACCTGAAAAGTTATCCCTTAGGCGATGTTCACATGGACGAAAATGTCTGCTCAGAAAGTACGGGTGAACATTCTGCATATTTGCTTTATTTGGCGGCACTAGGACCACTCAAAAGTGCGCAGTCTTTTTAGACTGCTACACATTTCCTTGCAAAATCTGCAGAAACATCGAAATGTTTTCTGCAGACTCTGGAACAGTGCAGCAAAATTCCATTGAAATCATTGGGACTCTGCTGCGGCGGAATATTTCACGGAATTCCAACAGATGATGTGAACTGTGGTCGTTACATAAAAGAAATCCAAAAAGAAAATAATTTCCTTTGTAGTATACAGCCGCTAATAAGTACTGGAAGGATTAAGATCACGGCGCAAAAAATGAGCCCTCATACCGCCCTGGATGTGGAAAAATAAAAAAGTTATAGGGGTCAGAAGATGACATTTTTAAACGTATAAATTTTCCTGCATGTAGTTATGATTTTTTTCCAGAAGTACGACCAAATCAAACCTATATAAGTAGGGTATAATTTTAACCGTATGGACCTACAGAATAATGATAAGGTGTAATTTTTACCGAAATATGCACTGCGTAGAAACGGAAGCCCCAAAAGTTAAAAAATTGCGTTTTTTTCTTCGATTTTGTCGCACAATGATTTTTTTTTCCGTTTCGCCGTGCATTTTTGGGTAAAATGACTAATGTCACTGCAAAGTGGAATTGGCGATGCAAAAAATAAGCCATAATATGGATTTTTAGGTGGAAAATTTAAAGGGTTATGATTTTTAAAAGGTAAGGAGGAAAAAACGAAAGTGCAAAAACTGAAAAACCCTGAGTCCCTTAAGGGGTTAAGGACTCAGCCCATTTTAACCTTAAAGTTAAACTGTCACCCGTTCACTCACAGTAAACCGAAACACCAGGTTATAGTGTGCCCCCTGACGAAGCCATCTGTTGCGAAAACGCGTTTGGGGTAGGAGGTGAGAGGTGCTCCAGGAGTGCACTGGTCATGTATTGTACATTGTTTGCATGATGCCCTGAATATATTCTTTACTGTGTGTGTTCCTGCATTCTATCACTTTGGTTAATACAGTACTGCTAGTACTGTCTGCTGTTACAGATAGCATCATATGTCTCTTGTGATTTTCGCTCAGGCATGATATTCGCCCATGCGATTTTTTAATCCAGCCCTTTATATAGAGCATGGTTTATGCCCCTTCCAGGCATTTTTCTTTAGCATTTTCGTTTTTCCTCTTTCTCTTCTAAAAATCATAACTCGTTCAATTTAGCACCTACAGACCCATAAAATGGCTTGTTTTTTGCATCACTAATTGTACTTTGTAATAACATCACATTTTATGACATTCTTCAGAGAAACAAAAAAAAACTTATTTGTGGGGTGAAATAATAAAAAAAAACACGCCATTTTGCAACTTCTGTAGGGCTTCAGTTTCTATGCAGTGCACTTTTTGGTAAAAATTACACCTTATCTTTATTCTGTAGGTCCAAACGGTTACAAAGATTCCCAATTTATGTAGCTATTATTTTAACTACTTAAATAAGTATTTATGCACCAAAATAAGTATGTTTAAAATTGTAATCTTCTGACCCCTATAACTTTGTTTTTCTGCATACGGAGCTATATAAGGGCTAATTTTTTCTGTGGTCTGCAGTTTTTAGCGGTACCATTTTTGTTTTAATGGGACTTTTTGATCGCTTTTTATACATTTTTATGGTATATGAAGTGAGCAAAATGCACAATTTTGGACTTTGGTATTTTTTTACGTATACGACCGTGCGGTTTAGATAACCTTATACAGTACTTTAATAGTTCGGACATTAACGCACAAGGCGGTATCACATATGATTATTTTTTATTACATTATTTTATTTAAAAAGTGGAAATGGGGGGTGATTCAAATTTTTATTAGGGGAGGGGCTTATTCACATTAACTTTTTTTTTTTATACACTTTTTTTCTCATGGGGGCTATAACATGCAATCTTTCGATTGCATACACTGTTCAATGCTATGCCATAGCATAGCATTGATCAGTGTTATCGGTGCTCTGCTGCTCCAGCCTACATGGCTCTCTGGGAGCAGCAGAGGACCAATCGGACGGCGAGAAGGCATGTAAGGGCCCTTCCACCGTCTTCTCAGCTGATCGGGACATCACTATTTCATAGCGATGGTCCTGATCAGCTCCTGGGATGCTTTCACTTTCATTTTACACGCCGCAATCAACTTTGATTGCAGCGTCTAAAGGGTTAATGCCCGTGCATGGTGCAGAACAGCATCCTATGCAGTTCTGCATTCGCCCCTCCCATCAGCGGTCCGGACATTTCCGAACATATAGCCAGGGTAGAGGAAGGCAGAGCTGGCCAGGACACATCTCCCCACAGTTCCCTCCTCTCACCGGGTGGCGGGACCACGGGTGTAGCAGTGTGAGTGGTGGGATCAGATGGTATTACCCCGGGGGCTGGATGGTATTAACCCCTAGTGTTCGTGACTCCAGTGTGGTTTTCGTGTTCCGGAACACCACACGCCCTGATTCTCCGCTATGCCAATTGCTAGAAGGGAAATGAGAGTCCACAACCAGTTATGGTCAAACGGAGGCTTTACTGAGTAGAAGACAGGTGTAATTATCTTCACAGCTAAGACAAGAATTCCCAGAGAGATGGCCAAGACCCAGAGGACCTCGCAGCTTGCTGGACCAATATACTTGTAGTTCACTTGACTTGTAATTAGACTTGATTTGACTATGTGCAGGACTTGACTAGTTTCAGTGACAGCAGACATAGACTTGAGACTTACTGGAGAGACGGTAGCTTTGTGGCCTTCCAGATGCTGGTCACTTGCCCTTAGTTCTCTGGTAGCTGAGCTCAGTAAGGTAGCTGGTGGTAAGAGCTAAGAGCTGCTTGCAGCAGAAGAGAGAGAATTGTAATGGCCGCCCCTTTATATAGTGGGGGGGGGGGGGGGGGGGGGGGCTGGACTAAAGCCCAGTGGTCAAGCTGCTGGACTTAGGTTAGGCTGGTGCTGTCTGGAGAACATGTGACAACAAATCATGTGACTGCATAACATGTGACAGACTTACACAGGTCCTTGAGACCTCCCACAGGTCCTCTGCTCTACCTATGCATAAGGATACTGTCTAGGCATTAAAGTGACACACACACCTTTATAAAACCAACAAGGTGAGTCCTGCAGGGGAGCCCCAGGTCACTGAGGGACTCAACCTGACAAGGGCCTAAAGGTAGTACAGGACCATGTCCTGTACTGGGACATCACAGCACCTCCCTCAGGAGGAACGTATATTTTCACAGCCCTGCTCCTGGACGTAGATTTTCACAGCCCCCTGGACGTAGATTTTCGCAGCTGTGAAAATCTACATCCAGGAGCAGGGTTGTGCAAGCTGGGCTGTGAAAATCTATGTCCTGGGCGGGGCTGTGCGAGCAGGGCTGTGAAAATATACTCTGCCTTCCCCTCCCTTCGCAGTATGTTCGGAAATTTCTGGACAGCTGAGGGGAAGGGCAAACGCAAAACTGCATAGGACGCAGTTCTGCACCTTACACCGGGCATCAGCCTGATCGGTGATGCGCGTCATTAACCCTGGGTCCTGACTGCTCATAACAGTCGGGACCCACTGGGTTTAATGCACACTCAGCCCGTGAGCGTGTTTGAAATGCCGGTAACAAGTCCAGGGCATACAGGTACACCTGTGTCCTTAAGGACTCGGGCGCAAGGGCCCATTAATGTATGTGGTGGAAACTTTTCTGTGTGGAACCGGAAGAAGCACACTCAGTGCGAAACGGACGTTGTTCGTGCGGTTGTTTGTAAGAGCACCTGCATCTCTTGTTTGTAACCTACACATGCTGGAAATAAAAGAAGCTTGCTTTGCATTTTGTGGTGAGCTGCCGTCTACATTAGACATACTGTATGGATTTCTGAACCCTTTTGAAGTCTGTGCACCACCAGTATAGCAGGTGACTGTGCCGTTGGAATTATTCAGGAGAGAGGAGGATTGGGAGAGACTATCACTTTTATTACCATAAACTTTTCTGTGTACCTGCACCAAATGTATTACATGGTGCAGGGCATATGATAAATATGGTGCTGATCACATTGTTTATTTCAATACTCCACTTTGTATGTTGCAACTTTGTGTGTGACTTTTAACCTGAGCAACAAAATGGCCCTGATTTACTAAGATTGGAGTGTAGGTTTCTTTGTTTTTTTTTTTTAATTCCCTACAATTTTTTTTCAACCGTATTTACTAAGGTTTCCCTACATTTTGCTTTTACACAGGCTCTGATCTGTAGGGTTTTCCTCCGCTCAAATCCACCACATTTTCTGTGGAAACCTTAGTAAATATGTTGTTTTTTATCAAATTGTTGGGAACACGCCCCTTTTTATGTGACTACGCCCCCTTTTCCAGACAGACACGCCCCTTTTTCATGTTTTCTTAGTAAAATGGAGAGTTGGTCGGGTTTTTCATTTCTGGCGCAGACAGAATTCTGGCGCAATGAGACAGAATTCTGGCGCAAATTCTGGCGCAGAAAGAATTTCTGGCGCACAACCCGACAAAACATGCTGGCTTTACAAAGCTTTACTTTACTAGTAAATCAGGGCCTATGTGCGACTTTGTACTAATGCTGTCTACAGCCAAGCCGAGTCAGAACTGGTGTAGATTTGCGCATTAGTAAGTGCAGTGGCACCACAAGATGCGCCAAACTGAAAAGTCGCACATGATAAATTCCTAACCACTGTGTGATATCAACTGAAATCACAACTTGGTATGTTGTTTTTGAAAAACCTTCTAAATAAAAAGTCTCAAAACTTTGGCTCAAAAAAATCACTGCACCAAAGAAAAGCACAAAAGGACAGAAAAAAAACCAGGGTAAAATGGTTCATAAATTCCCCCTTTAACTATTTAATTGCTTGTATAGTACACTGCAATACTTATGGTACCTTTAGAGTTCAGGCCATTTTGGGCCATGGTGTCAATACCATTTTACCTGTATACAACAACCCGCCATACATGTACAGTACATGGTTCTGGGCTTTAAAACTCCATCCATTATAAATATATGGTGCCGGTTTAACGCCTTAAGGACTGAGCGATTTCACGTTTTTGCATTTTCGTTTTTTCCTCCTTGCCTTTAAAAAATCATAACCCTTTCAATTTTGCACCTAAAAATCTGTATTATAGCTTATTTTTTGCGCCACCAATTCTACTTTACAGTGACATTGGTAATTTTACCGAAAAATCCACGGCCAAATGGAAAAAAAATTCATTGTGCGACAAACTTGAAGAAAAAATGCCATTTTGTACATTTTGGGGGCTTCCGTTTCTATGCAGTACATTTTTCGGTAAAAATGACACCTTATCTTTATTCTGTAGGTCCATACGGTTAAAATGATACCCTACTTATATAGGTTTGATTTTGTATTACTTCAGAAAAAAATCATAAATACATGCAGGAAAATTTATACATTTAAAATTGTCATTTCCTGAGCCCTATAACTTTTTTATTTTTCTGTGTTCAGGGCGCTATGAGGGCTAATTTTTTGCGCTGTGATCTGAAGTTTTTAGCGGTACCATTGTTCTGATTAGACTTTTTGATCACTTTTTATTTACTTTTTTGTGGCATAAAAAGTGATAAAAAATTGGCTATTTTGGACTTTCGAATTTTTTTGCACGTACGCCATTGAATTTACGGTTTTAAAAGCGGTATATTTTTATAATTCGAACATTTCCGCACGCGGTGATACCACATATGTTTATTTTTATTTACACTGTTTTATTTTGTTACTAGGAAATGCCGGGTGATTTAAACTTTTAATTCAGGAGGGAATACCTGAAAGGGTTAACTTTTTTTTTTAATACACTTTTTTTTTTTGCGAGCTCATAGCTCCTATAGGGACCTATGAGCTTGCAATGGCTGATTGCATACACAGATTGTTGCCTTGCCGTTGCATGGCAACAAGCTGCTCCAGCCTGTAACTCAGGCATGGAGCAATCAATTAGAGTCGGGACACCGACGGAAGAAGGTAGGGGACCTTCTTCTCTCCGGGTAGTGGATCGGGGCATCGCGATAAAGCATAAAGCCGGGAAGAAAAAAAAAAAAAAATAATGCTTCTCTCTATTTATTTTTCAACTTTGAAAAAATTACCACTAGGGGTCTCCCTACCAGTCCCGGCCTGGCAGCATGAGTCCGAAATCTCAGACTGTAGCCTCTACACAGACGAGCTCAACCCAGCTCCCTGCCTGTCAATCAGACAAGCGGGAGTGAGCGCTGTGAACAGCAGGCCGGACAGCTGCTGTGCCTGTTAAATTGAACTCTGCTGCCAGCGCATGATGCCCCCCCCCCCCCCCCCCCCATGATTAGAATCTAGCTGCAGCACCCATCAGCAATCACAAACCCCCATGATTAGTGAGTACAAGCCTGCCGCAGCGCATCAATCTCCCCCCCCCCAGGATTACAAGCCTGCCGCAGCACAAGGTCTTCGAACCCACCATCTGCTGAGACTACAAGCCTGCTGCAGTGCAACAACATCGCCCCAAGATTACAAGATGGTCGCAGTGCAAGGTGTCTCCCATCCCCCCTGCGATTCGATTACTAGCCTGCGGCAGTGCCCGACAGGTAAAAAAAAAACTAGTACTCACAAGTCTGCCCGCAGTGAGCCCATGCAGGCTTCAATTGGCATCAGACCTGCTTAGCCATTCCCCCTTCCTCTCTCACAGACGGCAGGGGAATGAGCAAGCAACTGATCATGTAAAAGGTAGAAAAAGGGTTTTTAGAAAAAAAGAAAAGGTAGGATTAGAGTCAGGGACAGATGGGGGGGGGGGGGGGGGTTGTGTTGGCAGTTAGGGACAGATGAGTTCAGGACATGTACTCTTTAAGGACCAAGCCCATTTTCACCTTAAGGCCCAGGCCAATTTTCATTTTTACACTTTCGTATTTTTCCTCCTCTCCTTCTAAAAATCATACCGCTTTCAATTTTGCACCATGGTGGAGATGAGCTGATGGGCAAAGGACTTATGAAACAATATGAGGACACCCGCCGTTCTAGCAACAGAAGCAGAGCCCACAACCGAGCCCACCCACCACTTTTTTAACCTAACAAGCTCACCTTCCTCCAAATGGGTCTCCTGCAAAAAAAACAATATCTGGAGCCAATTTTTTGACATGGCGGAGAACCATTTTGCGCTTGTGTGGAGATCTGAGCCCTTTAACGTTCCACGAGATCAATTTCATAACAGTATAACACTAAAGAGAGGGATGACAATAGGAGTAAGTACAAAACATAGCAAAAATGTGAGAAGTGAAAACCCCCACCCTCCCAACCCAAAACAATGCACCCCTCCAACTTCCCCAAAGAAAATCCCCATCATTACCACCATGTGAAAGGGATAAAACATTCTCAGGACTTCACTTCCCATAACGAAAGTACCAAACCCCACTAAGACACTACACGCTCCCCCCCTCTAAACCCCCCCCCATTAAGAAGGAGCTAAACCGGAACGATCCGCAATATACATCAGGAAAACCCCTCTCCCTTAAGGATGAACCCCAGGGGAGGGAACGAGGAGACGGGTCAGCAGAAATACCCTAAGAAACAGTATAACAAGGCACACGAAAAATACTGAGGACCATATATATGCTCTACCCCTAAACAGCAGAGCACCATCCATAACTTACATATTCGTAGACATAACTAACATACCTCTAAAAAAAAAAAATGTTGTTAGCAAATAACACAAACACTACCGACTACCCCACCTACCACCCCGCACCCAGCTACCCCTAAAGAAACAAAACGAAACCCCCACTACCTCTTGCTAAAGACCCCGCCTCCCCATGGATGGTGAAAGTCAATCTCGGAGAGTCCAACAACTCAAGGTACCACTCTGGAACTTCACTTCAGGTCGGAGTCCAATAATCAAGAAGAAATCCAGGAAGATATCCAAGTCACTGCCACCAGAACCAGGAGCAATCAGTAATCAGGTCCCCTGAGAGGCAGAGCGAGGGAATCGTTGGTCCTTAGGAGGCGAGGACCACAAAAATGGGCTCCGAGGAGGCAATAGGTCCGAGTCACGTCCAGGGGAGGCATCCATATAAGCAGGGGAAGACGGAAGACCTCCTCTGCCCAGCAAAAGCAAGGACCTGTGTGGAGCAGGTAGAACAGAAGCCAGTCCCCTATTAGCATCCTCCGGGGTGGAAAAGGAAGATATGGACCCATCTGGATGATAAACTTGGAGGACAGCCGGGTACAGGAAAGCAAATCTTATCTGTTGGCGGTAAAGAATGGAACACATGGGGGAAAACAGTTTGCGCTTACGGGACACCTCCGCAGAAAAGTCACCGAATAGCAACAGGCGATGCCCCTCAAAAGGTGAGATCTTCACGTATCTGCCAAAACGCCCTCAGTAGTGTCACTTTGTCAGTAAAATCAAGATATTTGACAATCACTTGCCTCGGATGGGAACAATGCTGTAATCCTGGTGTGACTCCCTGATCCGGGGACCCAGTCAATGGGCCCTTTCCAACATGCAGCGATGCGAGAGACCCAGGAGCCGGGGAAGGACGTCTTCACAAATATGGCGGAGGTCACGGCTGGTATCGATTCAGGTACGCCCACCACTCGCAGGTTGTTTCTCCGTGAGCGGTTTTCCGTGAGAGATCTTCCACCTTGTCTCACAGCTTTTTGTTCTCCTTCTCCACCTCAAGAACCCAACGATCCATAGCTGCAGCTCCGAGGTCCAAGGCGTTCACTCGGGTCACAGTCTCTGTCAATTGCCGGGCCTGCGCCTCTACTTTGGTCTGTAGTTGCTGCATGGCAAGCTGGACAGCACCAGCCACCGTGTCATGGAGATTAGAGGTAAGTCTCTTTGTCACCTCAGCCGCTAGCAACTTGTAGTTGAACGGTGGAAGTTCCTTGTCTTCTCTGTTCTCCGAAGGTGCTCATTCCGAGCGAGCAGGGGATGTAGCGCGGCTAGATGAAGGAGAGTCTGCCATGTACTCGGCCCCCTCTGCACTTCGGGTCATTCTGCTTTGACTCTTGGAGCAGTTCTTGTGACCCATTTTGCACAGGTACTTGTCCACAAAGTCCCCAACACTTGGGAGCAAGCTATACCCCCAGGGGGTTGGCGAATATGCAGGTTATCAGGTTATGTTGGGAGCTTAGGAGCTGAGTGAACAGCACATGCATCTTCACAGCATGACGCCGGAACCGGAAGTGCTCAACCTCTTCTTTCCGGCGCCGTAAATGGCATCTCAATGATTCTTTACTTAAGTCTCTGCCCTCCCGTGAGTTGATACAGGCATGCCTGACAATATTTTGCTACCAATGAGGGCTCAGTTTCCTGTCAGGCTGTCCTCTGGGAAGCTCTTAAATCTGTTCTCCGGGGACATTGTATTGCCCTTAGTTCCCGTTTGAAAAAGGATGCCCTGGCTCGCTCTTGGGAGCTTAGAGCCCGCATTGCTAACTTAGAGGCTCTTTAATGGTCTTCTTCTCTCTTGATCCTCAGGTGATTGGTGGCTGCCCAGGCCCAATTGACAGATCTCGCTCTTCGTAAAGTTGAAAATGAAAAAATGAAAGTTATATAGTAGCAAATGAAGTGTATCATAACAACTATGTTGGCCGGGCACCTGAGGGACCGTGTAGCTGCTCAATCCCCTTTCAGCCTTGAAGGACTCCTCGGGTGTTCTTCACTATCATCCTGCCGATATTTCCCATCTCTTTGTTCTTTATTACTCTGACCTTTTACTACATCCCTTCTCAGCTTCCTTCTGATCCGGTGGAGCGTGCTGCGGAACTTGACTCTTATCTCTTTTGTTGCGGCCTGCCGACCTTGTCGGAAGCTGATTGTGGTGTTCTGAATGGTCCTTTCACCCATGAGGAGCTTCAGGAGGTTCTCAAGTCTCTTCCTGCGGGTCGCTCTCCCGGCCTGGACGGTTTCACTCATTTGTACTATAAGACTTACTCTTCTGTCCTCCTGGCTAGGCTGGTTTCTCTTTTTGACTCTTTTATGGGGGGTGAAGAGATCCCGCAATCCTTTCTACACTCATTGATCACCTTGATACCTAAACCCGGTAAGGACCCCCATGATTGCTCCAGTTACAAACCCATTACCCTTCTTAATTCTGATTTGAAGTTATTCTCTAAGGTGCTGGATGTACGCCTTTGCTCTTTTCTCCCATCCCTTATCCACAAGGATCAGGTCGGCTTTATACCTTGCCGTCAGGGGGATGATAATACTAGAAGGGTAGTGGATCTTGTTGACTTGATCAATCAGAGATCTGAACAGGCTTTGATTCTTAGCCTTGATGCAGAAAAGGCCTTTGATAGGCTGAGGTGGCCATTTCTTCTTGCTACTTTGCAGAAGTTTGGTATCATTGGTAACTTCCTTACTGCACTGCAGGGTCTTTACTCTTCCCCTATTGCCTCTCTTAAACTTCCTCATGCTCCTTCTCCGACCTTCCCTTTGTTTATTGGTACTCGCCAGGGGTGTCTGCTGTCCCCACTGATTTTTGCATTATGTATTGAGCGCCTTGCTGCTATGATTCGGGGGGACCCGGACATTTCTGGCATAACCCTTCAATATAGGGAATTGAAGATTTGTTTGTTTGCGGATGACGTTCTACTTACCCCTATGCAGTCCTTTACTCTCTCTTCCTTGCCTATATCGAGTCCTGCATGACTATGGGGTGGTCTCTGGCTATAACGCCAACCTGTCTAAATCTGAAGCACTCCCTCTTAACCTTCCCTTTCCCCTTTCTACTCTCCTGGGTGCTAATTTCTCTTTCAATTGGTCTTCTGCTGCTATTAAGTATCTTAACCCTTCCTATTCTTCTCTTTACTCTACTAATTTCCTCCCTCTTTTTCGTGAGCATAGAGCCCTCATGGAGAAATGGCGGTCGCAATATATTTTGTTTTGTGGGCGTATAGCAGCGGTTAAAATGACGATTCTCCCTAAATTGCTTTATTATTTTGAAACGCTACTGGCACGTGTCCCGCTCTTTGCTCATTTCTCTTAGCTCTCAGCTATCTTCCGTTTTATTTGGGACGGGAAGAGTAATCGTTTCCTGGTATCGGTTATGATGGCCAGCCGGTCCATGGGGAGGGGTGGGGTCTGGCAGTCCCTAATGTTACGAAATATTATTGGGCAGCCCATCTGCAACACCTAGCAGCTTGGTCTACTTATGCGTATAGTTGATGGATGGAGCTATTGGTTGAAGTTGTGGTTTGCCCCCATACATCCCATACTCTTCTGTGGTGTAGCCCTCATCCTGAACTTCCCTTGCCTTCTTTGCTAGGTCCTATGTCCTTTTCTAGGTATGTGTGGGTTTATTGCTGCAGGAAATTTAGTTTGCTTTCTCCGTTATCGCCTATGAGGTCCTTTCTGTATCACCCTGACTTTTCATCTGGTCTAACCTTAGGTATTGTGCGGGAGTGGGGTTCCCAGGGTCTTTTTTGTTAGGCTGATATGGTGGATCCCCTCTCTCGATCTCTCCTGTCCTTTGATTTGTTGGTCGCTCGCAGGGAGCTCCCCCTCTCTGAACGGTTCCATTATTTGCAAAGTATTACATGTCCTCATCGCTGAACTCTGTGGTTGTGTCCCAACCCACCGGTTTTGAATGGTTATGCCTGTAATGGACCTCAGGCAAGGGTACTTCTCTCCGATATTTATACCCTTCTTCATCCCTTAGACAGTGATCCTCCCTCACATCGTTACATGAGTCAGTGGGAGGAAGTTTTAAACACTACCATCTCTATCCAGCACTGGCGGATTATTTAGGAACGGGCTTCTAAAGCCTCAATCTGTACAGCCTATAATGAGACTCAATATAAAATTCTTATGGGGTGGTACCATGCCCCAGAACTTCTGAATAGATTGAACCCTACTCTCCCCCTCCCCTCAGTGCTGGAGCTGTGGTGTGGGATTTGGGAAAGTTTTTCATATCTTCTGGTCCTGCCCCCTTGTAGTGGATTATTGGGGATTATTGGTGTATGGTACAACGCTTGATTACTGATGTTTTGGGTGTTTCGGTCCCCTTAGACCCCCTTCACTAATCTTTTGCACCTGTCTTATAGGGCCTTGTCCAAGAAGCCATTCAAGCTTTTCATGCATATAGTTTTAGCAGCCAAGACCCTTATAGCCAAGTGCTGGAAGAGGACCCTACCTCCTTCTGAACCAGACTTGTTGGCCTGTATACGTGAGATCCGCTCTCTGGAATCTCTTACAGCTTTCTTGAACAACTCTGTACCTGTGTTTCTCTCTGTGTGGGAACCTGGGACCACTTTTCTGATCATCAACCTCTGTGACACGGCTGTACTCTTCCTTGCTTTCCCTCTTGTTTCCTTTTTCTCTTTTCCTTTTTTCCCTTTCCATTCCTCCTTCATGGTTTTTTTTTATGTTTTTTTTTTATTTGTCTTTTGTGTTGGTCTTGTGGTTCTTAGTGGTCACCCACCCACCCTATGTTTGTCTTGTTTGTGAGTGGCTCTCCTAGTTTGGTCACCCTAAGCGGTGACTTGATTACTTTCATTTACTATTTACGTAAATTCTTGGGATGTTCTAGCTGGATAAGACCATATAAGACCTCATATACCAGAAAGAAAAATATAAAAAGTCCTATTGAAACAAAAATGGTACTGATAAACTACAGATGACGTTGCAAAAAAAAAAAAAAAATGAGTTCTCATACATATACGCATGTATATGGAAAAATAAAAAGGCTATAGGGGTCAGAAAGCACAATTAAAAGTAGTAAAACTAAATAAAATATAACTAAATTGGGTATTGTAATTGTATGGATAATGTCATTTTTACCAAAAAGTACATTGTGTAGAAATGGAAATCCTTATGTCCTTAAAGAGGTACTCCTCCCCTAGACATTTTATCCCCAAACATTATGTTCCGAATGCTGACTTCGGGCAGTCGTAGTCATGACATCACACCATGTCTATGGGAGGGGGCGTGGTGGCTGTCACACTCCCTCCCATAGCGGCTACTGCAGTTATCTGAGGGCCACCAGATGCCCACGCCATACATCCTTAACGGAATCATGACATATATATATATATATATATATATATATATATATATAAAACATGAATTGTTAAGGGGTTAAAAAGATAGATTTTTTTTAATAAAAGCAGCACAATAATAGAAAGCATGTAAACATTGGTATAGTTTTAATCATATTGACCCACAGAATAAAGAAAACATGTCAGTTTTACAATAAAGTGCAGTGTACAAACGAAACCCCTTCAAAGTTGCAAAATTGCAGTTTTCTTTTTTAATTCCACCCACAAATAATATATTTGTTAGTCCCCATAGCAGATTATTACATGGAATCTTACAATTCAATATACTGAATAATGCTGTGCCATAGCACAGCATTGATGAATGTTACATAGAAAGGAGCAAAAAAACAACGATCAGCTCACCAATCAGTCCATAAGTAGACACATCTGAAGATTTTTCGGGAGCACGGATGCAGGAAGCCGTTACTTCCCATAGCAACAGTATCAAGTAGTAGAAGGGGGTATCCAGCTCTCGGTGAAAAAAAATCCAGTAAAACTTAGCTTTTAATCTTGCATATTAAAATGAAAAAAAGATTTACCATGGAGTGGTAAGTGACATGTCACAAAAATAGAAGTGATACGCCAACACGTTTCAAGCTGTTGCTCTTAATCATGGCATGACTAAGAGCAACAGCTCGAAACGCGTCGGCATTTCACTTCTATTTTAATATACCAGCGCTCCATTAGTGAAGGCTGCCATGGCTTTGTGCGCTATTGGAGCACAGATTGGACGAGCCAGAGGCAGGTAGGGATCCTTTGCTCATCCTTGGAGCTGATTGAGACACCACGATTTCACAGTGGTAGGTTCAATCAGCTCCTCTGAGCTAACTGGCACTGTAATTTAACACATTTAGACACTGCTATTAACTTTGATCTTAGTGTCTAAAGAGTTAATGGTGGCCATCACCCTGCTTCACAGCATTCTTCATAGTTCGGGAGCGGGGGCAGGGTGTACATTTACAACATGTCCTAAAGATGATAATACAGAATTATAGTCATGTCCGTGAATGTTGGCACCCCTGAAATTTTTCAAGAAAATGAAGTATTTCTCACAGAAAAGCATTGATGTAACACATGTTTTGCTATATACATGTTTATCCCCTTTCTGTGTATTGGAACTAAACAAAAAAAAGGGAGAAAAAAAAGCAAATTGGACATAATGTCACACCAAACTGGATAAAAATATTTGCACCCTTTCAAAATTGTGGATAAATAAGATTGTTTCAAGCATGAAATGCTCCTTACAGGTGCATCCCCTCCCCTATTTCACAGGAGGTGGTTTTAGGTTGTTAGTGGATCCAGCATGTCGCCCAGCCTGAGGTGAGTGAATGTTAAGGTCCCATCCTATATGAGGCCACCTCCACTTTGTGGATGGGGGACACGTTTTGATCAGAAAGGGCGCTAAGAGCCTCCATTTTGTTGACCAAGTGTGCTGCTGCCATTTTCTTTTTTTACATGTCTTGTACTTGCCACAGCAGCGTGCACCCGTGTATTGGGTTTAGGTGCTGGCTACATTTTTGTTTTTTCTGTGCAATGTGGGGGGGGGGGGGGGGAGTGGCTCCCTCTGTAGCCGTGCATCCCCTCCCCTATTTCACGGGAGGTGGTTTTAGGTTGTTAGTGGATCCAGCATGTTGCCCAGCCTGAGGTGAGTGAATGTTAGGGTCCCATTATATATGAGGCCACCTTCACGCTGTGGATGGGGGGACACGTTTTGATCAAAAAGTGCGCTAAGAGCCTCCATTTTGTTGACCAAGTGTGCTGCTGCCATTTTCTTTTTCTATTTTTACATGCGTTCCCACCTGGCGTATTCGCAGCGTATTTCCGGCTGCGCAAAATTTGCGGCAGCAGCGGGAAATCGATGCATATCCCTCGCTCACTATACACACAGGGCTTTCCAATGGCAGCCCTATGTGTGCAGTGCGTTTTGGAGGTGGAGCCACGCGTCACAGTCACACCGGCACACAGCCCCGCCTCTAAAACTCACTGCACACATAGGGCTGCAGCCGGAAAGCCCTGTGTGTATAGTGAGCAAGGAATACGCAGCGTATTTCCCGCTGCCACAAATTTTGCGCTGCGTATACGCTAGGTGAGAACGCACCCTTAAACTCACCTGGGGCAAGGTGTGGGCAATATAAAAATCACACCTGAAAGCAGATAAAAAGGAGAGAAGTTCACTTAGTCTTAGCATTGTGTGTCTGTGTGTGCCACACTAAGCATGGACAACAGAAAGAGGAGAAGAGAACTGTCTGAGGACTTCAGAACATTATCATGAAGTTTGCAACCCATGGCACTGTAACTAATCTCCCTGGGCATGGACGGAAGAGAAAAATTGATGAAAGGTGTCAATGCAGGATAGTCCGGATGGTGGATAAGCAGCCCCAAACAAGTTTCAAAGATATTCAAGCTATCCTGCAGGCTCAGGGAGCATCAGTGTCAGCACGAACTATCAGTCGACATTTAAATGAAATGAAATGCTATGGCAGGAGACCCAGGAGGACCCCACTGCTGACACAGAGACATAAAAAACCAAGACTACATTTTGCCAAAATGAACTTGAGTAAGCCAAAATCCTTCTGGGAAAACGTCTTTTGGACAGATGAGACCAAGATAGAGCTTTTTGGTAAAGCACATCATTCTACTGTTTACTGAAAATGGAATGAGGCCTACAAAGAAAAGAACACAGAACCTACAGTAAAATATGGCGAAGGTTTAATGGTTTGGGGTTGTTTTGCTGCCTCTGGCACTGGGTGCCTTGAATGTGTACAAGGCATCATGAAATCTAAGGATTACCAACGGATTTTAGGTCGCACTGTACAGCCCAGTGTCAGAAAGCTGGGTTTGCGTCCGAGATCTTGGGTCTTGCAGCAGGAAAATGACCCCAAACTTATGTAAAAAAGCCCCCAGAAATGCATGGCAACAAAGCGCTGGAGAGTTCTGAAGTAGCCAGCAATGAGTCCAGATCTAAATCCCATTGAACACCTGTGGAGAGATCTTAAAATTGCTGTTGGGAAAAGGCGCCCTTCAATAAGAGAGACCTGGAGCAGTTTGCAAAGCAAGAGTGGTCCAACATTCCGGCTGAGAGGTGTAAGAAGCTTATTGATGGTTAGGAAGGAAGCGACTGATTTCAGTTATTTTTTCCAAAGGGTGTGCAACCAAATATTAATTTAAGGGTGCCAATAATTTTGTCCAGCCCATTTTTGGAGTTTGGTGACATTATGTCAAATTTGCTTTTTTTCCTCCCTTTTTTAGTTTAGTTCCAATACACACAAAGGGAATAAACATGTGTATAGCAAAATATGTGTTTCTGCAATTCTTTTCCATGAGAAATGCTTCAGGGATGCGAACATTTACAGCCATGACTGTAACTCGGTACGGGATAAGCAATGTAATAAATGTACACAGTGACTGCACCAGCAGAATCGTAAATGCCACATTGGAGTATACCAGAAGTTGCTCCTGATCCTTAGTTACAATCTATAGTAAATATAAGATGTAACTCAGTAATATCTGGTATCCTCTGCACTCACTGTTCTGCTGGTGGGGTCACTATGTATATACATTACTTTTCCTGTATGGGATTAGATTGTAATGTATATTCACAGTGACTCCACACCAGCAGAGTAGTGACTGCAGCCTTGGAAATATAATACAGCATGATCTCACCATGCACCTCCCAGGCTCTATTCTCTCCTGGCTGCTCCACTCTGGTGGCGACAGATCCTTTAATCACATTTTCTTCTCTCCTGCTGAGCTTTGCCCCCCACATTTACTGGTCACATGTTCGTGACATCATCACAGGACCTGCTAGATGTGAACAAGCGGACGCCATTACAGAATTTTTTACATGTTCCCCAGGAGAACTGCTACATACTCCTGGGGGTACATGTACCCAATGTTGGCAACCCCTCGTCTATGGGAACTGCTTGAGAGAGCCGAGCTCTGTACTTTGCTATCTTCTACCATACACTAACCTAGTGTGTGTAAACTTCAAAGCCACTTTGATGAAAGAAATAAAAGCTCAAATAAATACATTTAGTATTATTCCCACACTTCATATTCTTGAAATATGATAAAGTAATGATCCTGACTGACATAAGAGAGAGAACATGTACTAGGATTACATGTCAGTAAATGTGGCCAAGGTGTATGTAAACTTTTAAATTCAACTGTCTAACCTAAATTACAGATATTAATGTACACTAATCCTGCTAAACACCTACATAGAGATACCACTAAAGGGTAATGCATTCTATTTAAGGGGCTGTCTGGAAAGTAATTTATTTATTTTTTATAAATATGCTCAAAAAGGTGTGGAATAAAAGAGAAACTCACTTGGGCTCTTATTGCCTACAATATAATGTATAAGTGTTTAACTAGCATATTGCCTACGCTTATTGGATGCATTTTCTAGTCCTTTCATTCACATTCACTGCAGACATACAACAGTAAAAAAAAACAAAAAAAAAACAACATTGTATGTTAACTTGAGTAGTAAGCAATAACTTAAAAGGATAATTAATATATTCTTTGTAATAGAAAGCAGTAGTATAGTAGCAGAAGGAAGAAGGTACATTGGAACAAATAAGGAACAGCGAAAGTTGAAAAATGTCTAATTGACTTTTATTGGATCAACAGTGTCAACATATAAATACATAGCAATAAAGCACCTTTACTGAAAACGTAAAATAGCAATTACAAAAGGTGATGCATTAAATTGTATATTTATAAAACAAATACAAAATTCATTAAAATCAAAAGGCATCTATTAATTTCAATATACCTGGCTCAAGTCTAGCTTCTAGACAGTCCTAACACAGGATTCAACATAATCAGGGCCAAGTCTCGAACTGTGAACTTTGGATGTAATACTATTGTTTATAAAGCACCTTTCTCAAAAAAATAAATAAAAAAAAGGCTGAAAATGTAGAGATAACCATATTGTTTGGAATATTTGTTATTTACAGTCATGTAAATAAGGAAAACTTACATAAAAGTATATTGAGGGAGATTTAGCAAAACCTGTCCAGAGGAAAAGTCGCTTCTTTCATTTTTAACAAGGCTTCTGCAAAATGAAAGAAGCGATCTGATTGGTTGCTATGGGCAACTCAGCAACTTTTCCTCTGGACAGGTTTTGATAAATCTCCCCCATTATTTTTTAACATAAGTAGACATCAAAACCTCTAAAAAAAATACCTTTACAGATATGCCATTTGATCCTATAGAAACAGTTGGGGAGATTTAGCAAGACCTGTACAGAGATAATGTTGACCAGTTGCCCATAGCAACCCATCAGATCGCTTATTTCATTTCTAAAAAGGCCTAGTAAAGATAAAAGAAGCGATCTGATTGCACCAGTTTTGATAAATCTCCCTCAGTGTTCCTTAAAGAATTTCTTCAGCTGTTTCTTCCATTTGTAGTTTACATACTTGCACATTGTCTTGATATCATTTAGTTTCTGTCTTAGACCTGACTATTCAAAAACCCACAATGTCCCTTTTAAGTCATTCCTTAGTGGATTTTCTTATATGTTTAATATGCATAGTCCACTTTTAGTTGGTCTCACATTATCTTTAAAGGAGGTATTTCAGCCTCTTTTAAAACATTATGCTGCTGGGGCAGGAGAGATAGGGTGGGTGTGTTGGGGGCTTAATAGAAAGGAAAAATATATATATATACTTACCTAGTCCAGGTCTCTTGTAGCTCCTGCTCTCTCTTAGGCTAAGTTTTCACTTATTTTTTTCCTGCCGGTTTTTGGAAAACTCCAGTCTAAGGCTAAGTTTCCACTTGATTTTTTTTCTGGAAGTTTTTGGAAAACTCCACTCCACTCTAAGGCTAAGTTTCCACTTGTTTTTTTTCTGGCAGTTTTTGGATATCTGCCACTGCAGTTTTTGAGCCAAAGCCAGAAGTGTATTAAAAAGGAATAGGACTTATAAAGGAAGGACTTATACTTCTCCTCCCTTATGGATCCACTTCTGACTTAGGCTCAAAAACTGCAGTGGCAGATATCCAAAAACAGCCAGAAATAAAAACAAGTGGAAACTTAGCCTTATTATTGCTTCTGAGATGAGCACTTGGAGCAGAACCGACCCAATTACTGGCTAAGACAGCTGCAGCCAATGATTGGTTGAGAGGGCAGATCTTTCTGTAAGTGCTTGTCTCGGAAGCAGGAAGAAAAAGAGATTATCGGGGGACCAGACAGAGGCGAACAGGAGCATCGGAGGACCGACTAGATGAGTGTGTTTTTTTCTGTTTCTCCCCCAACCTGCCCCCGCAGTATATGGTTTTCTGTATGAGGCTGGAATCCCCCTTTAAGCATTCCCGGGTGCAATGTAGAAGTAATTAAAAAAAAATGTATATGTATGAGATGCCCAAAAGCCCAATCCTTAACTTTTCTATCATCATGGTTAACAGTTGGTATCAGGTTCACCTGATGAAAATTATCTTTTGTTTTCACTAAATGTCTTCAGGTACATTGTTTCAAAAGTTCTGGAAGACATTTATAATTGTCTTTAGAGCCTTTTTTTGCCCGTATTTGGCGCATGAAATGCTGCATGTGTGACTTTTGGCAGTAAGAAAACAAGCTACAAAAGGCTCTTACAATAGTCAATTCAGTTTTCACTTTGTAGTGGTAATAGTATTATCAAGTGTGAATGTCAAACAAAAAGTCACAAACCCCTGAAAAACACAGCAAATCTACACCAGCTCAGACCTGGTTTACAAAACTGCCATTGGATTTTTAAAAGTCAAACAAAAATTCACAGCTGATAAATTTATCAACCTCGCCCCCCACGATACTATAATAGATATATTGCTCATAGGTAAAACCAAAGCAAAAATAAATGGCTTCAAAACACAATTTCCAAAGACAACAATGATAAATACTCCATCCCGGAGTTTGCTCAGATTATGGCCAAAATTTAATCCTGCTAATACAGTTTTTTGTTAATTTTTACCTGGCATACGCCCCATGCAGATCCCAATTGTGCATCTTTTTGTAAATCTTTTTTTATTTGCAGACTAACAAAGCGATTGATGTCTAATGTTTTGATAATCTTTTTAAATACTTTACAGACACAAAAGGTATCTGCTTATTTCTAGAAGCCTTAGAGAGTTCTTTGAATTTAGACATGGTAATTAAACACATTTCAACAATTAAAATCAAAATATACAAAATCTCTTTGGTCTCAATAACAGAGGCTCCACCAAGATTCTCTCTAACCATGTCCGAATCATTTGCACCTGATTATTCATTGAGATTTCGAACCTATTGACACAAAAAACCTTTTGCCAATACCCAATTCTTTATCATTCCAAAAAAATTGGAACCACCAGTGTCAACCTGTACTGTAAAACTAATGTAAAACAATGCCAGAATAGATGTTTTTGTTCATTCTACCAAAAATGGAAAAGTGATAAAACAAAATTATGTGTTCTTTAAAATGGTATCAATATAAAATTATTACTTGCCCCACAACAAAAATAAACATTATTGCTCTCAGAATATGTTGATAAACATGAAAAACAAAATAAGTTTTTTTTATTCTACAAGTAGTAAAACAAAACATTATATAAATTTGCTACCACAGCATCAAAGTCGTATCAACAAAGAATAATAAAAAAAAAAACTATTTATACCACATGGTAAATATTATAAAATAAAAAACAAAATAGAGGAATAGCTTTTTTTTCTAACACCTCCCCCCCCCCCCAAAAAAAAAAAATGTTAATAAAAAAAAATTCCAATACATTATATAAAGCCCACATACAGATACGTTGATGAAAGCATTTAAAAAATATGGTTCTCTGAGCATAGTCAATTTCTTCATGTCCAAAATATTAAAGGGGTATTCCAGGCCAAAACTTTTTTTTTTATATATCAACTGGCTCCGGAAAGTTAAACAGATTTGTAAATTACTTCGATTAAAAAATCTTAATCCTTGCAATAGTTATTAGCTTCTGAAGTTGAGTTGTTTTTTTCTGTCTAACTGCTTTCTGATGACTCACGTCCCGGTAGCTGTGCAGTTCCTATGGGGATATTCTCCCATCATGCACAGCTCCCGGGACGTGACATCATCATTGAGCAGTTAGACAGAAAACTTCAGAAGCTAATAACTATTGAAAGGATTAAGATTTTTTTAATAGAAGTAATTTACAAATCTGTTTAACTTTCCGGAGCCAGTTGATATATATATATATATATATATATATATATATATATAAAAAAAAAAAGTTTTTGCCTGGAATACCCCTTTAAGGCACCCTCAAGGAAAATAGCACATCTGTGATTTTTGTATTGAATAAATTATTGTATGGCCAATCTCTTATTTACATTGACATGACCTTTGTCATTGTATACTGGTTGAACATATAGTCATGGAAAAAAAACTTTTACACAGAGTTTTCTACTGAACCTGATAAATGTGATATATTACAAATAAGGGGAAATATGCAGCTATACATCCCAGCCATTGGAGTGGTTTACAGCTGAGCTGCAGTGCACAGAATTTTTGGAGCACAGAAAATAAATTAACATTAAAGGGAATCTGTCTCTTCTTGCTGCAGACACTGTTGGATAGTTATTAGGGTATAACAGTAAGCTGTACCTTTCCTGGAGCTGACTGCAGTCGCCAAACTTATAAAATCGCCTTTTTACTTCTTGGCCAAATGACAAGGAGGCATGGCAAAGCTGTTCAAGTGCCACAGCCTGGCACACACCCTTGCTCGTTCTCACTATCCCTCCTTGACTGAACAAAAGTACAGAGAAATCTGTAAAACTTTTTATTTTTAGAACCTATAATAACATAAAATCTCCCAACCTACACATCTCCTCCCCGTCAGTCTTCCATACAAAAAATAAATAAATAAAGAATATCCAGACCAAGAATATTCGAGCAGAACTGTAAAATCAAGAAAAATAGATTAGATATTGTCCATCCAGCTCTGCACGTACAGTATATCTGTTAGCAATTATGTAAATTGTGTCTTGTAAATACCGTTTGTACATTAATAAAGGACTTTCAAGTGAGAAAGAACTTTTTCACAAGTTTTTCTTGTTGAGCAGTGTCTCGGCCCAATCCATCTAAAAAAGGAAATCCACCTTACTCCGGATGAGCGGTATGGAACGGTAAGTCCGGAGCCCACAATTGGAGAATGCTTTTTCTAGCAGCTGCCACATTTAACATGATCAGACTATCTAGTGGCTTCCAAACAATCTTTAACAGTATAGGGGCATAATTGAGAAGCCCATTTACCAGACCCAGGGGAGGAGTCTTGCCAACGAATAGATTGTTTAAAGCAATATGTACAGGGAGCTCAATGAGTGAACCCCTAGCCTGTACACACACAAGATTAAGAGGGTGGTCTCTCACAGATTCAGGGATAAGGCAGTGGAATCTACATAATGTTTGGCTTGCGGGAATAGAAAACAGTGATCGAGAAACGGGGGAAATTTGGAAGATATTGGCCCTGATTTACTATTGTAAACCAGACATGTTTTGTCTGGTTCTCCGCTAGAATTTGCAAAAACCAAACCAACTCTCCATTTTACTGAGAAAACCTGTAAAAGAGGCGTGGTGTCAGAAAAAGGAGCATTGTCACAAAAAAGGGGACGTGTCCCTACATTTCCAAAAAATCACAACATATTTACTAAGGTTTGCACAGAAAATGTGGTGGATTTAAGCTGAGGAAAACACCCACAGCTCAGAGCATGTGTAAAAAAGCATATCATAAGGAAAAGTGCAAAATGTAGGGAAACATTAGTAAATACCATGGATAAATATCTGTTGGGGGGGAAAAAAAACACAAAAAAAACTCCATTCCACTCTTAGTAAATCAGAGTCATTGTGTCAAAGGATGGTGGTGGTGGTGGGAATTAAAAGAGTTAGAAAGTGGATCAGTTATATACTTGCAACTGCCCTGTTCTAGGTTGCTATAAATCAATGGTAAGGCACCACCAAGAAATTGGGGGTTTCTTCTAATGGGAAGGTGAACAAACACATGAGGGTCTAGTTTATAAGAATGCCTAAAAGCCCTCCAGCCTTGTACGTTATCTCAGATTAACGGATTATCATGCACAGCTGACAGGATCTCTGAAGTATGAGATTGCAACAAAGTAACCAGATTTAACAGGTAACAAAAACTATCATCAAGAGGTAAATTAGCAAAATTAGACCTTTGTCCTATCCAATTTGTAAGCATATGTCAAGTTGGCTGCAATACTTTATACCTTATTCCAGGATTTTTTTTTATTTGACTATGCTATAGAGGCTGTAAAGTTAGTATAGTTCATAATATAGTGTCTGTACCTGTGTGTGATGGTTTTCTCACAATTCTTCTGTGATTTTCACCCCAATACTTATTTTTATCAGCATACAAAATGACTGTTGTCAAAAGATTTTTCCCAGGTTGCAATGCGGCTGAGACCTTACTCACTAGTCAGCTGATGACAGGGAGCCTGTCTGCTTCAATGGGTGGAGCGATCGCTTGGTGGCAGAGAGATCAATCTGCAACTAATGCTACACCTGTAGGCACCCTGATTGAAAACCACAGGTCTTTTGAATGGATGCAGCTCATTTATGTTTCAATGGGTGGGGTGGCTGATGTGTGGGAGGGAGGAAAATTGAATTATGGGACTTGTAGGCAAAGAAGAAAACTGAAACAGGAAATACCAGTTCACAAAAAGCTAGCCACAGTGTTATGGTAATCTCATGACATATCCATTTAGCCCCAAGACAAGCGCAGATCCTTCCTGAGCATGCCCATTACTGCCTGCCATACGTGCCGTACTAAAATTACCTTATGGTAGATAAGCCCTTTAAGGTTAGGAACACTGAGCCTTCCTAAAAATCTAGTTTGTTGTAGTTTAAAGATGCTGAACCTATTCCTATTGCAGGCTGAGCCCCAGATAAAGGTCCTAAAAGCTTTTCGGAGTGATTTCCCATCTTCTTCAAAAGAAAAAAAGTTTCAGCAACTAAGCCATTTTGATAAGGTGACATCGGCCTGTAAAGGAGAGTTTCAGCGACTGCCAATGATTTTAATCTTGCAGGAGAGTATGAAGAATGGGCAGAATACTACACCTATCAAGCCTATCATACTACTCAAACAGGAATGTAAAATGTTGTATAGGTATAAAGAGAGGTAATTAATATGAAAACCTGACATAGCTCTGAAGTCTTCAATAGTATTCATAATAGAAGAAGGGGCTTCAGCTCTGAAGTCTTCAATAGAATTCATAATAGAAGAAGGGGTTTCTTTAGGGTTCACTATCACAAGTAAAATTTCATCAGCGAAAGCTAACATTTTGAGCATTGTGTTGCCTAGATTAAACCCCTGACTAGCAAATGGTTGAGCAATCTCAAAAAGAATTAAAAGCTCCTTGACACTTGGTTGATAAAGAAAAAGGTGATTGTATAAATTTGGCAACCACCATCAGCATCAGGAAAGGTACAGTTTGCTCTTATACCCTAACAGCTATGGCACAGCTTCTGTAGCTCCTAGAATAGCGTATATACATTTAAAAAACAAAAATTTTAACATTAAAAAAAGTTTTGTAGTGCATATGTTTTATATAAGTGTGGAGTGCATATGTTTTATATAAGTGTGGAGTGCATATGTTTTATATAAGTGTGGAGTGCATATGTTTTATATAAGTGTGGAGTGCACATGTTTTATATAATTGTGGAGTGCATATGTTTTATATAAGTGTGGAGTGCATATGTTTTATATAAGTGTGGAGTGCACATGTTTTATATAATTGTGGAGTGCACATGTTTTATATAAGTGTGGAGTGCATATGTTTTATATAAGTGTGGAGTGCATATGTTTTATATAAGTGTGGAGTGCATATGTTTTATATAAGTGTGGAGTGCATATGTTTTATATAAGTGTGGAGTGCACATGTTTTATATAAGTGTGGAGTGCATATGTTTTATATAAGTGTGGAGTGCATATGTTTTATATAAGTGTGGAGTGCATATGTTTTATATAAGTGTGGAGTGCACATGTTTTATATAAGTGTGGAGTGCATATGTTTTATATAACCTAAAACTTGAGTGAATAACCAATGTAAACACAGCTGCAGTAGTGACAGTATTCCATTAAAGCCCATTAAAGAACAATTTTCCACATACAAGATACAGCCTTTTTAGGAGACACTATACAGACTGAGACAGGTTCTCTTTAGTTAACTAGGAACTACTCAAGGCCTCTGTTGCTAAAGGAAAAGATTGAGGTCTAGAAAACATGACCTTTTAGGTAGCACCTTGTTGTCACTGATCTCTTTGGGTGTAAATAAACCCCATGACACATCAGGACATAGTACATTGGGGAAATCACTTCCTAACCTCCAAAAATGTAAGATAGATCTGACACCATTTTGTCTCAGATCACCCCACCTAGACTCCAGACATAAATCAAGCCATGTACATGATATTAGATACCAAGCACTTTTATAGATCAGGAACACTGTCGCACATGGACATATTCTAGTCTAAACATACAGTCTTTTAAAGCCTGACCTGCCTCAATGACTGAGATATCTACCCAGGTATAATTTTAAAGGGGTACTCAGCCCCCAGACATCTTATCCCCTATCTAAAGAATAGGGGATAAGATATCTGATCATGGGGGTCCCGCCGCTGGGGACCACCGCGATCTCTCCTGCAGCACCCCCATTCATGAGCTGCACATAGTGAAGATCGCTCCGTGGCTGACGAAGGGCGATACAGGGGCCAGGGTGTTGTGATGTCACGGCTCTGCCTCTCGTGACTTCACACCTTGCCCACTCTATGCAAGTCTATGGGAGGGGGTGTGATCTTCGCTCCGTGCAGCTCATGAACGGGGGTGCTGCAGGAGAGATTGAGGGGGTCCCCAGCGGCGAGATCCCCGCGATCTGACATCTTATCCCCTATCCTTTAGATAGGGGATAAGATGTCTAGGGGCGGAATACCCCTTTAAGGAGGATCTATGAGTTTAAAAAAAAAAATGCACTAAATTATAGCAGTAGAAGAGATAAAACATTATAATCTCATAGACTATTTCTTTCCTTCTGCAAAGGACTACTTCATCTTATATTGCTGGTAAATGTAATAACATCTAGCACGACTTAAGAGAGCAGCACAGATTTCTCGGCTTTACAGTCTCCCCACACATAATGGCCTCTTCCAGCTTAGGCTGGGTTCACACTACGTTTTGTCCCATACGGGAGCGCATACGGCAGGGGGGAGCTAAAACCTCGCGCTCCCGTATGTCACCGTATGCGCTCCCGTATGTCATTCATTTCAATGAGCCGACCGGAGTGAAACGTTCGGTCCGGTCGGCTCATTTTTGCGCTGTATGCGCTTTTACAACCGGACCTAAAACTGTGGTCAACCACGGTTTTAGGTCCGGTTGTAAAAGCGCATACGGCGCAAAAATGAACCGACCGGACCGAACGTTTCACTCCGGTCGGCTCATTGAAATGAATGACATACGGGAGCGCATACGGTCACATACGGGAGCGCGAGCTTTTAGCTCCCTCCTGCCGTATGCGCTCCCGTATGGGACAAAACGTAGTGTGAACCCAGCCTTAGAAGCAGGAAGTCTGTCAGAGCTGTCAATAGTGGTCCCTCACTGCTACTGACTCCCAACTCCAGTCTCCCTTTCTGAAAAGGGCTTTATTAGTACTGTGGCAAGTTTAGGGACCATAGTAGAAATCCATCCTGCAAGCTATATTCTGCCTTTTTGCAACTTTTGAGGGTTTCTGTTTCTATGGAAGAATGGCAAATTATCTTTATTCTGTATGTCAATACAATTAAAATGATACCCAATTTATATAGGTTTAGTTTTATTTTACTATTTTTAAAAGAACATAATACTTATAGTACAAAATATAGGATGTATAGTATAGTATACTTTTTTTTTAAATATATATATATATATATATATATATATATATATATATGGGGATGAGGGCTCATCTTTTGTGTTGTGATCTTTAGTTTTTATTATTGTTCTGATAGGACTTTTTGTTTCTGGACTTTTGTATTTTTTTTTACGTTTATGCTAGGGATCGACCGATATTGATTTTTTTAGGGCCGATACCGATAATCAGTGAACTTTGAGGCCGATAGCCGATAACTTATACCGATATTCCGGTATAAGTTGTCGGCTATAAAGACCACACACCACCCCCCAAACCACCCCACCCCCCGTAGAAGCCGCTGCAGATCAATGATTAAAAGCGGGCGCTTTAAATCAGTGAACTGCAGCGGCTTTTGCGGGGCCAGTGACCGCCGCCGCCACCTGCTTCTCTCCCCCTGCCTGTCCTGGGGTCCTCCCTCCCTAGTCCAACCACCACCGTCGCTGCCCCCCCTGCCTATCCTCTGGCCAGAGACCGCCGCCGCCCGCTTCTCTCCCCCTGCTGTTACTGAGTCCAACCACCGCCACTGCCCCTCATCCCTGATTTTATAATTACCTGTTCCCAGGGTCCGCGCTACTTCTGAGCTGTCACTGTGCATACTGACGGTGACGTCGCGTAGAGGACGTCACTCGTCATTGCGCAACGCACAGCATTAGCGCAGGACGCCGCAGGAGCCAGAAGTTACGCGGACCCCAGGAACAGGGGATGGGGGAGGCAATGGGGCAGCGGCGGCGGTCTCTGGCCGGGGCATTATCGGCAAGGTAATTGCCGATACTCATAATGTCCAAAATCATGAATATCAGCCAATAATATCGGCCAAACCGATAATCGGTCGCTCCCTAGTTTACGCCATGAGACCCCCCTTGTTGGCGATCGCTGTGATTTGTTGGTCAATTCAAACTGGCGAATCACAGCGTTTCCGGGCCAATCGGGTCTCTGGTGACTATCTGATACAGCGCCAATCATCCTGATGGACAGGAGTGATGTGGCAGGGGTGCCACCTCTTCCTATCCCCTGCGATTGGCCGGTCAGGACTGACCAGCCAATCGCAGGGTAGGGGTGGGGTTGAGATCTCCCGCTCTGCCAGCACCTGGAAGTCCGGGCAAAGTGGGGGAAAGATGGCAGCGACGGCTGCGGGGGCTGTTGTGGGACCGACGGCTGCGGGGGCTGTTGTGGGACCGGCGGCAGGATGCGGGGGGACCGGTGGCAGGCTGCAGGAGATTGGCGGCAGCATCGGCAGCAGTGAAGATCTCTGGTAAGTGATCCCCCTCCAGATGTTGCAAAACTACAATTCAAAGCATGCCTAGACAGTCAGGCATGCTGAGCGTTGTAGTTCTGCAACATCTAGCCCTTCAGATGTTGCTGAACTACAACTCCCAGCATGCCTGGACAGTCTGGGCATGCTTGCAGTTGAAGTTTTGCAACATCTGGAAGGCCACAGTTTGGAGACCTTGTTAAGGCTCACTACACCCCTTGTTCCGTTCCTTGAGGGGTGTAGTTTCCCAAATAGTGTGCCATGTGGGGGATTTTTGCTGTTCTGGCACCAGAGGGGCTTCCTAAAAGTGACATGCCCCCTAAAATCCAATTCAGCAAAACTCAATCTCCAAAATCCCATTGTCGCTCCTTCCCTTCTGAGCCCTCTACGGCACCCACAGAGCACTTTACATACACATATGAGGTATTTCCTTACTCGAGAGAAATTAAGTTACAAATTTTGGTGGCTTTTTCTCCTTTTACCCCTTGTAAAAATAAAAGATATGGGTCTACAAAACATGTTAGTGTAAAAAATGCTATCCCTGCGAAACACCTAAAGGGTTAACAAGCTTTCTGAATGTCATTTTGAATATGTTGAGGGGTGCAGTTTCTATAATGGGGTCTTTATGGGGGATTCAAAAATTCAGATTTGTAATTTTTCGTGAACATTTGGAAAATTGCTGCTATACTTTGAAATCCTCTAATGGGTTGAAAAAGTAAGAACATGTCAACTTTATGATGCAAACATAAAGTAGACATATTGTATATGTGAATCAATATATAATTTATTTGTTATGTCTATATTACTTACAAGCAGAGAGTTTCAAAGTTCGAAACATTTGGAATTTTTCACCAAGAAATGATGCAAGTATCTAGAAAAATTTACCACTAACCTAAAGTAGAATATGTCACGAAAAAACAATCTCGGAATCAAAGTTAAAGCATCCCAGAGCTATTAATGCTTAAAGGGACAGTGGTCAGATTTGCTGCATCCTTAAGGGGTTAATAGTTTAGACATTTACGCTCACGGCGTAAATGTTTATTTTTGTTTACATAACTTTATTTTAAAAAATGGGGGAGATTCATACTTTTATCAGGGATGGGGTTAATTCACATTTATTGACTTTCTTTTGCATTATTTTTCACAATTTTTCAGTCCCCATAGAAGACTAAGCATTGGAGCACTGATCAGCAAGGTAAGGGCCCTCCCAATGTCCTCTCAGCTGATTGGGACACCGTGATTTTGCCAAATGTTTTGCCAATAGGGGAGCCCAAAGAGCATAAAATAATAAAAACAAATGTAACCCCTTTGGCCTTAAGTACCTGGCCAATTTTATTTTTGCGTTTTCATTTTTTTCGTCCTCCCTTCTAAAAATCATAACTCTCTTATATTTCCATCCACAAACCAATGTGAGGGCTTGTTTGCGTGACCAATTGTACTTTGTATTGACATCACTCCTTTTACCATAAAATGTATTACAAACCCAAATTTTTTTTTACTTGTGTGAGGAAATTGAAAAAAAAAAACTTGAAATTAGGGTTAAGTTTTTAGGGTAAGGGTTAAGTTTTTACACTGTACACTTTATGGTAAGAATTACATGTTTTCTTCATTCTGTGGGTCAATACGATTAAAATGATACCCATGGTTACACACTTTTACACTGAGGGCGTACAGGTATGCCCGTGTGAATTTCGGTCCCCACCGCTAGCTGGTCAGGGACCGGACCGTGATGCCTGCTGAAATCATCACCGAAGGGGGTGGTTAAAGTTCGGTTCCCCCGTTCTGCCCACCCACAGTAGTCCGGGCAGAACAGGGGAACTGTCCTGTGACCGGCACCAGAGGGCTGCGACGACCAGCGGGCTGCGACGACGTCCGGCTGGCTCACTGGTGCAGACTACGGAAGCCGACGAGTTGCCTAGCAACATCTGGAGGGCTACAGTTTGGAGACCACTATACAGTGGTCTCTAAACTGTAGCCCTCCAGATGTTGCAAAACTACAACTCCCAGCAGTTTGCTGTCTGGGCATGCTGGGATTTGTAGTTTTGCAACAGCTGGAGGACTACAGCTTGGAGATTACTGTGCAGTGGTCTCTAAACTGTGGCCCTCTGGATCTTGCAAAACTACAACTCCTAGCACGCCCACACAGCAGTTTGCTGTCTGGGCATGCTAGGATTTGTAGTTTTGCAACATCTGGAGGGCCACAGTTTGGAGATCACTGTGCGTTGGTTTCTAAACCGTGGCCTTCTAAATCTTGCAAAATTACAACTCCCAGCATGCACGAGCAGCAAACGGCTGTCTCGCCATGCTGGGAGTTGTAGTTGCGTACCCCCAGCTGTTGTATAACTACATCTCCCAGCGTGCCCTTCGGCGATCGGTACATGCTGGGAGTTGTAGTTTTGCAACAGCTGGAGGCACACTGGTTGGAAAATACTGAGTTGGGTAACAGAACCTAACTGAAGGTTTTCTAACCAGTGTGCCTCCAGCTATTGCAAAAGTGCAACTCACAGCATGCACAGTCTGTCAGTGCATGCTGGGAGTTGTTTTGCAACAGCTGGAGGTTTGCGCCCCCCCCCCCCCATGTGAATAAATTTGGGGGGGGGGCATTTTCTCCTGTTACCCCTTGTAAAAGTGTGAAATTTGGAGAAAATAAAAGCATTTTTGTGAAAAAAAAATATTTTCATTTACACATCCAACTTTAATGATAAAAATAGTCAAACACCTGTGGGGTGTTAAGTCTCACTGTACCCCTTTTTATGTTCCTTGAGGGGTTTTTATTTTTTGCTGTTCTGGCACCATAGGGGCTTCCTAAATGTAACATGCCCCCCAAAAACCATTTCAGCAAAATTCACTCTCCAAAATCCCACTGTGGCTTCTTCCCTTCTGAGCCCTCTAGTGCACCCACGGAGCACTTTACATCCACATATGAGGTATTTCCTTACTCGAGAGAAATGGCGTTCCAAATTTTGGGGGTAAAAGTTCTAAAAATGGCTGTACAAGAGCATGCGAGTGTAAAAAATGAAGATTTTGAATTTTCTCCCTCACTTTGGTGCTATTCCTGTGAAACACCTAAAAGTGTTAACAAACTTTCTGAATGTCATTTTGAATACTTTGAGGGGTGCAGTTTTTATAATGGGATAATTGATAGGTTATTTTTAACATAAAAGCCCCTCAAATCCACTTCAAACTAAACTGGTCCCTGAAAAATTCAGATTTTGAAGATTTTCGTGAAAAATTTGAAAATTGCTGCTGAACTTTGAAGCCCTCTAATGTCTTCCAAAAGTAAAAACATGTCAACTTTATGATGCCAACATAAAGTAGACATATGGTATATGTGAATCAATATATACTTTATTTGGAATATCCATTTTCCTTACAAACAGAGTTTCAAAGTTAGAAAAATGCTAAATTTTGGGATTTTTTCCCAAGAAAGGATGAAAGTAACGACAAAAATATACCACTAAGTTAAAGAAGAATATGTCACGAAGAAACAATCTTGGAATCAGAATAAACGGTAAAAGCATCCCAGAGTTATTAATGCATAAAGTGACAGTGGTCAGAATTGCAAAAAAGGGCTCAGTCCTTAAGGGGTTAAGCAGAAAGAAAAAAAATACTAAATGCTTTGATAAATGTCCCCCTAAAAGGTATTGCTGGCCACCAAAGGTCTAAAACATCAAAAAAAAAAATCATAGTAAAAGCCAACTGGTGTCTCAGCTCATCCCATAAATGCTCAATTGGCAATAAATCTGGCAACTGGGCAAGCCAAGGAAGTGTTACTCTGAGTGAGTGAACGAGCATTATCCTGCCGAAAAAAATGCCAGTTGGAAGCCCTGCAATGAGAGGCAACACATATGGCTGCAGGATGTCCTGCACATATAGCTGTATAGTGTCCCTTGTATCACTACTAGGGGTGACCAAATATCATATGCATTGGTCCCCAGATAATCACACAGCAGCATTGCGGGCAGAAGGTGGCTACACATCAAAGGAAGATTGAAGTGCTCACCACGAGGCCTCCATACTCAAACCCGACCATTGTTGAATCTCAAACAGAACATGGTTAGTCGCTAAAGCAGTCCTTGTTTCTTGTTCCCCAAACCACTGCAAATTAAGGAGACTGTCAATGGCAAGACAGGGGCAGAGACAAAGGTGTGTAATGAAGGTGCCATCTGTTTCAGTATAGAGGACAAGGGAGCTTACTATTCTTGTCAGTGTGTTTTCAAATGCTCCCAAACACCTTCTAACAGCTTGGTCAGAAGCCATTTATCAAAACAACCATCCAGTTTCTCACAGTGCAATGATGTGCCATTTTTCAAAGTCAACTGGAAAAAATTTGTTTAAGTGCATCATAGATATATGTCTAGCAGTCAACAATCACCAAGAGGTATACTACGAAAAAGTGGCCTATGAAAGACTTTTTTTTTACAGGCCAACAGTGAAGCACTTTTACAGCCTTTTGTAGCAAGACTGAAAGTCTAATCTGACCACAACTGTAATCTTAAAAAGGGGTACTCCATGGAAAAAAATGTTTAAATCAACTGGTGCAAGAAAGTTAAAACAGATTTGTAAATTACTTCTATTAAAAATTATTAATCCTATCAGCTGCTATATGCTCCAGAGGAAGTGGTATAGTTATTTTCTGTCTGACCACAGTGCTCTCTGCTGACACTCTTTTATTAGAAAAATAGAAAACATATCCAATGCAAAACAAAAAACAAAACAAGCTTAACCAGCTATAACATAAATACAAAATACTCTTGAACAAAAACTATACCCTGCCTAACCGGCCAGCCCAGCTTTGCTAAAATACTAAAATATGCCCAAACTATCTAACACACTTACACACATACCAAAAATGAACATAAAAATAGCACAACTTGGCTTAAAATAAAAACATGAAATTTAGCATTACCCAGCTATAACTGAAAAGCATCCATACTTGGGAACACACAACAAGAAAACAAAACAGAAACATAACAAGCACACAAAAAAAAATTAAAAAAACAGACCAAATAACAAGAAATACTCCAAATAAACCACATAAGCCACATGCCAACACAACTACTGGTACAACTGCCATAACAACTTTAATATGAAACAATATAGATATAAAAACACAATATTTTTACAAAATCACTAAATATAGTATATAAATAAAATATAAATATAATATATAACTAAAATACACAATATATGCACTACAGAAATCAAAATCAATGGAAAACCCTAAGAAAATCCCTACACTAACACTGTACCCTCACCCACACCACCCCTCCTGTACATGGGTCAGAGTCCATACCGTTCGTACAGTTCAAAGTCCAGTGCTTAACTGACCCATGTCAGGTCCCCCAAAGAAGAAAACACCACCACCCACAAATACACCCTCCCCACCTAACACTCCCCCCAGCCAACTTATACACAAACTTCTACACACGTAACCACAACCCACTTTAGGCCCAAGTTTGGTTGCCTGTAAGCCCTTCATAACATATTAGCTTGAAACAAAACAAAAAGCTAGCGTACACATGCATTAGCCCACCACCAGGAAGAAGGATGGCAGACTTGATACATCAAAAATAATTTTAAACTCTTTCCCTAACCCCCCCTACAATTCTCCCTAATTCTATCCCTCCATTAAAACTAACCCTACTCTCACCCTCTCTCTATCCCTATAACACTTCCCCTATCCAAAATAAAGGTACTCTACCCAAAAGGTCTAGTACCTAGGGCACATCAAAAGAAAACCCTCTCCACAGGAGAGAAGCCCTACTGGTACCAAGACTGCCATACTCCAAAGACTTGATCTTCCCGAGGTCACCGGTGATATTCCTACAGACCTCCACCTCGGAGAGGATTTTCTGCTGGGTCGACACCGTGCATTCCATGTGTAGTACCTAACCACTAAGCTAACTAAGAATAAAGTGCCCCGGTCTTGCCACCCAGGTTCCTAAATGCCCCATAAGCCCACTCCGGATAGGCAAGGCCGGCAAGTTGACTCCAGCCAATGGAAGCGCACACCCGGTTGTAAACCCCTATATTAAAGGGACAATGAAGCAGGAAGTGGTCCATGCTTTCCAGCGTGTCCCCGCACTCTTCTCGGGGACATCCCGGTCATCAGAGTTCCTGCACTTCAGGTTGTCCCTTACATATAGATTCCCCTGAAAGCAGCGCCAGGCCAAGTCCCAAAACTTCTGGGGGATCCTTTTCATGTTTAAAAGATACAACCCCACCTTCAGATCCCAACCTAGGAAGTCCCTGAGCGCCAGAGGCTTCTGGAAGTGGGTCAACAGAACCCGTTTGTCAAGGAACTGCCTTGACTGGGTCCTGATCTCCCACACTCCCAGACCCCACCGACGTATCGCCTTCAGAGTCGGGGTAGCGTAAGCCGGAAGATATCCATGGGGCGTACGGAGGTCCTTCACTTGCCCTCCTGTCTCCCATTCCTGGAAGAAAGGCCGAAACCATTCCCTGCAGGAGAGTACCCACGGAGGAGCCCTCTCTGACCAGAGGTTTGAGATGTTGGCTTTCAAGAAGGTATTCATTAAGAACACCACAGGGTTTACCATAGATAAACCCCATAGTCTCCTCGTGCGGTATGTAACCTCCCTCTTGACTAGGTTCATCCTGTTCCCCCATAACAGTTGGAAAAACAGGCTGTAGATCCTAGTATAGTAAGCCTCTGGCAAGATACATATGCTGCCCAGATAGATAAACAAGGGGAGCAGGTACGATTTGATCCGGTGTACCCTTTCCCTGAGGGTCATAGACCAACCCTTCCACTGGTCCACCTTCTGAGTGGCATCCTGGAGCTTACCGTCCCAGTTTTTGGTGGGATAATCATTCTGGCCAAATGTGATGCCTAAGACTTTTGCTGATTCTTGGGGCCCTGGAAGGGTATCTGGGAGATCAAACGTAGGATCCCCCCCCTCCCAGCCAGAGACTCTCACACTTATCCCGGTTGATCTTAGACCCGGATGCCTCCGAGTAGCGGTCCACCTCCAACATCACCATATCGACCTCCTCTCTCTCTCTCTCTCGAGGAGACGAAAATAGTGACATCATCAGCGTACGCCACCACTCTCTGGGCGACAGCCGGCTTCACCAGACTCATCCCGATTCCCGCCAATGGTCCGCGACTCACCCTCCTAAGGAAGGGATCGATCGCGAACACATATAAGAGCGGACTCAAAGGACAACCCTGACGGACTCCCCACCTCAAAAGAGCAGCCAGACCACCCGTTCACCAGCGGGAAACTCTCTGCCCCTCTAAGCCAATTAACTCTCTGCCCCTCTAAGCCAATTAACAAAAGTAGTCGGTAAGCCATATCTCAGGAGGACGGACCAGAGGTACTCATGGTTTACCCGATCAAATGCTTTGGCCTGATCCAAGGACAACAAGTACCCCTTCCAGAGACCTGCACTACACTGCTCCACTGCCTCCCTGACACTAAGGACAGCACTTAAGGTGCTTCGGCCTGGAACAGTGCAGTGCTGAGCCCCCGCAAGGAGCCGGGGTACAAACGTCACCAACCGATTAAACAGTATCTTAGCCAGAAGCTTCCTGTCTGTATTGAGATGAGCTATGGGCCTCCAATTCTCAATACGGCTGGGATCTTTACCCTTTGACAGCAGAATCAGGGCTGAACTCCTCATTGACTTTCGCAGAGTGCCCGAGGAGAGACACTCATTGAATACCTCAGTCAAGAGGGGAGCTAAAGACTCCTTAAAGGTCCTGTACCACTCAGATGTTAAGCTATCCGGAGCTGGTGACTTCTTAGGGGCAAGCCCCTCGATCGCCAGTCTCACTTCCTCTTCCCTGATCTCTTCTGCCAAAACGCCAAGAGAGGGGTCTACCCCTGGCTCAGGAATGGTTTCAGCCAGGAAAACCGACATCTTGTCTCAATCTAGATCCTTCCTCCCCAAGAGGTGTGAGTAGAAGGATCTGACGACCTCCAAGATCCCTGATCTGGACCGATTCAGGGATCCTGTACTATCAATCAGTCCTGAAATGATTTTACTACTCACTGACATCTTACAGTTTCTGTAAGGGTCGGGTGAGCGGTACTTCCCGAAATCCCTCTCAAAAACCAAAGATGCGTGCCTATCGTACTGACACTTCATCAGCAAGGATTTCACTCTGGAGATATCCTCTCGGCTACCTCCAGTCGAAACAAGAAGCTCGAGTTTCCTCCTCAGACCCTGATACAAGCGGTACCTGTTCAGGGACCTGAGGCTCGAGATCTGGCGGAAGAACCCTGCAACCCGCTTCTTGAATATCTCCCACCACTCTGACTTACTAGTACATAGGTGCAGTAAAGGTACCTGACTCTGAAGAAAATCCTCAAAGGACTGTCTGTCTTCCGCTTCCTCCAGGAGGGACGAATTCAGCTTCCAATAACCTTTACCCATCCAGGGGGGTCTCTGAAACATTCAGGGAAAACAAAATCCTACAGTGATCAGAGAACTCCACCTCAACCACGGACACTGCGGAAGAGACGGCTTCCTCCTTTAAATAAAACCTATCTATCCTAGACCTGCAACTACCTTGATGATAGGTGAAACCCGCGTGGCCCGAGGGGCTCCGGATGTGGGCGTCCTCTAGGCGTGCTTCTCTAGCTATGCTAATCAGTGCCACACTATCGAAAGTCAGCGGACCATTGGAGCCTCTCCTATCTTGGGACCTCGTGACAGTATTGAAATCCCCTCCAAAGATCACTTGCCGACTCCTTAATCCTCATAAAGAGATCTTTACGGCCCTGCTTAGTTTGTGGGGCGTAGATGTTAATGAGCCGGAGCTCTTGTCCCTTCATGAAGACATCTAAGATCAGGCACCTCCCATTTCTAATTCAATAACCCGTCGGCATTCAACAGGAGCGGTAAAAAGGACCGCCACCCCAATATACGGCTCAGCCGCAAGAGACCAGTGGGAGGGACCACGCCTGCACTCTCTTCTGGCTTTTACCAGAGAGGCTAGATCTGACAACCTGGTCTCTTGTAAAAAGAAAATGTCGGCTTCAACACGGCCGAGAAAATCAAAGGCTGCAAATCTAGCCGTATCAGACTTTATGCTGACACAATTAATAGATGCCAGCGTCAATGGGGTGAGTGCCGCCATACAGGGTGATTAAATTAGACGGCCACACCCTTTACTTTTTCTTTCCTTTCTTTTTGGTCCCCTCATCCCCCGAAGAAGATGAGAGGGCAGGACCACTCTTTGATCTTTTTTTGGACTCGGATAGATCCATATTGTCCACGTCTTCCTCCAGCCCCGGTCTAGCCCTGCCTTCCGAGGAAGGTGCCTCAACAGCACAGGGCCCAGTTCCCCCCAGAGGCTCTTTCTTCCTAGGCACCCCGCCCTCACCCTCCAAGGAGGGGGAGGAGATGGTATTGAGGACGAGGTACCGGTTTGACAGGTCAATCAGAGGGGGGGCAGTCAGGCTTCCGTTTTGGACCTGGCCCGTAGTACAAGGAACAGAGGACTCAGACCTCTTCTTTCTCCCTTTCCTTTTGCCCTTATCTTTCTTTTTAGGCCTCTCCCCACTATCCTCATCCACACTTTCATAGTGGGAGGAATCAGAAGGGTCCACCATATTGCCATCCCCTTTGCGCAGCCTCCTGATCTCCTCATCTAGCACGTTCTCCTCCAGGGCTTCAGCAGTTACAGGGCCAGCTTCAGGAGCAGTGGCTGAAGCTACCCCCGCCACTTGGGCACTCTCCAGCTCCCTACTTATTCTACGATTTTCCTCCCGCCTTAGTTTGGCGGGGCCCTTTTTCCTCCTCACAAGCCCTGTTGCGCCCCCATCCCTGCCCGTACCCTCCCCAGCCGAGGCTAAATCAGAGCTCTCCTCAGCCGGAGCGGCCGCTGCACGGGCGAAGGCGATAGGACAACGGCTAAAAGGGTGTTCGAGGACCCCACACAGGTGGCACCGGATCTGCTGACAGGATGCGGCCGGATGAACCACCCCACCACACAAAGCGCAGACCTGCACAGTACAGGCTGCGCTTAAGTGGGTGGAGCTGCCACACCTGTGACAGACCTTAGGCTCCCCCTGGTAGAAGATCTGAATCCTATCACGTCCAAGGAAGGCAGCTGACGGAATGTGGGCAACCGTACTGCCTGAACGCTTGAGTTTGACAGAAAACGTCCAGGCCCCAGACCAGATCCCGTGCTCATCAAAGTTTTTCTTGGGCATGTCCGTTACATCCCCATACCGACCGAGCCAGGTCATGATGTCATAACAAGAAAGCGACTCGTTACGGGTCAAAATGGTCACCTTCTTGACAGAGTTCTGACGGGAAAATCGCCTTTACGGCGAAATCCCGCCAGCCGGGCTCGTTCTTCGCCACTTCGTAGTTTGACCAGAAGAGTTCAAGACCCTCTGGCCGAACCAAAACTGACGTCAAACTCAGACGAACCGTAGGGGTTAATCAGGGCAAAGATGTCACTCGCTCTGAATTCCATCTGAAGGAGGAGCTCAACCACTTTAGCGCAAGGTGGACACGCATCCTCGCCCCTCCAAATCAGACAGACCACATTCCTATGATTATTGTCCTGCCTGGGTGTCGGGAGGGACCAGACCACCTCCCCATTCCGCTCTCGCAAAGCCCCCAAACCGTGCCTCTCTATCCAGAAAGACAGGTCGACCTCGCCCATTCCCTTTACCTGGATCGACCTGTCACCCCTGCGTAGAGCCTCCAGGAGGCGCTGTTGCAAATGGCCCCCAGGGCCGGACGGAGAAGGGGACCCCCCTGAACCCCTGGCAGTGACATTGGCATAGCTCCTAGGAGCAGTCACTACCGGGGGGGGCAGCCAGACCAGACCCAGATTCAGAGCCACCTATACCACCATTCACACAACTACTCTCATCCACACCAGACTTCCCATTCATACCACTACCACTCCCACCAACATTCACTCCACTGACACTCCCACATACACTCCTCTCTTCCACAACACTACTACATTCAGCATTCACATACCCTGGACTCTTGACCAGATCAATAGATTCTGGGCTGGCTGGGAGTTGTAGTATTGCTGGCTTCAGAATAGTCTTTTTCTCTGGCTTAGGTGCTGTTGCTGGGGTCGCCACCGCTGGCTCCTCCTCCATGGCTGGTGTTATTATCCGAGTCTGAGGCTGCCCCACCGGGCGCACCCCAGCTCCTCCCACAATGCCAGCACCTGCTTTGCCCGACCGCATGGGCTCTGCCGATGATTCCGGCACCCAGACCCCCCCCACAGAGGAGTGCCCCGCAGTGCCCGCAGAATACACTATACTTGGAGGACCGCCCCCCAAGCACATGGACCTACCACTCTCTGCCACCGGCACCCGGACACTCCCCCCCCCTCACAGAGGAGTGCCCTGCAGTGCCGGTAGTGCCCACAGCACTCGGGGAACCGCCCCCCGAGCACACGGCGGCATAGCTCGCCTTTGGCACTTGGACACGCCCCCCGCCACCCTGGGGCGGTTCTATAGTGCCAGGGCTGCCCACCATGAGCCCATCCTGCCCCTCCCTACCGGCAGGATGGGTGGGCTTCACTTCTATTGCGTCCACAGCCTTTACTGACGCCATGCTGTACCCCCCATGCTGGCTTCGTTCCACCACAGAAACGGGGTCTGGCAGTCTGGGGGGGCCCAGCAGCCTGAACCAGCTTTGCAGCTGGCCCAGACTGCTGGAAAGGAACAAAGACATACTGCACAGTTTCCTGGATCTTATGTTTCTTTGCCTTATGCTTCACTGCCACATCCTCACATGGGTCATCTCCAAAAGTGAAATGCTGGAGGTGGGCTGGGGACTCCTGCATTACGATCGCCCTCAGCAATCCCCCAGCCTCACTCTCCACATCCTCCTCTTCGCTTTCACTAAGCGGAAGCGCCACCTGTGCCAGCTCAATGTAGCTGTCCTGGGTGGTGAAACAGGGAGTAGAAACATGCGCAGTATCCTCCTCTACCATCTGTACATTTTCCTCCACCTTTTCCTCCTACTCCTCCTTTACTCCATCACCACCATCCTCACTGCCACTACTCTCCCCATCATCCACCTCCACCTTACCTGGGGATTTCATGGCGGCAAACCTGTCTTTGTTCTCCAGCTTCTCCCTGAAGAGACCGCTCCCCTCCAGGATCTCTGCTCTCTTTTCCTCCAGCTTTGTTATCTGAGCTTTCAGGGCTGTGATCTTCCTTTTAAACTCTGGCCTGTTTCTCTTGGACCCAGAGTTTGCCAGACTCTGAGTCCCACGCAGTCTTGCCGACCTCAACTCCTTACCGCACCGTTCATACTCGGCAAATCGTGCAGTCATTTGGGAACAGTATGTGGAGCTAGACTCTTTGGGCAATTTCTCAGCCCACAACTCCACACTTTTTCTTCTCGCATTTCTTCCACCAGATTTCTGGCTGGCACCCGTTGCCAGAGGAGCAGAGCCTGCATTGCTGCAGATTCTGCTGGATCTTCTGCCTCCGGATGGAACAATGGCTGTAGCAGTTTTCTCTCCACCCCCCCGCCAGCCTTGAAGAATGGGGAATGGAGGCCTGAGGCTCCATGCAGGAAAGCTCTCCCAGGGAGCCTGCGACACCCCTGGGAAAGGCTTGATGGAAAATGCTGCTTCTCTGGAAGTCTGGAGCTCAAAAGAGACACACCTGACAGCTTCTCACACTGAACGGTTCTGGACTGCTGTGTTCAAAGGAATTGCTCTCTGCTGACACCTCTGTCCATGTCTGGAACTGCCCAGAGAAGAAGAGATTTGCTATAGGGATTTGTTCCTACTCTGGACAGTTCCTGACATGGACAGAGGTGTCAGCAGAGAGCATTGTGGTCTGACAGAAAATAAATTAAAAAAGAAAAAGTACTTCCTGTGGAGCATACAGCAGCTGATAGGTACTGGAAGGATTAAGATTTTTAAATAGAAGTAATTTACAAATCTGTTTAACTTTCTGACACCAGTTGATTTAAAAAAAAAAAAAAAAAATGTTTGCCACTGTAGTACCCCTTTAAGACATAACTGCATACATGGCCTTGCAGCAATCTGACATTTCTATCTAGGAGCATTATTTTTTGTCAATAAGTGTACCATGAGAGTTATGAGAGTGTATGTAAAATCTCAAATCATGAGAGTAGACAAAGTTCAAAAGTCCACCAATATAAGATCACTGCCGATCAGCTTGAAGGGGTAATAGTAGAATATTGGAGCACTGTCCCATTCAATTTCATACACTTTACAGCTCCTTCTACATGTATGGCATGCAAGTGTATTGAGTAGTTTTTATAAGCAGGGAGTTGGCTCCCTACTGATGCGATATTGAAGGCCTATACTACTAAGGTAGGCTAGCCACACTTTCTGGCAATGTGTCATCAATGTTTCGCAATTTGACAAATTGTGAAAAACAATTTGACAATTGTGACCTAAGCCTTGGTATCCTATACTCATTTATGAATCTAGCTGTGCCCTTCCCTTGCAGCCTGGAAACACTGTGTTTCACATATATAATCAAAAATTGACACCTGCAACCTAAGCAGATGAATGATCTTTCACTTCCTACGTTTTACTGGGGCTTAAAGGGTGTTGTCAGTCTGAAAACTTAAAGACCCCGAGTGATCAAAACTTTTGACTTGTCTGAGTGGCAAGTAACAAGTTTTTGAAAGTGACATGAAAGATAAGAGGACCGGTCTCAGAATTTAACATCTTCTCAGAAAATTTCCATTGAAAATGCTCACATTGGTATTTTCAAAATATTACTTTTTGTCATGAATTTTTATATGTCTTACCAAGTTTGACTTCTTATTAAAAGTCTTTTTGCATTGAGCACATTCATACAGTTTTAGTTGTTTGTGCGGTTCAGTGTATATCTTCTCTTCTTTGTGAATCTCGCGATGCTTACGCCAACTTGTTCTGTCAGTGAACTTTTCTTGACATTTGGAGCACGAAAAATATTTTACCCCCATGTGAACTTTCCGATGAAAGTCAAAACATGATTTTGATCTAAAGGTTTCTCCACAGTCAGCACAAGTGAAGGGCTCCTCTCCTGCTTGGGTTCTTTGATGTCGAACCATATTTGACTTAACGGAAAACACTTTGCCACAATCAGCACAGGCAAATGGTTTTTCTCCTGTGTGGACTCTGCGATGTGCAACCAGACTTGACTTGTCATTAAAAGCTTTACCACATTCTAAACATGAAAATGGCTTTGCCCCAAAGTGACGTTTCTGATGGGCTGCTAAGCTCACTTTATTAGCAAACACTTTATGACACTCTGCACAAGATAATGGGTTTTCACCTTCATGAATCTTCTGGTGAGTCAGTAGATCGTACTCGTTGGCAAAATATTTTCTACATCTAGAGCAAGAAACTACTTTTTTGCCCTTATGAAGCTGTTGATGAAGAAAAAGGCTCACTTTCTGCTTAAAGCCTTTGTGGCATTCATTACATTTAAAAGGTGTTTCTCCCCTATGAGATGCGAGATGCTTATTCAGACCTGATTTATCACTGAACTGCTTCTTACATTCTGAGCAGGCAAAAGGTTTCTCACCTGTGTGGATTCTCTTATGTGTTTCCAGGTGAGATTTATTTATAAACTGCTTATTGCAGTCAGGACAGGTATATAGCTTCTCACCCGTATGAAGTCTCTGATGTCTGACACAGCTTACATCACTCAAAAAACACTTTCTGCATTCAGGACAAGAATACAGTTTATGATTGTTGACTTTTTGATGGGTCAGGAAGGCTTCTTCTGAAGGAAAAAATACTTTACATTTGGGGCATGAAAACTGGTTTTCAACTTCATGTTTTTTTTGATGCACCAAGAGGTGAATCAGTTGGACAAAGTTTTGACCACAAACAGAACATGAGAATGGCTTTTCCCCAGTGTGAATCTTCAGATGACGGGTGTAGTTGGAACGCTCTGTAAAAGATTTACCACAGTCTGAACACACAAACGGTTTGTCACCTTTGTGAATTCTTTGGTGGATTTGGAGATGGGAATTATTAAAAAAACTTTTCCCACACTCTGAACAAAAGTATCGCTTCTCTCCCGTGTGAATTTTCCAATGGCGGTCCAGACGTGATTTACTGATGAAACATTTTCCACAAGATGAGCATGAAAAGGGCTTCTCACCTGTGTGTGTTCTCTGGTGCACAACCAAGTGTGCTGCACGTAAAAATGCTTTGCCACATTCAAAACAAGTGTGCTTTTTCTTAATAGGATCTAATTTGTCTGTTTCGGAATTTAAGATGCTACCAGTAGTTTCATCATTTGTTAAACTACCAGTAGCTACGTTGTCAATGTCATTTTCTGCTGGTTTTTCTGAAGCTAGGTTGTCATTGGATTGACACTGCATGACATTTTGACCATCTTCAGTTTCAGGTGTGTCAGTACAATTTTTGTCTTCTTCCAAATGTTCATCTGTAAAGTAAAGGACTGAACAAAATGAAGATAAAACTTTTTAAAGTATCTCACATTAATAAGTACATTCTTCACATTTTTGTAAATATTGTATTATATCTTTTCAAGTGACAACACTGAAGAAATGATCCTCTGCTTCAATGTAATGTAGTGAGTGCACAACCTGTATAACAGTGACTAATGTTGTGTCCCCTCAAAATAACTGAACACACAACCATTAATGTCTAAACATTGATAACAAAACTGAGTAAACCCCTAAGTAAAAATTCCCAAATTATGCCCAAAGTGTCAATATTTTGTGTTGCAACCATTATTTTCCAGCAATGCCTTAAAGGGGAACTCCGGTGAAAACCAGTGGAAAACAAATGTTTTCAAATCAACTGGTGTCAGAAAGTTAAGCAGATTTGTAAATTATGGGAAAAAAACCAGGTACTATCAGTGCTTCCGTGATCTATGGATAATGTTATAATGAGTGCCCTACGTATGGGTCCCTGCTAACCATAGATGTGTCCAATAGTACTACGAATAATTAGATTAAAATACCAGCGCTGAGAGGGACTTAACCCGATAACGACCACGGACGAGTATAGACGTCCAGGTTGGCGGCCGTTCCCGCACCTGGACGTCTATACTCGTCCATTATTCTCGTGGGTGCTGCCCAGTGCACCCACGAGATCGCGGCAGGGACTCGGCTGTATCACACAGCCGGGACCCTGCTGCACTGCCAGGACCGAAGTAAACTTCGGTCCCGGCAGTTTTAACCCTTACAGCCGCGGTCGGAAGTGACCGCGGGCTGTAAGTGTTATGACAGAGGGAGGGAGCTCCCTCTGTCACTCCTGCAGCACCCCGCATCGCGATCGCGGGGTGCTGTGTGTGTCCGCGGCTGGCCGGGACCTGCCGCACTGCCGGGAGTGAAGTTCACTTCACTCCCGGCAGTTTAACCCTTACAGCCGCGGTCAGAAGTGACCGCGCGCTGTAAGGAGTTCTGACAGAGGGAGGGGGCTCCCTCTGTCTCCTCTGCAGCACCCCGCAGCGCGATCGCGGGGTGCTGCTTCATACCTGGGCAGCCGGGGGTCCTACAAAGACCCCCAGGTCTGCCCTGGGTATTGCCTGAAAGGACGTGCCAGAGGCACGTCCTAATATGCTGCCTGCTAGTGAAAACTGTCAGGCAGCATATAACTATAATGCTTTGGAATACTAAGTATTCCAAAGCATTAAAAAGTGTAAAAATAAATAAATAAAATAAAAGTGTAAAAATAAATAAAAATGTAATAAAAGTGTAAAAAAAAAAAAAAATGTATAAAAAAATAAATAACAATATATATATATATATATATATATATATATATATTAAAAATACATTTATTAAATGAATCTAATTTAAAAAAATGCATAATGTGTAGGATCGCATTGGCGGACATCCACAGCATGTAATATGCTGCGGATGTCCACCATGTGATCCTACACATTATGCAGCAGTCACGGTAATGAGCTCACTGCTGCGGCTGGGTAGCTTTGTGTGTCCACTCATAGCGGCGGATTTCCCGCCAGCAGTCATGAGCGGACACACTGAGCTACCCAGCCGCAGCAGTGATGGATATATTCGCCATGAGCGGGTGCTTATTCCCACAACATGGCGGATATATCCATCAGGAGCCTTAACTGTCACAGATAGACACGTTATACTGCCAGCCGACCAAGGACCAATCAGAGTGGTCCCTGGTGCAGCCAATAACTTGTAGGAGTGCGGTATATAAATGGGGTCACTTGTGGGGGTGGGGGTACTGTTCTGCCCTGAAAGCCAAATGGCGCTCCTCTCCTTCTGAGTCCTACCACGCGGCCAAGGAACCATATATGGCCAAAGCGGGGGTATTTCCGAACATGGGACAAGCAGCTAAATAAAATATAGGGTGCATTTCTTTCAATATCAGAAGTGATGTACAAAAAATATGCCCCCCAAATGATGCATTTGTGAAAAATTGCAAATTTCGAATTTTTAACACTGACTTTGTAATAATTCCTGCCAAAAAACTATGGTGTTAAAATACTCACTGTACCCCCTAGCGAATACCTTAAGGGGTCTAGTTTTTAAAATGGGGTCATTTGGGGGGGTGTTCCTATGTTCTACTACCTTTTAATTTCTGCAAACCTTGCATAGCACACAAAAAAAGATGTACTTTTCAAATTTTCTAAATTTTCAAAATTTCAAGTTAAATTGTTAGGCTTCTAACTAATTTAAAATGTTAATTAAAAACAAAAAAAATGACGTCAAAATAAAGTAGACATCTGAAAGTATAAGTTTCATAAACTATTTGGTCAGTAAGTATAAATATTTGCACCCTATTAGTGTTAAAATAGCAAAAAATCGTAATTTTGGTAAAAATGTCATGATTTTTTGCATTATAAAAAAAAACTACAAATGATATCGGCTTACTTTTACTTTGTACATGAAGGACAACTTGTGACAAAAAAACAATGTCAGAATTATCGTGATTGGCAAAATGTTACCAGAGTTATTCTCTTATAAAGACAGACATCCCCGATTTGAAAAAACAGGCCTGGTCTTTCAGGGGCGTACAGGTTTATTTGTATTGGTCCTTAAGGGGTTAATATAAAAACGTTTTTAATACCAATACAGTAAGATAACAATATGGCAGAGGGTGATGTGATGGCAATACAATGGGAAAGGTAGCGGTCTGTGTAGGGAAAAAAAATGAACCTATATATATACCGCTATATTATGAAATTATTACACTGCTCAAAAAAAATTAAGGGAACACTTAAACAACACAATGTAACTCCAAGTCAATCACACTTCTGTGAAATCACACTAAAATCACAGTCAGGAAGCAACACTGATTGACAATAAATTTCACATGCTGTTGTGCAAATGGAACAGACAACAGGTGGAAATTATAGGCAATTAGCAAGACACCCACAATAAAGGAGTGGTTCTGAAGGTGGTGACCACAGACCACTTCTAATTTCCTATGCATCCTGGCTGATGTTTTGGTCACTTTTTAATGCTGGCGGTGCTTTCACTCTAGTAATGGAATGAGATGGAGTCTACAACCCACACAAGTGGCTCAGGTAGTATTGTTCTGGTTCTGTTTTGTTGCATTTGTTTCATGTTTGTGCCCTGTCTGTCTGTTTGTGAGATGTCTGTGGTGTGTGTGGTCCCGGGCCCTGGTCCTCTCCTTCTCTGTCTGGTCTCTCCTCTGGTGTCTCCTGTTGCTAGCCTACCTATTGTGTCATGATGGGGACCCTAAGGGTGATTAGCTGGAATGTTAGGCGGCTTAATTCTAAGTTTAAGAGGGCCTTGTGTCTCGATTTTGTGAAACGCCAGTCTCCTCATATTATCTGCCTGCAGGAGACTTATGTTACAGGTCAGAAGATTTTAGCCTTGAAGAGGGTCTGGAAAGCACGGGGTTATCATACCTCCTATTCTAAATATGCTAGAGGGGTTTCTGTCCTAGTTACCAAGTCCCTGCCTCTGGAGGTCTCCCAGGCTGCGTGTGACCACTTTGGATGGTTAGTGATTTTACATTACTCTCTGGGCTCGTTTTCTTTTGTCTTGGTCTCAGTGTATGTCCCCCCTCCTTTTAATGTTTCTGTCCTTGATCTCATCACTACTAAATTGTTGGCTTTTCCTTCTGATCCTGTTCTTTTCATAGGCGACTTCAATGTGGTTCCTGATCCGGCTCTTGATCGCACCGCTGCTGTAGACCCTGGCTCCTCCTCATTCAACAGCTGGCGCTCGGCACTGGGCTTGACCGACCTCTGGAGGTGGAAGTATCCGGATACGACTTCCTTCTCCTACTACTCTGCAGCACACAGGTCCTCTCACATTGACTTTGCCTTGGCGTCTGAGGACCTTCTTTAAGAGATGTTTCCTATACCACTAGGGGGATCTCAGACCACTCTGCTGTACTGGTAGTTCTCCATTTAGGGCCCTCCCCGTCCTCTCGTATATGGCGCATGCACCCTGGGTGGTTACAGGCGGAGGCAGTTGTGGAGGCCTTGGGAGTTGCTCATACAGATTACTGGGATCATAATGGTTCTTTCCCTGACCCTTTAGTCCAATGGGATGCGTACAAGGCTACGATTAAGGGTGCCTTTATAGCGGGGGTTGCGGGCCAGAGGAAGGTTAGGTCTGCAATGGAGGTTAGGTTACAGCAGGAGGTTGGGGCGTTGGAGGCAGCGTACGTTTGGGACCCTTCCCCCGTTAATGAGAGGGCATGGGCTAAAGCTCAGAGGTCTTAGCTGGTTGTCCAGAAGGATAGGGTTCAGTTGTGCCTAGTGGATAGGGAGGCTGCTTTGTTTGCATTTGGGGACAAAAATGGTAAACTGCTGGCAGATTTGTCTCGAGCTAGTCGCCCTACTGCTTCTATCCCGAGTATCAGGGGCCCAGATGGGGGATGTTGACGGACCCTCTATTGATCAATCAGGTTTTTAGGGACTTCTACTCCTCCTTATATGCCGCCCCTACCGCCCCCTGTCAGGGAGAGATCCTGTTTTTCATGAAGGATTTAACCCTCCCAGTGCTTAGTCGCTCTCAGGCAGACGAGTTAGATCCCCCCTTCTCCGTTAAGGAGGTTGAACAGGCTATTAAGGATCTTCCTTCCGGGAAGACCCCCGGTTTAGATGGGCTGGTGGGTGATTGGTACAGGATGAACGAGGAGCGTTTGGCCCTATACTCCTCCAACTGTTTCGCTCTGTGGCCGAAGCTGACGCTCTCCCGGATTCTATGAGGGTGGCGTTGATTGTAGTGCTTCCCAAGCCTGGTAAGGACCCGTTAGTCCCGGATTCTTATAGACCTATCTCCTTACTGAATGTTGACATTAAGATATTGGCTAGGATACTGGCCAATCGGTTGTATGGGATCATTGGCTCGGTTGTTCATCCTGATCAAACTGGGTTTATGCCGGGTAGGGCAAAAGATGTTAACGTTAAGCGTTTACAGCTCAATATTGCGGCTGTGGGAGAGGGCTTTCCTTCGGGAGTGGTTGTCAGCTTAGAAATTTATAAGGCATTTGACTCGGTCCTGTGGCCTTATCTCTGGGAGGTGCTGGGTGCGCTTGGGTTTGGGCCCAATTTCTGCGCTTGGGTTAGATTGCTCTATGATAACCCTAGGGCTCGTGTACGTACTAACTTGAATGTGTCTGCTCCTTTTGGCCTTGGCCGGGGGACGAGGCAGGGGTGTCCTCTCTCCCCCTTTCTCTTTGGCTGGCGATGGAACTCCTGGCTGCAGCTATCCGCAGGGCTCCTGATATTTGTGGTATCCCAAGGGGTTCTATTAGAGAGAAGGTTTCCCTTTATGCTGATGACACTCTGGTATACCTGCAGGACGCCGAGGGTTCCCTCCTGTCCCTTATAGATTTACTAGACCTGTTTAGCACCATATCGGGTTATAGGTTAACTGGGCCAAGTCCTCTCTAATGGCTCTCTCGCCTGGGGTTCAGCTCCCTTCCCATCCTCTGGCAGGGGTGCAGGTGGTTTCCCGCTTTAGATATCTGGGTGTGGACTTGACTACATCCCTGCTATACTATGTATCATTGAATTGAACCCCTCTTTTGGGCTCCACTATGGAGTAGTTGAAGGTGTGGTCCTCCCTTCCTCTCTCCCTGGCGGGCAGGATCAATATATTCAAATTTATCTACCTTCCTAAATTCCTCTATTTATTTCTCTTAGTGCCCGTGATTCCCCCTAGGTCATATTTTAATACACTGTGTGGTGCTCTGGGATCCTTCTGATGGCAGGGGAAGTCTCCCAGACTCGGTCGGGCTCTTCTCCAAGCCCCTAAACGGCATGGTGGTCTAGCGGCCCCAGACATGTATAACTATTTTCTTGCTTCCCAAATGGTCTATGCAGCATGGTGGCTCGATCTGGATTTGTCAAACTCGGCAACGGCTCTGGCAGGGGCGCTTAGGGGTTCTTATGAAGCTCTCACTAATACGCTCTACAGGTACCACTCTCGCTCTTCTTTTCCTTTCCCCTTAACTGACTGTCGCCAAAGTGTGGTCCGTGGTGTCGGGCAAATATTTGCTTCCGCTGGTTTCTCCTAGAGCACCCTTGTGGGGGAAGGATCAGGTTTTCTTGTCCTTCTCTGCTATGCAGGATCACTATGGTATCCCTGGGGTTGCCTTTTTTTTTAGGTATCTCCAGCTGAGACACGCGGTCACGGTGCAATTTGGCTCCTTAGAGTTTACCCCTGTCTTTTCGGAGGTGGAGCTTCTCCTGGGCACTACGGACCTTCCTAAACCTCTTACTCAAGCTTATTCGCTCCTTCAAACCCTGGGTCCTAGTCCCTTCTCGTTAGCCTTTGACAAATTAGTGGCTGATATCCCTGCTTTGTCTGATCGTCAGTGGAGGGAGGTTGAGAGTTCTTATTATGCTACAGTGGTCAGTAGTCGGGATATGCTGATTCAGTCCAGGTATGTTTTGAGACTGTATTATACCCCTGCTAAGCTTAAACGTATTGGTGTGTCTCCGTCTGACTTATGTGTCAGATGCTCTGTGGATGTAGGTACTTTCTTGCATGCGGTGTGGGAGTGCCCTGTTGTGGCCGTGTTCTGGAGGGAGGTAATGCAATTTCTTGCTGATAACCTAGAGTTCCCTTTTTTGCTCACTCCGGTGGTTTGCCTGCTGGGTGTGATTAATGATGTAGTCTTTAGCTCTCACAGACGTCTGTTGCTTCGCTTTTTATTGTTTTGTGCTCGCAAGGTGGTGGTGATGACCTGGAAGGACACTTCCCCCCTCCACTGTCTCATTGGTTGAGTTTAGTCAATAAATATGTTCCCTTATATCAAGCGCTGTATATCAGTCACAGGTGCCCCAGGAAAATTGACAAGGTGTGGACCCCTTGGCTCTGGTTGGATGTGTCGACGGATTCTCCGGTTAATGTGCTCAATAAGCCTTTGGGGGATGGGGGGGGGGGACTGGTGTTGCCGGAATGGATGTTTGCGTGTGTGTGAGTGTCTCTGTTTGTCTTGTGCATGTTTGTCCCAATTACTCTTCTGCCTGGTTGGTAGTGTTGTACAGTTTTCATTCACAATTTAAAATAAATACTTTAAAAAAAAAAAAAAAGTGGCTCAGGTAGTGCCGCTCATCCAGGATGGCACGTCAATGCGAGCTGAGGCATGTGTCTGTCAGCGTCCAGAGCATGGAGGTACTACCAGGAGACAGGCCAGTACATTAGGAGATGTGGAGGAAGCCGTAAGAGGGCAACAACCCTGCAGCAAAACCGCTACCTCTGCCTTTGTGCAAGGAGGAGTTGGAGGAGCACTGTCAGAGCCCTGCAAAATGACCTCCAGCAGGCCACATATATGCATGTGTCCACTAAAACAGTCAGAAACAGACTCCATGAGGGTGGTATGAGGGCCCAACATCCACAGGTGGGGGCTGTGCTTACAGCCCAACACCGTGCAGGACGTTTGGCATTTGCCAGAGAACACAAAGATTGGCAAATTCGCCACTGGCGCCCTGTGCTCTTCACAGATGAAAGCAGGTTCACACTGAGCACGGGACAGATGTGAGTCTGGAGATGCCGTGGAGAATGTTCTGCTGTCTGCAACATCCTCCAACATGACTGGTTTGGTGGTGAGTCAGTAATAGTGTGGGGTGGCATTTCTTTGGGGGGGCCGTACAGCCCTCCATGTGCTTGCCAGAGGTAGCCTGACTGCCATTAGGTACCGAGATCAGACCCCTTGTGAGACCATATGCTGGTGCGGTTGGCCCTGGGTTCCTCCTAATGCAAGACAATGCTAGACCTCATGTGGCTGGAGTGTGTCAGCAGTTCCTGCAAGAGGAAGGCATTGATGCTATGGACTGGCCCCGCCCTTTCCCCAGACTTGAATCCGATTGAGCACATCTGGGACATCATGTCTTGCTTCATCCATCAACTCTATATTGCACCGCAGACTGTCTAGGAGTTGGCGGATGCTTTAGTCCAGATCATGAAGGACATCCCACAGGAGACCACCTAATCAGGAGCATGCCCAGGTGTTGTAGGGAGGTCATACGGACACGTGGAGGCCACACACACTACTGAGCCTCATTTTGTCTTCTTTTAAGGACATTACATCAAAGTTGGATCAGCCTGTAGTGTGGTTTTCCACTTATATTTTGTGTGTGGCTCCATATCCAGACTTCCATGGGTTGATAAATTTGATTTCCATTGAAAATTTTTGTGTGATTTTGTTATCAGCACATTCAACTATGCAAAGACGAAAGAATTTCATATGATTAGTTCATTCATTCAGATCTAGGATGTGTTATCTTAGTTTTCCCTTTATTTTTTTGAGCAGTGTATATACAGATCTATCACTTTTGGCCTGGCCGGATATCTATTTTAAAGGGATACTCAGGGGAACTAAACCTATAGTCCATCCTTTCCCTCATACCAACCTATTTATTTGTCTAAATATCCATTCATTAGCTATATAGAGCAGTTTCCCTTTTGCAGCTGTCACTTACATGCAGGGAGTGTGAGAAAGAAGTCATTATCAGATCCCCCTTGTCTTTGTGCAAAGTCCTCACTAAGATTAGCCCCCACATTCCTTGAAGAAAAACCATCACATGATTTTTGTCTTGTCTTGGTTTCACAGACACACCTTCCCTCCCCATGTGAGGATCTTACCGGGAGAGAAACAGCCCAGCGTCTCCTGTGAAGATTCTCAGTCACAAATTAGCACATAACACTGCTCTTTGCCTTCTGTAGAACTAATCACTGACAGCTGCTTTTCCGAGCATAGCATGATTTATTGCTGGGGGGGGGAGGATATAGTTTGGAAGAAAAGACATGTACAGTGTGTGCTTTTTGAGGTGGCTTTGGGGCATTTTTATTTTTCTTGACTTCCCTGGAGTACCCCTTTAACCTCTTAAGAATGCAGGGCGTACCTGTACATCCTGCGCCTGCTCCCGCGATATAACGCGGGGTCACGCGTCATATCGGGTCGGTCCCGGCAGCTAATGATAGCCGGGACCCGTGGCTAATACCAGACATCACCGATTGCAGTGATGCCCGGTATTAAAGGAAAACTGTCAGCTTGCTCACACGCCGATAGCTTTTTCTCAAAAAATGTTATGGTATAAAAAGTGTACAAACACAAAGATTGCAGTGGCACATTATATAAAAAAAAATAAAAATTTATCTCAGAATTGATCAAAACGTGTCCCCCCATCCACCACGTGGATGGTATAAAAAGTGACCAAAAATACGCTATTTTTATATTTTGGACATTTACACATGCAGCGATACCACATATGTGTATATTTATTTTTATTTACATTTTTTATTTTTTATTTTTTTTAAATGGGAAAAGGGGGGTGGTTCAAACTTTTATTAGGGAAGGGGTTAAATCACATTTATTAACAATTTTTTTGCTTTTTTTTTTTTGCACTGTTATAGCCCCCATAGGGGACTATAACATGCAATAGTCTGATTGCAGACACTGATCAATGCTATGCCACGGAGCAGTGAATCCGGCGATTGGACAACAAGCTGCAGGGAATGTTTTTTTTTTTTTTTTTTTTTACTTTAGACTCTGTGATCGTTTAAAAGGAAAACTGTCAGCTTGCACCTCACGCACTTAACAGCGGTACTGGGGGATGCTGATCAGTTTGATGCCTACTGTGCCCAAATCCATCCCGCCGTTTGGCCAAAATTAGCATTAGCATTAATTAGCATATACGGAAAAACGAAGATTTCGGCTAAACGGATCCGGGCACAGTAGGAATAACACTGATCAGCGATCGCCGCCCTATCAGCCAGTACCGCTGGTTAGGGGGAGCAAGATGACAGTTTTCCTTTAAATGATCGCAACGAGTCAAAGGTAAAAAAAAAAAAAAAAAAAGCATTCCCGGCAGCTCGTTGTCCAATCGCCGATTCACTGCTCCTTGCCTGACATCCAGGCAGGAGCAGTGGAGCACACTGATCAATGCAATGCTGCAATCAGACTAGTGCATGTTATATAGGGGCTAGTGCATGTTATATAGGGGCTATAACAGTACAAATAAGATAAAATGCAAAAAAAAATTGTTAATAAATGTGATTTAACCCTTTCCCTAATAAAAGTTTGAACCACCCCCCTTTTCTCATATCAAAAAAACTATGTAAATAACAATTAATATAAACATATGGTATCGCCACGTGCGTAAATGTACAAAATATAAAAATAGATTGTTAATTAAACCGCACGGTCAATGGCGTACACATAAAAAAAATTCCAAAGTCCAAAATAATCACTTTTTATACCATAACATTTTTTATAAAAAGCTATCAAAATGTCCAATCAAAACAAAAATGATACCGATAAAAACTTTTTTGTTTCGCCGTAGATTTTTTGGTAAAATGACTGATGTCATTACAAAGTAGAATTGGTAGCACAAAAAACAAGCCATCATATGGGTCTGTAGGTGCAAAATTTAAAGGGTTATGACTTTACAAGTTAAGGAAGAAAAAACGAAAGTGCAAAAACTGAAAAATGCTGAGTGCTTAAGAGGTTAATGGCTGTATGTGGAGTTATTTTACAGGGACAACAACATTAGCATTGTTAAACAGGCTGTGCACTTACTTCTTTACTGAGTGTAATTTCTTTAGTTATGTCACATTAAAATATATACTAAAATATTTGCAAAAATGTGAGATACTGTAAATAGAATTGATTTAAAAAAAATGTATTGTAAAATCAACAGCCAATAAATGTAAACTTGCCTGGGATGAATATATATGTATCCTTAGATAAAAATAAAAAGGAATTAAGCATTAGAGACAGTACATGGTTCAAGTCCTTACATTTGCTCTGTTAATGGTCAGTACCTTTATCCCAGGGCTCCACAACCTTTTCTATTTTGTGAGCCGCAATTAAATATGTGAAATGGCGTTAAGCCACAGCAAGTATTAACAATATGGCCAATCTTGTAGTATTAGCTGTCAGTGAGAAGGCTTTGATCTTTGTGCAAAGTTTTAGAAATACTATCACAACCCTGGTGCCACTAGGGCCCTTAATTATAAATTTCTTCATACCAAACTTTTCTGAATCTCCCTCGACCCTGTCTGGGTGGTTTACTGAACTATCAAGTTATATGCGTCCCCTGATTTTGCACACTATTTCGGACGCTTATTACTGTGTGCCCTTGGTAAGGTGTTTGAAGATGATTCTGTCACAGGTCATATCTTACAATCAAACAGGTATTTGAAATGGTATTTATGCCTCTCCTAATTGCTTTAAAGGGGTACTCCGCCCCTGGACATCTTATCCCCCATCCAAAGGATAGGGGATAAGATGTCAGATCGCCGCGGACCCGCTGCTGGGGAGCCCTGGGATCCCCGCTGCGGCACCCCGCTCTCATTACAGCACAGAGCGAGTTCGCTCTGTGCGTATTGACGGGCGATACGGGGGACGGAGCAGTATGACGCCATGGCTCCGCCCCTCGTGACATCACGGCCCGTCCCCTTAATGCAAGTCTATGGGAGGGGCGTGATGACCGCCACGCCCCCTCCCATAGACTTGTATCGAAAGGGGCGGGCCGTGACATCACGAGGGGCGGAGCTCCAGCCCCTGTACTGCCCATCATTACGTGCAGAGCGAACTCGCTCTGTGCTGTAATGAGAGCGGGGTGCCGCAGCGGGGATCCCAGGGCTCCCCAGCGGCGGGACCGTGGCGATCTGACATCTTATCCCCTATCCTTTGGATAGGGGATAAGATGTCTAGGGGCGGAGTACCCCTTTAAGAGTGGTGCACCAGATCCTGACCTATATGAGTGTTTATTCGACTGTTCCGTGATTCGTGAGTTTTGGGGCACAGTGATATCCTTCACCAATACCTAACTGACTTCATTTATCTTGGTGTGGGAGAGTTTCATCAATATCTTGTCGCTCCCAATATGTAAGCTTTATAAAGAATGTTTCCCATGGATGGTATGGTATTAACGACAATACATTAATTGTCAGACTAATTCCTGGAACAAGTAAAATCTGATGTGGTGTCTTCTATTCAAAGATTTTGTCAGTGCTTTTAAGTTATTTCTCTGCTGGTAACGGAGTTGGGTGCACACTCATTCTTTGGACTTGATGTGGGAATGGCTCTGCGTCCCGGTCTATGTTTGCCTAACTGGTGCATCCTAGATCTCCAGCTATCTGTTCAGTGTATTCTTTCTGCTTTGTGCATTTCAACCCTGTGTAGATGCTGGTTTGAAGTTTTTAATAAAACCAATAAAAAACATGTAAAAAAAAAAAAGAAAAGAAAGAAAAAGAAACAAATCTAGTGAGATGCCACCAGCTGAGGAGCCAGATATAAAGAGCCAGAGGAGCCATATATAAAGAGCCAGACAGCCACATGTGGCTCATAGGCCACTGGTTTTAAAAACACTGCCCTACCCCATTTACGCATTCACACATGTGTAGCAGACAGCAATTATATCAAACCTCTGAAAATGTTCATCCCAGTTGAATTATGCAATTTTAAAGGGGTATTACAATCTTGACATTAATGTTTACATCATTCTTATTAAAATCACTGGGAGTTACACAAATGCTTAAACCAGCCTGCTCATCTGTTTTTGGCTTCCCGACCACCTCTGCTTGCTGCAAGTAGGCCAGCAGGAGCCAGGGGGCCCTGGATATTTAGATATGTGGTTGGACCGGAAACTATCAGACCTTTATGGCGTATCCTGAGAGAATGCCATAAATTATATGATGGGAATACCCCTTTACCACAACAAAGTAGATCTATCATTGTACTTTATTGGTTTGGTGTCTAAAATAATTTTAAAGATATAGCATTCTGGCCAAATGAAAAGATTACCAAGCAAAAAAGGAAACAATAGCAAAATTAGAAAGTGAATGGAAATGGAGGGAGGCAAAAAAAAAAAGGACAAAAATAACGTGACTCACTTATCTCATTATTTGCATCCATATTATTGGTATCCACTGCCTCTTCATGTTCTTGCTCTGGTAGAACATCCACCTGGTCTGTGCCCTACAGAACATGAAGTAACACATGAAAAGAAGAAATCCTCATTCTACAAAAGCTAAACTCCAAAAATCCAAATATTACTAGAATGAAGTGCAAGTCATTGTGTATTTTAAAGATAAAATATTTACACACCACATAGGTCTAGGAAATATTTTTATAATATTTTACTTCCTGACTTCTGTACACAATAATTACAGTCATGGCCGTAAATGTTGGCACCGCTGAAATTTTTCAAGAAAATGAAGTATTTCTCACAGAAAAGGATTGCAGTAACACATGTTTTGCTATACACATGTTTATTTTCTTTGTGTGTATTGGAACGAAACCAAAAAAGGGAGGAAAAAAAGAAAATTGGACATTATGTCACACCAAACTCCAAAAATGGGCTGGACAAAATTATTTGCACCCTTAACTTAAAAGGGGTACTCCGGTGAAAAACTTATTTTTTTTAAATCAACTGGTGCCAGAAAGTTAAACAGATTTGTAAATTACTTCTATTAAAAAATCTTAATCCTTCCTGTACTTATTAGCTGCTGAATACTACAGTGGAAATTCTTTTCCGTTTGAAACACAGAGCTGTCTGCTGACATCATGAGCACAGTGCTCTCTGCTGACATCTCTGTCCATTTTAGGAACTGTCCAGAGTAAAAGGAAATCCCCCTAGCAAACACATGCTGTTCTGGACAGTTCCTAAAATGGACAGAGATGTCAGCAGAGAGCACTGTGCTCGTGATGTCAGCAGACAGCTCCGAGTTTCAAAAAGAATAGAATTTCCGCTGTAGTATTCAACAGCTAATAAGTACAGGAAGGATTAAGATTTTTTAATAGAAGTAATTTACAAATATGTTTAACTTTCTGGCACCAGTTGAATAAAAAAAAATAAAAAAAAGTTTTTCATCGGAGTACCCCTTTAACCCCTTAAGGACTCAGGGTTTTTCCGTTTTTGCACTTTCGTTTTTTCCTCCTTACATTTTAAAAATCATAACCCTTTCAATTTTCCACCTAAAAATCCATATTATGGCTTATTTTTTGCGTCGCCAATTCTACTTTGCAGTGACATTAGTCATTTTACCCAAAAATGCACGGCGAAACGGCAAAAAAAATCATTGTGCGACAAAATCGGAAAAAAAACGCCACTTTGTAACTTTTGGGGGCTTCCGTTTCTACGCAGTGCATATTTCGCAAAAAATTACACCTTATCTTTATTCTGTAGGTCCATATGGTTAAAATGATACCCTACTTATATAGGTTTGATTTTGTCGCACTTCTGGAAAAAATCATAACTACATGCAGGAAAATTTATACGTTTAAAAATGTCATCTTCTGACCCCTATAACTTTTTTATTTTTCCACGTACAGGGCGGTATGAGGACTCATTTTTTGCGCCGTGATCTGAAGTTTTTATCGGTATGATTTTTGTTTTGATCAGACTTTTTGATCACTTTTTATTCATTTTTTAATGGTATAAAAAGTGACCAAAAATGCGCTTTTTTTGACTTTGGAATTTTTTTTTTCGTGTACGCCATTGACCGTACGGTTTAATTAATGATATATTTTTATAGTTCGGACATTTACGCACGCGGCGATACCACATACGTTAATTTTTTTTTTTTTTTACACTGTTTTATTTTTTTTATGGGAAAAGGGGGGTGATTCAAACTTTTATTAGGGAAGGGGTTAAATGACCTTTATTAACACTTTTTTTTAACATTTTTTTTGCAGTGTTATAGGTCCCATAGGGACCTATAGCACTGCACACACTGATCTCTCATCCTGATCACAGGCGTGTATTAACACGCCTGTGATCAGTGTTATCGGCGCTTGACTGCTCCTGCCTGGATCTCAGGCACAGAGCAGTCATTCGCCGATCGGACACCGAGGAGGCAGGTAAGGGCCCTCCCGGTGTCCGGTCAGCTGTTCGGGACGCCGTGATTTCACCGCGGCGGTCCCGAACAGCCCGACTGAGCAGCCGGATCACTTTCACTTTTGCTTTAGAAGCGGCGGTCAGCCTTGACCGCCGCTTCTAAAGGGTTAATACCGCACATCGCCGCGATCGGCGATATGTGGTATTAGCCGCGGGTCCCGGCCGTTGATGAGCGCCGGGACCGACGCGATATGATGCAGGATCGCGGCGCGATCCCGCTTCATATCGCGGGAGCCGGCGCAGGGGTTAACATTTGGTCGCACACCTTTGGAAAAAATAACTGAAATCAGTCGCTTACTATAACTATGAATAAGCTTCTTACACCTCTCAGCCGGAATGTTGGACCACTCTTCCTTTGCAAACTGCTCCATGTCTCTCTTACTGGAAGGTGCCTTTTCCCAACAGCAATTTTAAGATCTCTCCACAGGTGTTCAATGGGATTTAGATCTGGACTCATTGTTGGCCACTTCAGAACTCTCCAGCGCTTTGCTGTCATCCATTTCTGGGTGCTTTTTGACATATATCTGGGGTCATTCTCCTGCTGGAAGACCCAAGATCTCGGACGCAAACCCAACTTTCTGACACTGGGCTGTACAGTGTAGGGCTGGGCGGTATACTGGTTAATATCGGATATCGTTTCCCCCCCGTTTTATTCTTTTTAGGCCTCATTCCATTTTTGGTAAACAGTAGAATGATGTGCTTTACCAAAAAGCTCTATCTTGGTCTCATCTGTCCACAAGACGTTTTCCCAGAAGGATTTTGGCTTACACAAATTCATTTTGGCAAAATGTAGTCTTGCTTTTTTATGTCTCTGGCAGCATTGGGGTCCTCCTGCGTCTCCTGTCATAGCATTTCATTTTATTTAAATGCTGACAGATAGTTTGCGCTGATGATCCCTGGGCCTGCAGGACAGCTTGAATATCTTTGGAACTTGTTTGGGGCTGCTTATCCACCATGCGGACTATCCTGAGTTCACACCTTTCATCAATTTTTCTCTTCCGTCCAAGCCCAGGGAGATTAGCTACAGTGCCATGGGTAGCAAACTTCTTGATAATGTTGCGCACTTTGGACAATGGCAAATCTAGATCTCTGGAGATGGACTTGTAACCTTGAGATTGTTGATATTTTTCCACAATTTGGATTCTCAGGTCCTCAGACAGTTCTATTCTCCTCTTTCTATTGTCCATGCTTAGTGTGGCACACACAGACACACAATGCAAAGACTAAGTGAACTTCTCTCATTTTTATCTGCTTTCAGGTGTGATTTTTATATTGCCCACACCTGTTAATTGCCCCAGGTGAGTTTAATGGAGCATCACTTGCTTGAAAACAATCTTATTTTTCTACAATTTTGAAAGGGTGCCAATAATTTTGTCCAGCCCATTTTTGGAGTTTGGTGTGAGATTTAGTCCAATTTGCTTTTTTCCCCTCCCTTTATTGGTGTAGCTGCAATACACACAAAAGGAATTAACATGTGTATAGCAAAAACGTGTCACTGCAATCCTTTGCTGTGAGAAATACTTCATTTTCTAGAAAAATTTCAGGGGTGCCAACATTTATGGCCATGACTGAATGAGTAATATTTACAACTACAAAGTGATTTCATTGGGTTGGAACATCTCTGGTGGGTACTCAGTTTAAAACTCTCTAGGCCAGTGGTATTTAATAAAAATTCAAAGAGGTCGAGTTAGAGAAAATAAGTATTAGGCAAAGGTCTGGAAAATCATAATGACTTGTGTTATTATTTAGTGCCGTGGCCTGCAGGTAACAGCAGCCCTCTCCTGAAGATAGTAGTGGAAGAGGGCCATAGTGCAGTATATGAGTAGGTGCTCCCTTTCAGAGCTGGCTACAGAGCGGACAATGCCTGAGTGTGGACCGTGGTCCGGGTATTAGTGACCACAGCTCTAGGTGCACCTCGGAATTGCTCTTGACTATCAAAGTCCCCTTAGTGTTTTGATGGTCTGTTGAGTCTCCACAATAAGAGTCTTGCAGAAACCCTGATGTACTTCTAAAAAAGGAGATTTTTTTAGACTTACCATAAAATCTCTTTCTCGAAGGATCCATTGGGGGACACAGACCTTGGGTATATGCTGCTGTCTCTAGGAGGCTTGACACTATGGTAACCAAAAAGTCGGCTCCTCCCAGCAGGATATACCCGCCTCCAGGAAACTGAGCAATTCAGTTTTAGTCCCAGAGCAATAGGAGGAGACCGACAGGTCAAAGGAAAAACCATGAACTGTCCGAGAACCAGAAGAAAAATTAACTGAACACACCCTCGGACAGATTACCGAAAAGGAACCCCAGAAAAGGGCAGGAGCTGTGTCCCCCAATGGATCCTTCGAGAAAGAGATTTTACGGTTAGTCTAAAAAAAAATCTCCTTTTCTCTATCGGCTCCATTGGGGGACACAGACCTTGGGACGTACCAAAGCCGTCCCTTGGGTGGGCAGAGAAAAAAAGGTCAGGTAGTCGGATGTACCACCGCAGCCTGCAACACATTACGGCCTAGACTAGCATCAGCCGATGCGAAAGTATGAACCTGGTAGAATCTCTAAAAAGTGTGCAAAGATGACCAGGTGGCCGCTTTACAGATCTGCGAGGCCGAGGCCTTGTTTCGGAGAGCCCAGGATGCTCCCTCAGAGCGGGTGGAATGAGCCAAAACCCTGAAGGGTGGGATCTTCCCCTTGCAGTGGTAAGCTTCCGAAATGGCACATTGGATCCACCGAGAAATGGTGGCCTTGGAAGCAGGCTGTCCCTTTCGACGACCTTCCGTAGGTTCAAAAAAGAATTGCACTGACGAAAGGAAGAGGTGAAAGAAAGATAAGTCCGAACAGCCCGTACCACATCCAATTTGTGGAGTAAGCTTTCCCTGGGATGAGAAGGAGCAAGACAAAAGGACGGGAGGACGATGTCCTCGTTAAGATGAAAAGCCGAAACGACCTTAGGTAAGAAGGACAGATCTAGCCGGAAAACAACCTTGTCCTGATGAACTATCAGGAAAGGAGAACGGCAGGAGAGAGCTGCCAGTTCAGATACTCTTCTAATGGAAGTAATAGCCATAAGAAAAGCCACCTTCCAGGATAGGAGGTGAAGGGGAACCTCCCTAAGAGGCTCAAAAGGTGCGTCCTGGAGGGCGCCTAGAACTAAGTTCAAATCCCAAGGGGGAGAAGGGGAATGGTAAGGGGGGACAGCATGTGCCACGCCCTGCAGGAACGTCCGGACATGCGAATTGGAAGCCAGAGGACGATGAAAGAGAATGGAAAGGGCCGAAACCTGACCCTTAACCCCTTAACGACGCAGGACGTATATTTATGTCCTGCGCCGGCTCCCGCGATATGAAGCGGGATCGCGTTCATCAACGGCCGGGACCCGCGGCTAATACCACACATCGCCGATCGCGGCGATGTGCGGTATTAACCCTTTAGAAGCGGCGGTCAAGGCTGACCGCCGCTTCTAAAGCGAAAGTGAAAGTGACCCGGCTGCTCAGTCGGGCTGTTCGGGACCGCCGCGGTGAAATCGCGGCATCCCGAACAGCTGACCGGACACCGGGAGGGCCCTTACCTGCCTCCTCGGTGTCCGATCGGCGAATGACTGCTCTGTGCCTGAGATCCAGGCAGGAGCAGTCAAGCGCCGATAACACTGATCACAGGCGTGTTAATACACGCCTGTGATCAGGATGAGAGATCAGTGTGTGCAGTGCTATAGGTCCCTATGGGACCTATAACACTGCAAAAAAAATGTAAAAAAAAAGTGTTAATAAAGGTCGCGTGCGTAAATGTCCGAACTATAAAAATATATCATTAATTAAACCGTACGGTCAATGGCGTACACGAAAAAAAAAATTCCAAAGTCAAAAAAAGCGCATTTTTGGTCACTTTTTATACCATTAAAAAATGAATAAAAAGTGATCAAAAAGTCCGATCAAAACAAAAATAATACCGATAAAAACTTCAGATCACGGCGCAAAAAATTAGTCCTCATACCGCCCTGTAGGTGGAAAAATAAAAAAGTTATAGGGGTCAGAAGATGACATTTTTAAACGTATAAATTTTCCTGCATGTAGTCATGTAGTGCGACAAAATCAAACCTATATTAGTAGGGTATCATTTTAACCATATGGACCTACAGAATAATGATAAGGTGTCATTTTTATCGAAATATGCACTGCGTAGAAACGGAAGCCCCCAAAAGCTACAAAATGGCATTTTTTTTCGATTTTGTCGCACAATGATTTTTTTTTCCGTTTCGCCGTGCATTTTTGGGTAAAATGACTAATGTCACTGCAAAGTAGAATTGGCGACGCAAAAAATAAGCCATAATATGGATTTTTAGGTGGAAAATTTAAAGGGTTATGATTTTTAAAAGGTAAGGAGGAAAAAACGAAAGTGCAAAAACTGAAAAATCCTGAGTCCTTAAGGGGTTAAGGGAGCTGAGAGCCAGCCCTTGTTCCAACCCCGAATGCAAAAAGGAGAGGAGACGGGAAACGGAAAAGGTAACTGGAGAAAAGGTCTGAGTTTCGCACCAACGAAAGTAAGCCAGCCAGGTACGGTGATAAACCTTCACAGAGGAGGGCTTGAGAGCCCTGAGCATGGTGCGAATTAGCTGGGAAGAGAAGCCGCGGGCCCTTAGAACCGCGGTCTCAACCGCCACACCGTCAAATGCAGCGACTGTAAATTGGGGTGGCAAAGGGGACTCTGTGACAGTAGGTCTGGACGAAGTGGAAGACGGAACGTCGTCCAGAAGCCAGACCACGTCGGCGTACCATGCCCTTCCAGGCAAGCCTGGAGCCACCAGAATGGCGGGGACTCCTTCCGCCTTGAGCTTCCTCAGAACCCTGGGAAGGAGGGGGAGAGGAGGGAACAGGTAGGGCACGACAAAGCCCGACCACGAAATAACTAGGGCATCCATGGCTAGGGGGTCCCTGGATTTTGACACAAACATCGGAATTTTCTGGTTGCGTCGAGACGCGAAGAGATCCACGTCTGGGGTCCCCCAGAGGTCGCAGATCTGTGCGAACACCTCTGGAAGAAGGGACCACTCTCCGGGGTCGGCTGAGGACCGACTGAGGAAATCCGCTTCCCAGTTGAGCACTCCCGGAATGTGAATCGCCGTAATGGCTGGAACAACTTGTTCCGCCCAGCAGGTCCAAAAAACAGAGGTCTCCAGCTGTTGCAACACCTAGGGAAAGAAAAATACTCACCTATGCTGAAGAACTTACCTAAAGAAGTCTTCAGAACGTAGTCTTCAGTCAGCATTTTCACCTGCAGCAAGCCAAGCTCATAGCGAGGCGAACAGGGAGGTTGGGGGACCCGGACCCATGAGGTACTGACCGCTGGCGAGAGGGGGTTAACAGTACATACAAGATGCCTGCCACCTCTCTCAATGGGGAAACAGTGAACCGTAGTTCCTGAGTCCCCACCTGAAAACAGAAATAAAAAGGAATAAAGCACTAACATATTCCCTAAACCTAAAAAATATGAGACCTGGTCTGGAGAACACCAGACCAGTGTCCACCTCCTTAAGACACTAAGCAAAAACTGAATTGCTCAGTGGCCTGGAGGCGAGTATATCCTGCTGGGAGGAGCCGACTTTTTGGTGACCATAGTGTCAAGCCTCCTAGAGACAGCAGCATATACCCGAGGTCTGTGTCCCCCAATGGAGCCGATAGAGAAATTCTAATATCTCCATGGCAAAATACAGAGACATACTGCTAACTTATCGAACCTGTCATTGGAGTGATACAAACAGTATTCTTGATGTCACTGCATTATGTACCTCCAGCACTGACCTTTTCACTCAGCAGCACAATGATCTTATTAGCAAGTTCAAGGATCTTCTCATCAGTATTTTTTTCATGTATAAGTAGAAGAGATGAAGGCTCCAGGATAGGACTCTGTGTCCTATGACATTCACTTGATATACACTTGCTTGACTTCTTCACTGGACTATAGGTCTATATGGTAAAATAAATAATACGTAACGTTTAGTGTGATTAACTGCTACTGCACTGTCATGTAAGAATTCCATGATTTCCTTACCTCTCCAGTTAGAAGAAAGATGATCTCCAGGGTGATATTTAAGATTTTTTCTTCTATGTTATTCCCATCCTTCCCCATCTCAAACTATCTGGTAAAAAGATCAGGTGCGCTCTGAAGATGAACTCCAATGTGTCCCTTAAAAATAAAAAGTCATAACAAGAACTTTAGAAGCCAATAAAAAAACTCAAAACAACCAACCAAGCTCTTCGCTAGGTAGAAGTTGTTAGTCTTACACAGCTTAAATCTCAGCATAGTTTTGATGAAATTACTATATTAGATTAACTAGGAGATCACCATGTACTCTGTATACTATGAACTGGTCAGGAAGTAGGTCAAGTAATTTTGGCATATTATCTGAAAATTACTTAAAGGAGTACTCCAGTGCAAAATAACTTATCCCCTATCCAAGGGATAGGGGATAAGTTATAGATCGCGGCGGGTCTGAGTGCAGTCTGCAGGAAGTGAAGTTTCGTCCCCAGCAGAAAGTCGCGTCAGACACTCCCCCTCCATGTATCTCTATGGGGTACATGGAGGGGGAGTGTCGGCCGCCGCGTCTTGCGGGGACGGAACGCCCCCTTTCCTGTATATTGCCGCGGCCCAGTACCGGAGATTGCGGGGGGGGCCAGCGCTTCGGATAGGGGATAAGTTATTTTGCACTATAGAGGTCCTTTAATGCTGCTAGAAATGGGCAGTACAGTGAGAACCAGGCCTAGGGCCAGGGCTAAGATATGGAGAAAGAGCAGTGAGGGATTTAAGTCATACCCATCAGATCCAACAAAAAAAATGTTTTCTAATATATCATTCAGTACCTAATCCTGACCATGTACATATAATTTTTATGTGTCTAGCACATTTATTTTTTTATTACACTTTTAATTTAGCTCACTAGTCTGAATTCCTCTCAAAGGGAGGGGGTGTGGCCTCACTGTGCAGGTCTCCGCTCCCTCCCTTCTCCCCTAGCATTAGCAAAACTACAACTCCCAGCTTGTCCTCACTGACAGTAGCGGGATACAAGCTGACAGTGGGAGGATTTTCCCCCCAGCTGTGAGCTCTGCGGTCACAGCTGTCAATCAAGGAAGTGTGTCCATGACATAGGTGATGACGCATGGACACAGCAGGACTAGTATGTATCCAAGCAGGCAGGGGGGCAGTTGTATGACTGGCTTTTTAAGTATGAAATACTGAAAATGTTCTAATGAAAGCAATTGCAAAACCTATTTGTTTTGCATTCTTTACAACATATCAAAAGTTTTTGTATCTGGCAGTGCCCATTTAACTTGTTTGCTTTCCCATTCCCAGTTTGATCCCATTTGATGTTGAGTTGGGGTGGATGGGTTGGAACTATCTTAGGTTATCCTTCTGAGCAGTATGGCGATGAAAGCCCTCCTATTATATTAACAGAGTATTGCATTGCAGGAATGCTTATTGCCTAAGGTGAGCCGGGGTGCTGTTGGACCCCCCCACGATCGGACACTATTCCGCTATCCTGCACTGCAGCACTCCTTTAATGTTTCAAGACCAAATTCACATGCTTCATGTACAGACAGTATGATACAGTCATGGCCGTAAATGTTGGCACCCCTGAATTTTTGATGAAGTATTTCTCACAGAAAAGGATTGCAGTAACATGTTTTGCTGTACACATGTTTATTCCCTTTGCGTGTATTGGAACTATACCAAAAAAGGGGAAAAAAAAAAAAGCAAACTGGACATAATGTCACACCAAACTCCAAAAACGGACTAGACAAAATGATTGATACTCTTTCAAAATTGTGGAAAATTAAGATTGTTTCAAGCATGTGATGCTCCTTTAAACTCACCTGGGGCAAGTAACAGGTGTGGGTAATATAAAAATCCCACCTGAAAGCAGATGAAAAGGAGAGAAGTTCACTTAGTCTTTGCATTGTGTGTCTGTGTATGCCACACTAAGCATGGACAACAGAAAGAGGAGAAAAGAACTGTCTGAGGACTTGAGAACCAAAATTGTGAAAAAATATCAATAATCTCAAGGTTACAAGTCCATCTCCAGAGATCTAGATTTGCCTTTGTCCACAGTGCGCAACATTATCAAGAAGTTTGCAACCCATGGCACTGTAGCTAATCTCCCTGGGCGTGGACGGAAGAGAAAAATTGATGAAAGGATAGTCCGGATGGTGGATAAGAAGCCCCAAACAAGTTCCAAATATATTCAAGCTGTCCTGCAGGCTCAGGGAGCATCAGTATCAGCACGAACTATCCGTTGACATTTAAATGAAAGATGCTATGGCAGGAGATCCAGGAGGACCCCACTGCTGACACAGACACATAAAAAAGCAAGAATACATTTTGCCAAAATGAACTTGAGTAAGCCAAAATCCTTCTGGGAAAACGTCTCGTGGAGAGATGAGACCAAGACAGAGCTTTTTGGTAAAGCAGATCGGGGGAGATGTATAAAAACCTGTGCAGAGGAAAAGTTGACCAGTTGCCCATAGCAACCAATCAGATTGCTTTCATTTTGCAGAGGCCTTTTTAAAAATAAAAGAAGCAATCTGATTGGTTGCTATGGGCAACTTTTCCTCTGGACAGGTTTTGATAAATCTTCCCCATCATTCTACTTTTACCGTAAACGGAATGAGGCCTACAAAGAAAAGAACACAGTACCTACAGTGAAATATGGTGGAGGTTCAATTATGTTTTGGGGTTGTTTTGCTGCCTCTGGCACTGGGTGCTTGAATGTGTACAAGGCATCATGAAATCTGAGGATTACCAAAGGATTTTGGGTTGCACTGTACAGCCCAGTGTCAGGAAGCTGGGTTTGGGTCCGAGATCTTGGGTCTTCCAGCAGCACAATGACCCCAAACATACGTCAAAAAGCCCCCAGAAATAGATGGCAACAAAGCGCTGGAGAGTTCTAAAGTGGCCAGCAAGGAGTAAATCCCATTGAACACCTGTGGAGAGATCTTAAAATTTCTGTTGGGAATAGGCGCCCTTCTAATAAGAGAGACCTGGAGCAGTTTGCAAAGGAAGAGTGATCCAACATTCCGGCTGAGAGGTGTAAGAAGCTAATTGATGGTTATAGGAAGCGACTGATTTCAGTTATTTTTTCCAAAGGGTGTGCAACCAAATATTAAGTTAAGGGTGCCAATAATTTTGTCCAGACATCATGTCCAATTTGCTTTTTTTCCTCCCTTTTTTGGTTTAGTTCCAATACACACAAAGGGGATAAACATGTGTATAGCAAAACATGTGTCACTGCAATCCTTTTCCATGAGAAATACTTAGTTTTCTTGAAAAATTTTAGGGGTGCCAACATTTACAGCCATGACTGTAAACCATACCACGTGTCATTATTATAGTTCTGGGGGGACAAGATGTATCCAAAAGTGACATGCTTTTGACTATGTTGACATATTAGCATACGTTTAGGTCCACTGAAACATCTCCCGGTGTACGGCTGACGTATACCTGTGTACATCTAAGTGACAAATTCCCTTTCAAAGTTTCATTTAATAGTGAGAAACATAGAAGTGACTGTCCATAGATGTGACATCCAATTACTAATGACTATAACAGTGTGCCTCCAACTGCTGCAAAACTACAACTCCCAACATGTAACAGCAGGAGGCACAATGGTTGGAAAAACCCAGACTTTTCAGCAGAGAATGTTATATCCCCTTTTCCAGAGATCTCAGTGGAGGAGCGAATGATCTATGAGTGATTGCTCATGATGGTACAACTCTACCATATCTAGGGCTGGCAGCAGTTTTGTGCTACAATGAAGTGGTCTGTGCATATGGTTGGCATACAGAATAAGAAAACTGTATGTATATATATATATATATATATATATATATATACACACACACACACACACACACACACACACACACACACAGTTTGATATGGTTCTTATTAACTAAAATAGAAAAAAATTATTATATATATATATATATATATATATATATATATTTATATACACATACACACTTGGTAGGACCCACTTTTTATTCAGCAAAAAGAAAAAACAGACCAAATCACAACCGTGCCAAACCATACAAAATCAGATTCACTTTTTTTAGTAGTGTTTCTCAATTCCAGTCTATGAATATGGTGACAAATACGGAGAATTTTAAAGGGGTAATTCGGTAGAAAACTATTTTTTTTCATATCAATTGATGGCTCCAGAAAGCTAAACAGATTTGTAAATTACTTCTATTTTAAAATCTTAATCCTTCCAGTACTTATCAGCTGCTGTATACTACAGAGGAGGTTGAGTTGTTCTTTTCTGTCTGACCCCAGTGCTCTCTGCTGACACCTCTCTCTGTGCCAGAAACTGCCCAGAGTAGGAGCAAATCCCCATAGTAAACTTCTCCTGCTCCGGACAGTTCCTGACCGTTTTTTATATTTATATTAAATATATTTTATATATTTGCATAGCAGTGATCAATGTATGTAATCACAAGATTGCATGGTATAGCCCCCTTTAAAAAAACAAAGTGTTAAAAAAGTTAATAAAAGTGAATTAACCCTTTCCTAATAAAAGTTGGAATCCCCCTTTTCCCATTTTTTGAAAAATAAAATAATGAAATTAAAAGAAAAATAATCATATGTGGTACCGCCGTGTGCATAAATGTCCGAACTATTAAAATATAAGGTTAGCTAAGCCAAATGGCGTACACATATAAAAATACAAAAAAAATGTGCATTTTTGGTCACTTCATATACCATAAAAATTTTTTTTTACAAAAAGCTAAAAAATTAGCCCTCATACATCCCGTATGTGGAAAAATGTTTAAAAATACTAATTTTGGTGCATGTAGTTATCTTTTTTAATAGTAGAATAAAATAAAACCTACCGTATATACTCGAGTATAAGCCGACCCGATTTTTCGTGATGAAAAACTCGGCTTATACTCGAGTATATACGGTATATAAAGGTTAGGCATCCTTTTAACTGTATGGACCTACAGAATAAAGATAGGGTGTAATTTTTACCAAAAAGTGCACTGCGTAGAAAACGGAAGCCCCAAAAAGTTTACTTTTTAATTTTATTTCACAATTATTATTATTTTTTTGTTTTGCCACAGATTTTGTTATGCTCCTTTTACACTACCATCTTCGCCCGGTAGGTGATGTCCGTTAGGAAGATAGCGGGAGAAAAATTTGTGCATGACGTTTCTTTTTCTCCCATTAGAACTCCCGTTATTGCGGCCGAAGATAACGGACGTTAAAGGAATCCCATTCAAGTGAACAGGATACTAGTGACGCAAAAAAACAAGTCCTTATATGGGTCTGTAGGTGCAAAATTGAACGCGTTGTGATTTTTAGAAGGGAAGGAAGAAAAGACGAAAGTGAAAAAATGAAAATTGGCCTGGTCCTTGAGGCCAAAATGGGCTTGGTCAATCCAGCCAGGGTGCCTCCAAAGGCTGTCCGGGCATGCTGGGAGTTGTAGTTTTGTAATAGCTGGAGGCACCCTGGTTGGAAAACACTGCTGCATGCTTCTGTTTCTGCTCTGCGGAATCGTGGGCATTGTGTTGTACACTAATGGGGTATTTATAATAAATTAAAAAAAACAACGATGTAGGAGCAAAAGTGGAGCACTTGCCCATAGCAACAAATCAGATTGCCCTTTTGAAAAGGAAAGATGCAATCTGATTGGTTGGTTTCTCTGGGCAAATGCACCACACTTCCTTTACACAGGTTGTGATTAGTCTTCCACTATGTCTTTATAATATCAAAACCATGTAAACATAAACCATGAATGCACAGTTATATTCCAAATAATAATAATCAAAAAAAAAAAAAAGTACCCAGCCACGCTGTAGTGCCCATAAAAATCTGTCAGTCATGTATTATTAACACCAGGGGTCGAGTCCCGGGAAAAAAGTGTAGGAACTCACCCAAGATTTTCACTTAAAGGGGTACTCCGCCCCTAGACATCTAATCCCTTATCCAAAGGATAGGGGATAAGATGTCTGATCATGGGGGTCCCGCCGCTAGGGACCCCCGCATTCTCCCTGCTGCACCCAGACCCTCAATGCAAGTCTATGGGATAGGGCATGATGGCAGTCACACCGCCCTCCCATAGACTTGCATTGAGGGGGCATGGCAGTGATGTCAGGAGCCTCTGCCCCCCTTCGCCAGTCATTCGGCACCGAGCAAAGTTCGCTCTGTGCACCGAATGTCTGGGGTGCCGCAGCCGAGATCGCGGGGGTCCCCAGTGGTGGGACCCCTGCGATCAGACATAGGGGATAAGATGGATAGGGGATAAGATGTCTAGGGGCAGAGTACCCCCTTTAAAGGGGTTCTCCGGTGCTTAGACATCTTATCCCTTATCCAAAGGATAGGGGATAAGATGCCTGATCGCATGAGTCCCGCAGCCCGTGATCATGCACGCGGCACCCCGTTTGTAATCCGTCCCCGGAGCGTGTTCACTCCGGGTCTGATTACGGGCGACCACTGGGACGGCGGCGTGTGACGTCACGCTCCGCCCCTCAATGCAAGCCTACGGGAGGGGGCGTGACAGCTATCACGCCTCCGCCCATAGGCTTGCATTGAGGGGCACGACGCCGGCTCGGTGGTCGCCCGAAATAAGACCCGGAGCGAACACGCTCCGGGGACTGATTACAAATGGGGTGCCATGTGCATGATCACAGGGGTCCCCAGCTGCGCGACTCCCGCAATCAGGCATCTTATCCCCTATCCTTTGGATAGGGGATAAGATGTGTAAGCTCCGGAGAACCCCTTTAAGGGCTGGTCCTGCAGGACTCCTACGAATAGGAACTGCGTTCCTGCTGTGGAAAAAGTCCAGGAACTCCGTTCCCATGAGTTCCTGCAGGACTTGAGCCCTGATTAACACCCCATCACACCATATATCAGTGCCAACACATTCCGATGCCCAGTGTTATATTACAGTATAGCTACAGAGTAATGTCAGCCATAAGTGTCTCACATCAGCCACTATGTAAGTGCCCAAAGTGCCCATCCATAACTTAACCCTGTCATCATTACACACAGCAGTGCCATCCTCCCTCTGCCAACCACGTCTGTGGGCACAAGCAATGTCTGCCAAGCGCAGCTCTCTTCATCCACCTGCCCTACATTGGGCGGAGCCTTTGTACGCGATAAAAGTTTATTATTGACAACCAAAGTATAGATGGAGAACAGGAAGGAACAAGACTATAACAGGAAGTGAACGGCTCCTGCGCTGCACATCAGTAGTCCACCATATACACCGTATATCGGACATAAAGCTGACGACTGACAGCTCAGACACACCGCCCCCCAGAGGCCGACCGGCCCACCACTCCCCCCGAATTCCCGAAGAGCCCACCGACCTGCAGACACCTCCACTTCCTTCCTATGGCAAGTTGCCTTCAAGTACGGCCGCAACGTCACTTCCTGTTCATGGCTAAGCCCCGCCCCATGGGCGAATTTGCGTTCCAGCGTTTTCAAGTTTCCAGGGCTGTTTGCTTCTGCTTTCGGTTTTTCTAAATGTGATTCCCCCACATTTGGATCGGTATATACTTAGTCCCCAATGCTCTACGCCAGTGTTTCCCATCAAGGGTGCCTCCAGCTGTTGCCAAACTACAACTCCTGTTAGGCTGCTTTCACACTACAAAATCCTCCGTTTTTAAACGTCCGTAGGGAGATCCGTGTGAAATCAGCTGGAAACGCCAGTAACAAAATCCTATACGTCCGTTAGAAAATCCCATTATAATCTATGATATTTTCTAATATCCGTATTAATCCGTTATAGTCCGTTATTGATGACGGACGTTACTTTGTTACGGAAAATAGTTACGGAAGAAATAGTTCATGAACTATTTCTTCTGTAACAAACTAATGTCCGTTATCAATAACGGATTAATACGGATATTAAAAAATCCCATAGACTATAATGGGATTTTCTAACGGACGTATAGGATTTTGTTACTGCCGTTTTCAGCTGATTTCCACACGGATCTTCCTACGGATGTTTAAAAACGGAGGATTTTGTAGTGTGAAAGAAGCCTTAGGCACAGTTACAATAACGGATGTTAATGGCAGACAAAAGTAGAAAAAAAAAGCGCCATTAACATGCGTTTTTAACGGAGCCTCAAACACAGTGTGAAAGAAGCCTAAGGCTTGTTTCACACTAGCAAATTACTCCGTTTAGCAAGTTCCGTCGCTAGTTCCGTCCTAAAATCATCTGTCACCGGCAGTAACCAAATCCTATACGTCCGTTAGAAAATCCCATTCTAGTCTATGTGATTTTCTAATATCCGTTCATTATAGTCCGTTATTGATAACGGACGTTAACTATTTTCTTCCGTACTATCTTCCATCACAAAATAACGTCCATTATCAAAAATGGATTATAATGGATTAAAACGGATATTAGAAAAATCCCATAGACTAGAATGGGATTTTCTAACGGACGTATAGGATTTGGTCACTGCCGGTGACAGCTGATTTTAGGACGGAACTAGCGACGGAACTTGCTAAACGGAGTAATTTGCTAGTGTGAAACAAGCCTTATATGGGTCTGTAGGTGCAAAATTGAAAGCGATATGATTTTTAGAAGGGGAGGAAGAAAACAACAAAAGTGAAAAAATGAAAATTGGCCTGGTCCTTAACCCCTTAAAGCGTACCCGTCAGATCCAACAAAAAAAACTATTTTTTTTAAATATATCACTCAGTACCTAATCCTGACCATGTACATCTAATATTTAAGTGTCTAGCACCTTTATTTTTTTTTTATTACACTTTTAATTTAGCTCACCAGTCTGAATTCCTCTCAAAGGGAGGGGGCGTGGCCTCACTGTGAAGGTCTCCGCCCCCTCCCTCAGTATGCTGTCTGCTCACATCTCCCCTAGCATTAGCAAAACTACAACTCCTACTACTCTCGCCTGCTCCGAGCCCTGTGCCCGCAGGGGGCCCCCGTCACATTCTGAACATCCATGTGTCCCGAAAAATATTTTCAGGACACAAGGATGTCCCAGTGGTTACCTCTCTGTGGCGGCCACCGCGTCACTTACGTCCCGTGCGTGCGCCCATAGGAGAATAGCAGAGCAGCGAGGAGGATGCGCGCATGGTAAGTCACCAGCGGCACGTCATCTTCAGTGTTCTGACCTCCGCTCCCCGATAGGCCATAGCAGAAGATCGTGACTCCGGTTCCCGGGCTCCCCGGATCGGAGGAGCGGTGGTCGGAACACTGAAGTGGGGCAGTAAACAGGCATACAGGCTGTGTATGTCTGTAGAGGAACTGTTCTGCACCTAATGTGGGGGAACTGTGCTGCACCTAATGTGGGGAGCTATACTGCACCTAATGTGGGGAACTATACTGCACCTAATGTGGGGAACTATACTGCACATACTATGTCACAGCATATATTACCAATATTGCATAATAGGAATTATTTCACAGCATATATCACAGCATATTATTTTCCATCCTGTTAAAATATATAACATTTATTGATATGCATTAAAAGCAGTTATAACCCATATCTATAGTGTCTTAACATGTGATCTAAATGACCAAAAAAACACCACCACTTTGATTCTAGGATTGCTAATACCACAATAATAGCTTCAGCGCAGATATTCAAATCTGTACCTTACTCAGTCACAAAAGATCATATGACTGATATGCACAAAAGTTGTGGTTTACACCTATTCATCAATGTACACCAAGTGATATTTGTGAAAAAAGAAAAAGATCCTACTTTAAAATTGTTCCGACGCGTTTCCCCCCTATATGATACTGGGGTTTCTCATGGAACACAAATAGTTAATGGTCTGACCCTTCAATGAGGGTTCACATTTAGAACCGCCACACACAGAAAAAATGAACTATACTGCACCTAATGTGGGGGAACCACACTGCACCTAATGTGGGGAGCTATACTGCACCTAATGTGGGGGAACTACACTGCACCTAATGTGGGGGAACTACACTGCACCTAATTTGGGAGAACTATGCTGCACCTAATGTGGGGGAACTATGCTGCACCTAATTTGGGGGAACTATACTGCACCTTATGTGGGGGAAACTAGACTCCACATAATGTGGGGGAACTGTACTCCACCTAATGTGGAGAACTATACTGCACCTAATGTGGGGGACTATAGTGCACTTAATGTGGAGAACTATACTGCACCTAATGTGGGGAACTATACTGCACCTAACGTGGGGGAACTGTATTGCACCTAACGTGGGGGAACTGTATTGCACCTAATGTGGGGAACTATACTGCACCTAATGTGGGGGGACTATACTGCACCTAATGTGGGGGAACTGTACTGCACCTAATGTGGGGAACTATACTGCACCTAATGCGGGGAACTATACTGCACCTAATGTGGGGAACTATACTGCACCTAATGTGGGGGGGACTATACTGCACCTAATGTGGAGAACTATACTGCACCTAATGTGGGGAACTGTACTGCACCTAATGTGGTGAACTATACTGCACCTAATGTGGGGGAACTGTACTGCACCTAATGTGGGGGAACTGTACTGCACACCTAATGTGGGGGAACTGTATTGCACCTAATGTGGGGAACTATACTGCACCTAATGTGGGGGGACTATACTGCACCTAATGTGGGGGAACTGTACTGCACCTAATGTGGGGAACTATACTGCACCTAATGCGGGGAACTATACTGCACCTAATGTGGGGAACTATACTGCACCTAATGTGGGGGGGACTATACTGCACCTAATGTGGAGAACTATACTGCACCTAATGTGGGGAACTGTACTGCACCTAATGTGGTGAACTATACTGCACCTAATGTGGGGGAACTGTACTGCACCTAATGTGGGGGAACTGTACTGCACACCTAATGTGGGGGAACTGTACTGTACACCTAATGTGGGGGAACTGTACTGCCAACCTAATGTGCAGGGACTTATACTGCCATTTAGGGGGACTGGTGAAGGGGGGAGGGTCTGATTAAGGGGCGAAGGGGGGGGGGATGGTCTGATTATGAGTGACAGGAGACTGAGTAATAAGAACATGGGACTGGTGAGGGGGGGGGTCTGAGTCTGCTTAAGGGGGACTGGTGAAAATATTTGTTACAAAGATTTTTTTTCCTCTTTGTTTATGTTTATGGGGTAATGGGGGGAAGGGAGGCACCACAAAGTTAGCACGCACAGGGCACCTGAACACCTAAGGCCGACCCTGGACGCATGGACACAGCAGGACTAGTATGTGTCCATGCAGGCAGGGGGGCAGTTGTTTGACTGGCTTTTTCAGTATGAAATACTGAAAATTTTCTAATAAAAGCAATTGCAAAACCTATTGGTTGTACATGCTTTACAACATATCAAAAGTTTTTGTATCTGACAGTGACCCCTTAAGGACCAAGCCCATTTTCACCTGAAGGACCAGAGCATTTTTTGCACATCTGACCATTGTCACTTTAAGCATTAATAACTCTGGGATGCTTTTACTTATGAATTGATTCCGAGATTGTTTTTTGTGACATATTTTTTTTTTATATATATATATATATATAATTCAAAAGCGTTTATTGAGTATATAGAAGCACAACAAAGTAAGAGGATATCAGTGCAGTAACATCATTGGCCTTGCAAGACCAAAACTCGAGCAATATGCAATAGAAACAAATGGTCAAACATTCAGAAGGCATACACCAAATAAATCGTAAGGTATAACTAGATTGAAACCAGTTTGACAGGCCGCAACTTCTGCCAAGATGAAGAGCAATAGTCAACAGAGGCAAGGAGGTAGAATGGCAGAGTGCAAGAAAGGCCGAGTAACAAGGTAGAGGAGAATAAGGATAAAAAGGAAAAGTAAAAGATCTGAACTTGGAGAAAGCATAATCAGAAAAAGAGGAAGACCAGTAGCAAAAAAAGAAGGGGAGAAGTAGGGAGATTAACCATAGAGCAAAACATGTAGAAACAGACATACCTAAATACGTCAAGAAAAAGGGGGGGAACCACAAACATACACAAGGACAAAAAAAGAAAAAGACAAAAAAAGAAAAAGGGGGGGGGGAAGGGGGGGAGAGGGAAGAAGAGGACAGAAAGACACAGCAAAAGCGGAAGCCGCCAGTACAAGGGTTCACAGCAATAACGCCGTCAGCGAAGCGGAACACATCCAGGCAAAGGCTCAGCGCAATAGTCTATAAGCTTGGGACGAGCAGAATTCAGACCACGGGAGCCAGGTAGCCCCGAATCTGGAAACATCATTGGGTGAAATGGCCAAAAGCTCCTCCATGTGTTTAACATGTGCAATCTCAGACAGCCATTCATCTAAGGAGGAAGGTTCCTGGCTTTTCCATCTTCTGGGAATAATCGTTTTAGCCTGGGGAAGGCGTCGTGCCAGGAATTTTTTTTAATTTTGCTTGCGCCATGGGGAACATATATAGCAAGACCGCCTCAGGAGTGGGGGGGACATAGATCCCAGCAACCTCTTGGATAACCCGAAGGACCGACTTCCAAGAGGGCTCTAATTTTGGACAACCCCACCAGATGTGCGTCATGGTGTCCTCATCACTTCTGCACCACCAACAAGTGCTCGGTACAGAAGGGTACCAACGATGAAGCATCGCAGGCACACGGTACCAACGGGACAACATTTTGAAGCTTGTTTCCTGAAGCTTCGTGGCTATCACAGCTTTATGGGTAAGAAAAAAACATCTAGTCCATTGCTCAGGAGGGAAGGACTTGCCTAAGGCTGGGTTCACACTACGTTTTCTCCCATACGGGAGCGCATACGGCAGGGGGGAGCTAAAACCTCGCGCTCCCGTATGCCTTCGTATGCGCTCCCGTATGTCATTCATTTCAATGAGCCGACCGGAGTGAAACGTTCGGTCCGGTTGGCTAATTTTTGCGCCGTATGCGCTTTTACGACCGGACCTCAAACCGTGGTTGACCACAGTTTTAGGTCCGGTTGTAAAAGCGCATACGGCGCAAAAATGAGCCGACCGGACCGAACGTTTCACTCCGGTCGGCTCATTGAAATGAATGACATACGGGAGCGCATACGAAGGCATACGGGAGCGCGAGGTTTTAGCTCCCCCCTGCCGTATGCGCTCCCGTATGGGAGAAAACGTAGTGTGAACCCACCCTAATTCGGATTCCCACGCTTGGCAGAAGGATGGTAGGGACTCCGTTCTGGGGGCCAATAACAATCCATATATGATCGAGACGGAGTGACGAGGGTACGTGGAGGCCATGCATAATTGTTCAAAGGGCTGCAAATTGCGGTGAAGAGTTGCACAATCAGGATGATGAGTGTAGAAATGCCGTAACTGAAGATAGGCAAAAGGTGCACGACGAGAGGAGCGGCGGTCATCCACCTGAGCGTCTAGTGGTTTAAGCGTGCCGCCAGCTAAAACATGGTGGAAGCGCAGGGGATTAGACAAAGAGGCCCAAAAGAAACTACCTACCCTAGAGGTCCCCGGGGGAAACTTGGGGTTGTCAGTGATGGGAAACAAGGGGCCAGTGCGATTAATTAAAACGGCTTGCCGTCCTGCATTCTGTAAAGTAGCCAAAGTGTGATGAGTAGAGTAAAACATCAGAGGAGAGGCCTGGAGGGATAGGGACCATGTCCAGGGTAGAGTGGAGAGAGCTTCAGGGCATGAATCCTGTGCTAAGCCCACCCATAACTTAGAGAAGGCATTATGGATCCAGTCAAGGACTTGCGCATGGGCGCAGGCTGGGTAATACATACGACAGTCAGGGAGACCCACTCCGCCTAATGTTTTAGGGCGCGTCAGAGTGATTCGGTTCTCCCGAGGGCGAGCAGGGGCCCAGACAAATGAACCAAAGCACGATTGCAGTGGTTTCCAGAATTGGGAAGGGATGTAGATGGGAATGGTTTGTAATAAACATAACAAACGAGGTAATAGAGTCATTTTTAGAATACTTATGCGGCCAAACCATTAAAATTCTCCACGATTCCAGGAGTCTAAATCCTGACGGAAGCGTGCCAATAAAGGAGAGAAATTGAGAGTGAATAGGTGGGAGAGGTCAGCTGGGATCACGGTCCCTAGGTATGTGATGCCCCCTTGTGGCCAGTTGAAAGGGAATGAGGATTGTAGGGAAGTCAGTGTACGCCCAGGTAACGAAGCACCCAACGCTTCGGATTTAGAGAGGTTAATTTTGAAGTTTGACCATGAACCAATGTCCGCCAAGCGAAACATCAGGCATGGAAGAGATACTAAAGGATCAGAAATGTATACCAAAAGGTCGTCTGCAAAAGCGGAGCATTTGTATGTGCGATCACCAACATCAACACCATGAATGTCTGGGTCCGCTCAAATGCCAGCGAGGAGATGATCCCTGTCTGGTGCCATTGTGTATAGTGAATGGGTCCAAAACAGAGCCATTTATTTTCAGACGGGCAGAGGGGGACTGGTAGAGTGCTAACATTTTCCCCGTGAAATTGGGACCCAGGCCAACATGCTGTAGGGTTTGTGCCAGGGAGGACCAGGAAACGCGATCAAACGCCTTTTCGGCATCTAGTGAAAGAATCATGAGTGGCTTCTTACGGGACTGCCCGAAGTAAAGGATATCCAAAGTTTTAAGCGTATTATCCCTGGCTTCCCTCCCCGGCACAAACCCCACCTGGTCAGGGTGTATAAGAGCAGGAAGAAAAGCGTTCAACCTATTAGCGTGAAGTTTAGAGTAGATTTTCAGATCCATGTTCAGCAATGAAATGGGTCTATAACTGCCACAGGAACGTGGGTCCTTGGCAGGCTTGGGCAGAACCATTACATGAGCAAGTGTGGAGGCCGAAGGAAAAGGACAATCTGGTGAAATGGAATTAAAAGCCCTCAACATAATGGGGGTAATAAAGTCTAACAGAGATTTGTAAAATCTGGCCGTAAACCCATCGGGACCTGGGCTTTTCCCACCCGGTAAGCTACGGATCACTGAAGTCAATTCCTCGTAGGAAAAGGAGACGTCCAGCGTCTCCCCATCCTCCACGGAAAGGGACTGGAAAGGCAAGGGCAGGCTACAGGTAGGGGACGGTGGTGGTGGTAGATGGTACAAATCAGAGAAGAATGAATGAAATACCGACTTAATTTCTTCAGTGGTGTGTACAATGTGTCCATCGGGCGAAGGGATGGAAGGAATATGGGATTGGGCTCTTCGGTTCTTCAAGGCTCTGGCAAGCATTCAACCGCTCTTGTTCCCATACTCATAAAACCTACTACGTCCCATTTGCAGCCAGCGGCCCCAAGAGGCTTCCAGAAGACGTTTCACCTCTAAACGAGCCAGTTGTAAATCCCGCAAAACGGGCTGTGAGAGCGAACGCTTGTGTGCCAGCTCCAGGGAAGATACCATGCAAAGGGCTTTAGTAAGGGTATGGGCCTTCTCTTTTTTCAATCTAGAGCCATGTTTTATTAACAACCCCCGAAGAACACATTTCAGCGCTTCCCATTGGAGAAAAGGGGTAGTGGGTAACCAAGTAGTTTATCCCCATTCACAGTGGCGGCCCTCTCATACTGGTCAAATTTCCATCTCCACAAATCCCACACTCATAGGATGTTTCCTAAAAATACGCCAATCCAATTGCTATCCCAGGGTATTCCTAACATGCAATTCTGTGGGCGGACAGAGGACTCACTAACATTTCACAGTTGTTTGCGGGAGACCGCTTACACGCTTTCACACACATTAGCGCCCAATATGATATTCCCTCCAAAGATTTCTATAAATATCTACAGGTCAGAAACTTTCTTGGCGCCAAAGATGCAGTTGAATGGTCTTTCTCAGAAGATTTACATAGACTTTTTCGCTTAAATGTTAAAGGCCTTAATGCAATTTATCAGCTTCTAGACTTAGCCCCTCTTCCATTTAACACATCTCCTTTTACTAGATGGTCGAATTAACTAGCAGTCACTATCTCTGATCAGGAATGGGTTCAATCCTCTAGATGGCTTTACTCCTCTCTTCGCAGCATATCCCATGTGGAAGCGGCAATTAAGACGAGGCTCTGTTGGTATTGCCCACCTACTAGACTACACGCTATGTTTCCAGCTACTTCCCCATTGCGTTGGAGAAAATGTAACTGTAGGGGATCTATCTCACATATCTTGTGGTTTTGTACTAAACTATCGGTCTATTGGTCTACAGTAGGTGACATCCTACGTTCCATCTATCCCCCTATGCCGCTACTGACACCCAAATTGGCTTTGTTACTGATTGGTGCACAGGATTTTCCAGCAGACTTTAGAGTGCTCTTATGCAAAATTTTAGTTATAGCCAAATTGGTAGTTACGCGTCATTGGAAATCAGAGGCCCCCCCACAGGTGAATGAACTGATTTCCTCACTTAACACGGCATGTAAATATGAAATGATTATAGACAGTAAAAAAATTGTGTAGCTCACCTAGGATATAAGATATAGTACTCGAGGTTAACGGTGTTACCTTCACCCTAAAAGGCCTAAAGCTATGTAGTATTGTAGATATGTAATAACCAGTCCTCTAAAGTACTAAAAGTATAGATTATAGAATAATGAAAAATAGAGAAAAAGGTTAGGAGATGATGATATAAGTATATAATGTTTATTATATGTAATCTGCCTTCACCTCAGCAGGGACCTTGCATAAGGTGAACGGCAATATAAAACACTTTGTAAATTGTGGCAGTAAAATTGTATCATTAAAATAAGACAATATAAAGAAAATATAAAGAAAATATAAAGAAATCTAAAATATGCTTGTTGCACTTAATCCGTTGGTGATATAGTTTGTATATCTATGAATTGTAATTGTCCGTAGGTGATATAGGTGCACTTATTGCATTTAGTTCAAGATTATTTGCAGAAACAGTTCTCGCAAAAACAGTTCTTTAACTTGTATGAATAAGTCTTAGTATATCGCGCTGTGTTAGAAGAGCGCTGTAATGATTATCGGTGCACAGCACCACTCACCACCCGCAGGATACACTTGTGTTCGGGGCTAGTACGGCTGTCACGGCTTAGTCCTGCGCTGTCCGCGGCCGCGTCCTGGGTTGTAGCGGGTGCCCGTTTGTGTGGGGGGTGAGTGGCACTCCGGCAGTCCGTGGGTCCCAAACTGGCACGGCAGGCGTCCGGCCTTTAGCAGTTAAGTCCGGGGCTCACGCAGAGAAGCCGGGGCTGTGGATGGTGGATACAGCTGGATCGGAGAAGGCGTTCCTCGTGTCTGACCTAGGCGCTATGCGCGCGCGTGTTGTGGTGGTCTCCAAACGAGGGGCATCCAGCAGTTTCAAATGGCAAGATGAAAGTTTTGGATTATTGTGCAAACTGCATAAAATATTGCATAAAATGCTAAACGCGTTTCAATGCCTCGGGCATTTTCTTCAGTAGCGATGTATTATAGTAATGCTAAGATGAGAGAACATTATGGGGGGGCATTTATAAAAGGATTTACTCCATTTTTCTTGCTTATAATTGTCTCTCAAATGTCTCCTGTGCGACTACACTGTTTTTTGTGCGACTTTATGCCTGCAGAGCGAGAAGAGCAAGTTTTTTCAGTTTGGCTTATGTAAGCAAGTTTTGAAAATGGAATTGCAGTAGTCAGAGATTTATAACGTGCCACTGTCGCAAAAAAGTCGCACACCATCAAAAAATGCCATATGTTTACTCCAGCTCAACCCTGGCTTACAGATTTTGCTTACATGAGCAAAATCTCAAAATGAAAAACCAAATGGAGGAAAAAAGCTTACGTGAGACAGATTTAAAAAGGCCGCGTGACTTCTTATAAATTTGTTGCACGTAAACAAAACATTAAGCAAAATAAAAGGACTAAATAAATACATACATAAGAAAGTTTTTATGAATGTCCCCCTATAAGATTCACAAACCATATGAATGTATGAACTGTGGAAAATGTTTTAGTCAAAGGTCACAACTTGTTTCCACCAAGCTTGTTCAGAGTGTGAAAAATGTTATACTTAACATTACATTAAAAACAATTTTAAAACTTTGACAAGATTGACAAGACAGTCTTTGTGCCTATGAAGATGTCAACGATGGTCAAGTACAACTTACTGTGAAAAGTTTTTGTTTAGGAGACATTGGTCTTGTTTGAAATTCTCACAATACATGAAATCCAATAGTTACGGATCACAGCCATCACATGAATAGGTAAGGAAAGGTTGAGAGTCTATTCACACGTACAGTATTCTGCGCACATTTCAATGCAGGATTTCAAGCTGTGTTCAGTTATTCAGTTTACATTGAACTCTGCAGCAGAAAATCCTGCACATCAAATTTGCGCAGAATACTGTACAGTGACCCCCTGACCTACGATAATTTCAACATGTGATGGCCTCTCAGAGGCCATCGCATGTTGAAGGCAGCATCAACATACTCAGTACGGGAAGCAGCAATCACTGGTCTCAGTGGTCATGCACAAGTGCTGAGTGTATAGAGACATCATTTAGGCACTTCTGCTGGGGACTCCAGGGTGGCAGAGGCACTGAATGGTAGTTGAGCAGACAGTATGGTATGTGTTTTTTTTTTTTTTTTACTTTATTTCCTCTATCCATTCCCTGCACTGATAGATTTTGACACAAAACTGGTAAACCCTTTTATAGATAAAGCACAATTTAAGTGAAAAAGAATTGTCATAAATTAGTAAATCTGAAGTTACAGCAATAGTAGATTTTTTTTTTCATCTTACCTACAAAGATTTGTATTTATACCTGTCATTTCAAAAGATTTTTATAAACCTGCATGGTTTTGTTACATTAACCCCTGAGTGTGGGACAATGTGATTTTAGTACAAGCCACTGGGAGTCCCCTCCATGGTGCACAGCTGTTTGTCACTGAGTTGGGCTGTTTGCCAGTAGATTGCACATGACATACTCCTTTCTGCTATGCCATGATGTAGTGCTGGAGTGCACTGAACTGATCAGACTGCACTTTGCTTGGGGATGTACTTAGTAAAGAAAGAACTTAGTAAAGTAATTAAAGAAAGAACAGTAGCAAAATCACAGCAAAGAAAGGGTTACACTAAGCCAAAAGCTTCTGCTGCCAAGTTAAAGTGAGGGAGAAAGAAGATTATACTGCAGCACTGTGGACATTTTTTATTTTTTATATATAAGGCCGGCCCATACCCGTGTGCAGCCTGCCCTGACCACTGACCAGTGATTTATCACTGATCAGCATTTTTTTGGGTTCAGGCGAGTGTTTTTAATTGTTTTTGCACCTTTTTTTGAGGAGTTTATGGTCCATGCCACCAGCAGCTGTCCAGTGCTGTGTTTGGGGACCATACCCCTGTGTGCAGCCTGCCTGACCACTGATTTATCAGTGTGGTTTTTAGTTTAGTTTTTTTGGGTACAGGCCAGGTTGTACCTTTTTTGGAGCGTTTGCAGTTCGTGCCAACTGCAGCTGTTCTGTGCTGTGTGGTCGGAACATACCCCTTTTCTGCAGCCCCCCCCATGATTGATGACCAGTGATTTATCACTAATCAAGTTTTTGATGGGGGTGAAAGTGTTTTGTTGTGGTTTTTTTTTCCTTTATAATTTTATGCTTTTTTTGTGAGGGGTTTCTGTGTTTTGTGGGGGTTAGGGAAATTGTTTTAAGTTAAAACACCACACAGACACATTTTCTAGTAAAGCTTTTTTATGCTTTAATAAAAATGGCCCATAGGGTATACACCATGAGGAGGCATACACCATGCTTGCCTCTGAAACCACCAGTGAGGCAGATGAAGACCCCAGCTTCCTCCTCTACCTCATCAATATCCATTGATGATGAGACCCCTAAAAGATGGCACTGCAGGGCAATTCCGTGACTCTCCCGTGCAAGTGACCATGTGCCCAATACCAGTTCGAGTGATCCTCTAACCTGTATAACTTTCCCAGCCCACCAGACAAGTATCCCTGTTCCCCTTATAGGTGAACCTGTCTGGAGGATTATAAGCCCCTGACTCCTGGATTTGTTGGCTACCCAGGAATCCTGACTGACCACACAGACTTCACGGAAATCAATTCTTCCTTTTTTTTTTGTTGCAGTGAAGACTTGGTCAATTTTATTTTAGCTCAGACAAATCTGTTCAACAAACAGTTTGTCACCCAGCACCCCGACGAATTTTTAGCTAGGCCCGAGAGATGAGAACATATTGGGGCCTGATGAGTCCCTGATCAGTTTTAAAGGAAGACTTATCTTCCGGCAATATGTTCCCACAAAGAGGGCAAAGTATGGTGCAAAGCTCTATAAACTCTGAGAGTACCTCAGGGTACACTTACAAGTTTAGCATTTATGAAGGTAAGAATTTCTGCATTGAAACCCCAGAATGCCCTCCATAATGGGAGATAGTTAGTGGGAAAATTGTGTGGGACCTGATAGTTATAAGGCTATCACCTATTCAAGTAGCTCTGGAACTGGAGGTGCCCAGATTGTACCAGGCCAATACTTTCCAGATAAAGTCCCCCACACTGGAAAGAATGGACAGTCCCCCCCAAAAATGCAGAGTGTGTTATAAGAGGGGAATAAGGTATGACACCATCTTTCAGTGCAACATCTGCCCTTTCTCCTTATTTTACCCCAATATACCTGTCCGCCATACATTTTCTCACAAATTTTAAAAAACGCAAATACCCAAACCATTCCTTGACATAATACACCTGATAACACCTCTTGCGGTATTTTTCCAAAAATGGGTCACTTTCATGGGCATTTCCAAGTTAGGCCTTAAATGCGCACAGTGCGTTCTCCCCTCTGAGCCCTGTTTTATGTCTAGGCAGCAGTTAAGGGCCACACATACAACCAGGGGCATAGCTAGAAACCACAGGGCCTCGGAGCGAAAAATTGCCCTGTGCCCCCCTACCACCTGACAACCCGCTTCCCCAATCCCGGACGACCCCTTACTCGGCCTCACAAAGATATCAGTGAACACAGCACTGATGGGACTAACAGGCAGGGCCAGACAGATGCTGGGACCCCCACCAACTGCTGGGACCCCCACCAATCACCAATTAGCTGTTGAAAAGCTATAACTCCCATCATATCTAGAGAGCCTCAGGCATTATAGGAGTTGTAGTTTTGCAGCAGCTAGAGAGCCACAGATTAGGGTACAGCATCGCCCATCATCACTGCGGAACATACAAGTGACTCCAGCTCTGATAGGACAGTCAGGAGAAAACACAATAATATGAATGATGTCTTCTTTGTTGTGTTTTCTTTTCTTCTCCATCTGGTCCAGACGTCAGGACATCTTCCAGCTCCATCTTCTCTGCAGAGTCTGACACCCAGACATCATAGGCTCCTCACTTTGTCAGTAGATCCTCATCCTCTGTATGAAGACAATAATCATCATTATTCTGCTAAATACTGTACCCCCTGAATATAATACTGCCACCCACTGTATCCCCTGAATGTAAAACTACCATCCACTGTACCCCTTGAATATAATACTGCCACCCACTGCACCCCCTGAATATAAAACTACCATCCACTGTACCTCCTGCATTTAATACTGCCACCCACTGTACCCCCTGAATATAATACTGCCACCCACTGTACCCCCTGAATATAATACTGACACCTACTGTATTCCCTGAATATAATACTGACACCTACTGTTCCCTCTGAATATAATACTGCCACCTACTGTTACCCCTCAATATAATACTGCCACACGCTTTTCTCTCTGAATATAATACTGCCACATACTACACTCTATGAATATAATCCTGCCACACACTGTACTCTATGAATATAATGCTACCACACACCATACCCTCTGAATATAATCCTGCCACACTCTGTGCACCTGAATATAATACTGCCATACACTGTACCCACTGAATATAATCCTGCAACACACTGTGCCACTGAATATAATACTGCCGCACACTGAATCCCTCTGAATATAATCCTGCCACACTGTGCCCCTGAATATAATACTGCCACACACTGTACCCCTGAATATAATACTGCCACACACTGTACCCACTGAATATAATCCTGCCACACACTGTGCCCCTGAAAATAAACCCTCATAAACAACCATGCTATACGGTGTACCCTCCCACACATCATACATACATCTTGCTTACACACATCTATCATTCACACACATCATTCATACACACACATTTATACATACATACAGTACATACACGCATCAATTATACACACGCCACCTCCGGACCCACCCAACACCGGCATAATACACACACATACACATCATACATACATAAACACATATCATACATACACCCACCGCCTCCAGATCCCTCTGCATAATTCATCTTGACACATCACACACATCCTTCTAGCTTACACACATATCCACACATCATACATATACATCTTGCTTACACACATCTATCATTTATACACACACACACCATTCATATACATCATTCATATTCAACTGAATATAATCCTGCCACACACACACACTGTGCCCCTGAATATAAACCCTCATAAACAACCATGCTATACGCTGTACCCACCCACACATCATACATACATCTTGCTTACACACATCTATCATTCATACACACACATTATTCATACACACACATTTATACATACATAAAGTACATACACACGCCACCTCCGGACCCACCACACATGCATAATACATGCACATCATACATAAATATACATCATACATAAACACATATCAAACTCATACATACACCTTCCACCTCCAGATCCCCCCAAATAATACATGTCCACACATCATACATATATCCTTCTAGCTTACACACATCATACATATATACATGCTTACACAAAATCTATCATTCATATATCATACATACAGTACTTACACATCATTTATACACATGCGGCCTCCAGACCCCAAATCTCCCCCCCCTTACTCCTCCGGACCCCAAATCTCATAAATCCAGCCACAGCGCAATACCCCTCTCCTCCTCTGGACCCCAAATCTCATGGAGGCTTTGTAAATATGACATGGCCCCCAAAAACTTTTACAGCCAAATTCTCTCTCCAAAAAATAGATGGCACTCCTTATAATAGGGTATTTCCACTTCCACATATATATTATTTTCTTACTCCTTGTGAGAATAAAAATTTAGTGGTTACAATGTTCCCTTGTTACTTTCCTTGAAGGTCACATTACGGGGATTCCTCATGTTTCAGCACCCCAAAGCTTCTGCAAACAAGAAATGGTATTGGCAAAAAAATATTCAAATCAAAAGGAGGCCTCAAAATCCACTAGGTGCCTCTTATGTCTGAGACCAATGGTTTACTCAAGTAGCCCACTAGTGCCACATATGGGATACTTCTAAAAAGCTGCTGAATTAGGGCAATCAATGCGTTAAATGTTTGTGTTAAAACCGTGTTAGGTTTGCGTCACCGCTCAGCTCCCTAAGCAGACGGAGCAGATCGGTGACACAAGCGGTCATTCAAGCCATGACGGTGGGGCCATGGCGACTGGAGCTGTTAAGTGTAAGTCCCCGCCCAGGGGACTACTTGCCGGGTGGCCACTAATAACTTCATATCTTCACCATCCCTGGGGGCACAAATTTCCCCCGGGAATGGTGAGGATAATGATTTTAGCATGTATAACGCGTTGCCAAGCATTAAATATGCTAAAATGTGCTGATTGGTTCCCTTTAAGGGTCCGATCAGCTTTTTTTTTTTTTCTGAGCCGATCGGACCCTAAAACAGGTCAGATGCAAACGGTTACTGCTGGGTCCCGACTGCCCTCCATTGACTTGCATGGGGTTTGCCGGTGACCCGGTAATATTACAGGATTTTAGCGGAGAAAATAAAAGAGCTTGCGCTATTTTTTTCTCCGCTAAACTCCCGTCCTTCTGGCAATATTGCCGACGGAACTCCGAATAGCAACGGCAATGTCAACGAAGCCTTACAGAGAAAGTTAGATAAAACTGGAATATCTGCATAGAAAATTGAATGTTTGACTTTTATTCTCCCCATTACTACTATTGCCTAAAGGTGTTTGAACACTTTGAGGGGTGCAATTTTATAATGGGATCCTTTATGGGGAATTTCTAACATAAAGGCCCCTCAAATCCACTTCAAAACTGAACTTGTCCGTGAGAAATTCAGATGTTGAAATTTTTGTTAAAAATTGCTGCTATATTTTAAAGCTCTTTAATGTCTTCAAAAAGTAAAAACATATCTACTTTCCTTCCAAGCAGAGCATTTCAAATTTAGAAAAATGCTAAATGTTTAACATTTTTCATGCAATTTTGGAGTTTTACACAAAGAAACAATGTAAGTATGAATGAAAATTTTGAATGTGCCTCAAAAAAAATCTCCTGTAAAAAATGAATAGATACTGATAAGTGCCCAAACCAGTATCGGACCCTGGAATCCTGGAACAGAAATAGTTAGGGGCGTTCTGATACCACCCAGTGTTTTGCTGAAATCACTCTTGCCCAGATTTATTTCATTTTCTAAAATCCCAAATGTCCAGTATTGAACAAAAACAACCAATCACAGCTCATATTTCATATTTTAGTCAGCTCTGGTAAAATAAAAGCTGAATTGGTTGCTACGAGATCAAACCGTTTTGTTTTCAAATAGATTAATAAATTTGGTTTTGTGTACTAAGGTTTGCATCTTCTGCTGTTTCATGGACCTTATACCTTCTAGTGCTGGAACTGAGCAGATCTGACCAGCAAACTGAAGCTGAGCTACGAGTTGTAATCCTTGCCAATGAGCTATAAACATCACATTTTGGGACAGTAAGTGGTGAAGGATTACGTAGGAAGCTACTAAAAATACTTTATATACATTGAGGATTGTCAGTTTGCACTGAATACTTTTAGGTGGAATTAAAAGGGTACTCCACTGCTTAGCGTTTGGAACAAACTGTTCCGAATGCTGGAGCTGGGAGCTCGCGATGTTATAGCCCCACCCCCTCCATAGACTTGCATTGAGGGGGCATGACATCATGAGGAGGCGGGGCTATTACATCATGAGCTCCTGGCTCCGGCATTCGGAACAGTTTGTCCCAAACACTGAGCAGCGGAGTACCCCTTTAAGTAGTGCATACTGGAATACCTCTTTAACTTGACAATTCTGTACTACAGAAAGAGTACTATTATACTATGTTGGCTAAAATGAGCAACATATTTTACAAACGTCCTCATAAAATCAATATTCACTATATGGCTGAATGTAGGTGTGTGGGTGCCTTACCATCACACCTAAATGAGTTTGCTGGACATCCAAAAACCATATGGTACTCTGGCAACAGGTTAAAAACTTAAAAATGCTGCAGAAGCATGAAATGACCTGGTTGAGCAGTTGCTCAGTACTACAAATCTCAGAATGTTTTGCTTTCCCACAGCTCTTCATTGCAGTACACCCCTCCCCAGCACTCCTACCAGTTCCTCACCCAGTGCATCTGCAGAACATTGCATAACACAGCAAACAGGTCTGCAGCAGCTGCAGTTACTCCCTGTCTGTCCCTCGGCAATGTTTAGCACAAGGCAGCATGCTGTAAATACGCCTTTCTATAAATAGATAAATATGTGTATGACAGATATATATGTGTATATGACAGAGAGATGGTGATGCAGGTGATGATAGGGTTTTAAGGGGTACTCCGCTGCTCAGCGTTTGGGACAAACTGTTCTGAACACTGGAGCCAGGAGCTCATGACATCATAGCCCCGCCCCCTCATGATGTCACACACAACACCCCCCTCAATGCAAGTCTATGGGAGGGGGCGTGACATGGAATTCCCCTCAAGGGTTGGTTTCGTTGCAATTCCAAACAAGTCGTTTACATGCTAAAATGCCCATGTGGTCGAATTTATGTCGGTCAGACGATGTAGAATGTGAAGTGCCGGATTAGTTAACATCGTTGCACAATCCGGAATATGAATGCCGCAGTGTCCCAGAGTCAAACAGAAACTGTTAATAAATTTGGAGAGACAGGGGTAGCCAAAACATTTTTGAGTTTGGACACCAAGCCAGCGAATTACGTTGGATGGTAATTAAAGAAGTAGAAGGGAGTTCAGAAGAGAGTATAAGAAGGAGATTGCTAACAAAGAGAAGCGTTTTGGATTGAAACATTGAATTAATTGACCCCAGATGGGCTTAATGAAACCTGCAACTTTTCAGTATTCTTGTGAATTAACATCATACTATTGCTGCTAAGTTTACATAACATGTTTTTAATATGTAATCTCTTGTTACAGAACTGAGTTCACGCGAGATGTGAATTACTATGAATATATATATTGTGTGAGCACGATAGGGTCACTTGAGAAAGGGGGGCGTGTCCTCCAAAACGTCGGAAGTTTCTGGCAACTACTCACCTGTCTACAACAGGATGCCCGAGAAAGGGTGAAGCTACTCCGGCTGCTGAACGAGGATTGTCGAGCGTGATTAGTGAGCACTTTGGGTGAATAAGCTTTTGTATTTATTCATGAATATGAGTATGGGGATCTGTGGATCGAATTTTGTATTATGAAAATGGAACACTAAAGAAAGAGCATTAAGAAATTTACCTATTTGTGAAGTGTGATTTTTCCTATTGATGGCGGGGCTATGACGTCACAAGCTGCCGGCTCCAGCGTTCAGAACAGTTTGTCCCAAACGCTGAGAAGCAAAGTACCCCTTTAAGTTCAGAGACAACATTCAGCCATACCTCCTGAGACAGCAGAGAATTTTTAACCAATTGCACCAAAATGTACAAATGTCCACAGCCAGTTTTGTAACTCAGGTCTGGGCTGGTATAGATTTGTGACAAATTGCACAAGTCGTACCTGACAAATTCAAGTGCGCTGTAAGGCCGAGTTCACGCTATGGAATTTTCTAACGGAATTCAGCTGCATGAAGCATAATATGCGGGTGAATAGGTTTTTGGTGAACCCATTCACACTGCGGAATTTTCTGGTTGGAATTTCCGACAGCGAATTCTGATTAAAAAATTCTGCCAGATACTATCGCCTATTCTTATGATTTTGATATATGTAACCTACTCTGATAATCTTTACTTGCCGGTTACTGAAATTTTCAGTCCCATATGGACGCTAGAACATTTAACTTTGATGTTGTGCCTTGATTGTTTTGTATTTGCATATCCCACTGTCAGGTCTGCTATTTTCTGTGATTCATGCGTGCCTCTTACCTGTCAATTCACTGTTATATTATGCAGTACTTTGAATATGGGTTGTAACCAACTACTTGCCTCTGTTGGCTTGTTATTGTATTTTACCTTGTTTATTCCTTTTCTTTTTTATACGTTTGCTTTTTTTGAAAATTAATAAAACTTTTGAATGATAAAAAATTCTGCCAGAACATTGAACCTGCCCAATGTTCTGGTGGAATCCCATCCACAGACATTGCCATCTATTGGGACGGCAATGTCTGCGCAGTCCTAGCACCGACTGATTCAGGAGGACCTGGGCTGCGCTCAGCAGCTCTGGATGAAAAACACCTCAATTGTGAACCGGCCTAAAAAGATAACTAGACTATGGCATAGCTACACAATTTTAGAAAAAGCATTTAAAGAAGAAGCCGCAATGAAAAGTCTCTAAACATCAATTGCGACAAATTGTAAGACAATTTTAAACCACAAAAACAGGGTAAAACCAATTATAAATTCCCCTCCTCAATGTCTTTACGATGCTCACTTTGTATGCAGGGGCCCAGTCATTACCAAAAAGTACACAACCAAAACGTAGCCTCTGAGAGCTTTTTTTTTTTTTTTTTTTTTTTTTTTTTTTTTTTATAATACAGCAGGGAAAAGAAAAGTACTCGTACATCCTCTTGTGGTAGGACCCAGTGTCTAACCATACGACACCTATAATCATTTACGTAACTACCTAAGACATAGCATGATGCATTATGTTTTTTCATCTTTGAGTGTAAATCAGGGCTGTAACAACTTTTCCCCTTCATTTTCTGTATTATTTACCATAAACTAACTTCTTTATTATCCCATGGATCCCAAGGTCTAAATTCAACTGTTCAGAGCCAACATCAGAACATCCCTGTTCTCCCTTTATAATTTATTCACAAACACACAAAATGTATGATACAAATTTTGATGTTTAAAAAAAGAAAAAAAAAAAAAGGAATATCCTTAATAGAATACAATGATAATAGACATTGGGGGAGATTATCAAAGAATTTTGCGCCAAAAAAGTATTTTCAAAGAGCTTTGTGCTGTGGTTTACACCGTTCACATCAGTTTTGTAAAAGTGGGCGTGTCCACATATATTGTCCGCTTTACATGATATTTTCAAAGGGGTCAAAATCCAGTTTACATAAAAAATGTCACCCCAGTAGTGTAGAAATCAAAGAAATGGTTTTTGGTTTATTGTTTATTTATTTATTTTTTTTGAAAGGGTGTCATTTAAGTCATTAGAAAAATAAATAATTATTGAAAAATGTAAAACAAAAAAACAGTTATCGCTTAACTGGACACTAGTAACCATGGAATATTTTGTGAGATGTTTCCGACAGAATTTTCTGGGATGTAAAATTTGACGAGAAAAACGTCAATTTTGGCGCAAAAAAATATTCAATACGGCTGCAACAACAAAGAAATATTTTCAAAGCAGTCAAAAGACATTTGAAAATGTGAGGAGAAAAAAAAAAGGTGTGAATAATATCGCAGAAACAGAAATTACAGAAGTTTTTGAGAATCTCCCCCAGTTTTCTTGATGGCTTGGTAAGACTTGTAATTTTTTTTAAATTACATTTAATTTCTACATAAATGTATGAAAACCCACAAGACACTACCCTACCTATTTCACTCATAAATACACATATTTATGTGTATGTAAAGTAACCAAAAGTCACCAAGTTTAACCGTTGGAAGCCCAAGTTGTATCCTGATCATTTTTTAGTGTTTGCCAGACTGTGGGCATGTAGGACCCTGATTGCCAGAACTATATAAAGTGGAGCCAATGTTTTCTGGTCCTGGAGCCATGTCAGATTGACTGTTCATTTTCTCTAAGAAAATGGGCCTGTTTCCATCTATTTGCCCTTTTGAAAATTTAGTTAATAAAAATATAAAAATCTTTTTTTTATTTTAAATAGGATTGTGGAACCTGCTAAAAAAGGTATGAGGGAGGGGGCGACTTTTTTCGCACAGTTTATAACATCTCCGATTAACTTTTCCATGACGATAGAGACTGGAAGAGTCTGGAACAAATTTTAAGAGAAGATATCCTCCCTCCAAGTCTGCATTGTTCCTCAAGTTTTTATCAGATGTTGGTAATGTAGTCTGGCTCCAGCTTACTCCAAGTTTTTTTCCATGAATGAGAGGAGCTGCCCCTCCAAATATGATTCCAGCTACATCTGATGTGATCAGTGGAACACAGCCCAGTGCCAAGGGAAAGTCAATGTTATCACTAAATACCCAAGATCCTTGCGCACCAATTTTTCTTCCTCGGCTCATTGTTGCTTTCTGCAAGGTATTGCACTTTGTTTGTACTGCACAGGGGAGTAGGGGAAGTGACAACCCGAATTCCTATTTCAAAAGTGGTTGTTGTTTTCCAATCCTGTTCACTATTTGGCCAAGCATATTGCCCCCTGCAGACAAGAATAAGCACTTAAACAGTTGAATGAATGTCTATATCTGCCTATTGTTTTTGATCTACGTGATTGCGGTGGAACTCATAAAACTTATGAAAAAGCTAGACTAAAACAAAAGTGGGGGCCATGTATTTCAGGTGACACTAACATTTTGTTATTTAGAATTCTAGCAATAACTAAACTAATTTCATCTTTTCGTGAATTCTCATTCGATGTTTGTCAAGGCTTCCCTTCCGGGTAAAAAACTTTCCACACTCCATGCACAGAAATGGTTTTTCCTCTGTGTGAATCACTTTGTGTTTGGCAAGGTTGGACTGGTTGGCAAAACCTTTGCCGCACTCAGGGCATACATACGGCTTCTCTCCTGTGTGGATAATCCGGTGTGAAATAAGGTTGGAATGGTTGGCAAAAGATTTCCCACATTCTGAACACATATATGGTTTCTCGCCTGTGTGGATGATAAGGTGGGCATTAAGACCAGACTTGCTGGAGAAAAACTTGCCACACTCCTGACAGGAGAATGGCTTTTCACCTGTGTGAATCCTCAAATGCTTCACAAGAGCTGGATTATTGCTGAAACACTTCCCGCAAGCTGGGCAGACTACTGGCTTATCTCCCGTGTGGATTTTCTCATGCATTTTTAGATTGAATTTACTGGAAAACAGTTTCCCACATTCAGTGCAAGAAAATGGCTTTTCCCCGGTATGAACCCGTTGATGACTAACAAGACTTGGTTTATAAGTAAAACATTTGCCACACTGAAGGCAGGAAAACGGCTTCTCCCCAGAATGAGATCGCTGATGCTTGGTGAGGTAAGAATAAAGGCTAAAACTTTTCCCACATTCTGAACATATAAATTGTTTTGCCTCCACAACTTTTCCGCCGAACGCCTCACAATTTGATATGAAGCTTGTGGCTCTGGATGTTGTAGCTGAGTGATACATCTCTTCACTGCAGTCATATGTAACGTCATAACCTGATGAAAAAGACAGACAAAGCAAAGAATTATCTTGTTTTTAGCAGGTTAAAATCCCACAAAATGATAGTAAATCCTGTAAATTTGTAAATCAGTGGGGTCTGTCAGACTCCAGTGGTGTCCCATTACTTTCATGAGTGGAATTTACATCCCAAACTGATCCTCTAATGCAGAGTTAACCTGACCTTGATTTGTTTTTGGCTATTATTGATATGAAAACAGTGGGGAAAGCAGTGATCATGGTTGCATTTTTCACATTGGCCACTAGACATGACTTAAACCTACAAACAAGGTCAATACGCAATCACTCTTCACTACGAACAAACAGCACTAGATGTTGCCAAATACTATCCAATAGTTCCAAAAAATACATATGGTACCCAAATCTTAAAAATACCACTATACAGAGCTAGTAAATCCTGTTATAATTACAGTGAAAGATCTTTGGGAAGGTAACACAAAATCTCATTGAAAACTGCTCTTCTATGGAGGTGGTCTTTTCAGAGAAATTGCTACTATTCATAATCAAGAGTGGACTAAATATCCATCACATGAAATCTAGTCTGGGTATGGGGGTGGTCTTTACTGTAGTTTTGACAATACCATAAAGAAGTGGTCAGCAAACATTTGTAGGTCAGTAACTACTTCCTCATCTAACGCAGAGTTGTTTGCTTTCTGTTCTTGTTTACTAGAAGACATCACTGTACTCAGGACATTGTATAGGTCCAGACAATGATTTACTTTCTGTATACTGAAGCTTTGAAAACCAATAAAAAACTCATTTAAAACAGATTTTGAAGTGAAGAATCCATATTAAATCCTATTATCTCCTATGGAAAGGATAGGGGATAAGATGTCTGATGTCCCAGCGGCGGGCCCCCCGCGATCTCCCTGCAGCTATGTGTAGAATGTCTGCAGTTTCGGAAACCGCCGGGCTTCAGAGACCGCGACGTGACATCACACCACGCCCCCTCCATTAAATTCTATGGGAGGGGGCATAACGGCCGCAACGTCCCCTCCCATAGACATGAATGGTGGGGGCGTGGCGTGACGTCACGTCCCCGTCTCGGAAGCCCGGAGGTTTTAGCTTATTTCATTCCATGTACTTCAATCTAAAGCTCTGCACAGATCAGTGCAGCTACATCCAAATGCTGACTGAAAGAAGAGGTAGAGATGCATGTGTGTGTGCTTACCATTTAAAGTAGCAGGCAAACAAAAAACTTTTTTTATCACTACACTCCACACCTGTTCACATTCTGGACTTCTTTTATGTATATTGCACTCACTTCTTTTCTGCCCAGCCTCCTCTCTGCTCTCTCTCCCTTTGTGCTATGCTAATCCCAAATGATCAGGGCCATCTTTAATGCGGGGCAAAAGGGGCAGCTGCCCTGGGCCCTGTCATTCCTGTGGGCCCAAAGCAGCTAGCCTTTTAGCCCCACGCTAAATCAGCTAGCCGCCACCGGTTCATAGCTGAAGAGCACAGCGCAGCGCCCCTCACTCAGGCCCCACTACCTCTAATATGCGCAAGAAGAACCCGCCCCTCCCCCTCTACTCCAGGCGTGGAAACCTCAGACATTCGAGACCCCCTGTTCCTGTGTTCCTTCCCTCCCCCATGCGCGCTACTGTCTTAGCAGCGTGCAAAATCCCCAAATCCCCATCCAACCTCCCGCCCGGCAGTGTTTTGACTACTGTCTCCAGCGCTGGTGGAAGACAGAGCCACCGGTGCTCCCTGTAAGTGTTTCAGCAGCCCTGTATGTGAGGGGTTGGGAGGGAATAGAATGTGTAAAAAAAAAAAAAAAATTATATATTATATATATATATATATATATATATATATATATATATATATAATTCACCAGTGTTTCCTAGGGCACCTCCAGCTGTTGCAAAACTGAAATTTGGCATGCTGGGAGTTGTAGTTTTGCACAGCTGGAGGAACCATGGGAAACAGTAATGTGTATATATCAGCGCTCCCCAACCAGGGTGCCTCAAGCTGTTGCAAAACTACAACTCCCAGCATGCCCAATTGCAGTTTTGCAACAGCTGGAGGCGCCCTGGTTGTAAAACACTGATATATAAACACGCACACACACACCAGTGTTTCCCAGGGTGCCTCCAGCTGTTGTAAAACTGCAATTGGGCATGATAAGAGTTGTAGTTTTGCAACAACTGAAGGCACCCTGGTTGGGGAACGCTGTATACCATGCATGTGTGAGAAATATATCCTGCATGGGAAGGGGGGTTATAGATAGATATTTATGTGTGTGTATAGATGTGTGTTATTGCAGTGTTAGTCAAGGTATGGTGGTATTGTTGCGTTCTGGTATGGGGTTGTTATTCAGTCATGGTATGGCTGTATTGTTCTGTTCTGGTATGGCAGTGTTATTCAGTCACCATATGGGGTATTGTTCTGGTCTGGCATTGTTATTCAGTCATTGTATGGCGGTATTGTTCGGTTTTGGCATGGCAGTGTTATTCAGTCACGGTATGGTGGTATGTTTCTGTTCTGGTATGGTGTTTTTATTCAGTCACGGTATGGCGAAATTATTCTTGTATGGCAGTGTTATTTAGTCACAGTATAGGGGTATTGTTCTATTCTGGTATGGCAGTGTTATTCAGTCACAGTATGGTGGTATTGTTCTGTTCTGGCGGTGTCATTCAGTCACGGTATGGTGGTATTGTTCTGTTCTGGCGGTGTCATTCAGTCACGGTATGGGGGTATCGTTCTGTTCTGGTATGGCATTGTTATTCAGTCATTGTATGGTGGTATTGTTCTGTTCTGGCGGTGTCATTCAGTCACAGTATGGTGGTATTGTTCTGTTCTGGCGGTGTCATTCAGTCACGGTATGGGGGTATTGTTCTGTTCTGGTATGGCATTGTTATTCAGTCATTGTATGGTGGTATTGCCTAGGGTGGCAGAAATCCTTGCACCAGCCCTGGAGGCTGGGACCGACGGGGGACGTCGCGTAAATGACGTTCCTCCGCAGACCCACGCAGGAGGACGTGAGCAATGTCACACGTCATCCGGGCCGCTGCAGGAAAGAAGAAACCAAATTGCTTGCCCAGGGTTCAATCAAAATTAAAGACAGCCCTGCAAGTGATGCTTTAGCACTTTAACAGCAAGAGACAGTATTGTAACATGATCAGCACTAGGATAAGGAGTGGCTGCCCCCCCTGTGTGTAACAGTCCATTGCAGTTACTAAAACAGCTATCCCATTCTTCCAAATATAAGATCACCAGCTATCATGCATTTATTACATATGTTGTGGAAATACCATAAATGTCTGAGGTGGGAAATTCCCTATATAATGAGCCAAAAATTAATCTTTTGTCTCTCTGAAGAACAAACTCGTTTATGTAGCTAGACCATTTGGTATTTAACTCCTTTGATACTTAAAGGGGTATTCCACTGGAATTTTTTTTTTAATCAACTGGTGCCAGATAGTTGAACATATTTGTAAATTACTTCTATTCTTCTTTTTGAATTTCCTTTCTGTCTGACCACATTGCTCTCTACTGACACCTCTGTCCATTTCAGGAACTGCCCAGAGCAGGATAGATTTGCTATGGGGATTTGCTCCTACTCTGGACAGTTCCTATAATGGACAGAGGTGTCAGCAGAGAGTACTGTGGTCAGACAGAGGAAATTCAAAAAGAAAAGAACTTCCTGTGGAGCATATAGCAGCTGAAAAGTACTGGAAGGATTAAGATTTTTAAATAGAAGTAACTTACAAATCTGTTTAAAGGGGTATTCCAGGAATTTTTTTTATTTTACCATGCTACAGGGGCTGTAAAGTTAGTGTAGTTCATAATATAGTGTCTGTACCTGTGTGTGACGGTTTTCTCACAATTCTTCTGCGATTTTCACCACAATATTTATTTTTAACAGCATACAAAATGACTGTTGTCTCAGATTTTTCCCAGGTTGCAATGCGGCCGAGACCTGACTCACTAGTCAGCTGATGACAGGGAGCCTGTCTGCTTCAATGTGTGGACGGATTGCTTGGTGGGAGAGGGATCAATATGCAACAGCTGTAGGCACCCTGATTGAAAACCACAGGTCTTTTGTTTCAATGGGTGGGAGGGAGGGAAATGGTATTATCGGATTTGTAGGCAAAAAAGAAAAACTCAAACAGGAAATACCAGTTCAGAAAAAGCTAGCCCCAGTGTTATGGTAATCTCACAATTTAGCCATTTAGCCCCAAGATAAGCACAGATCCTTCCTAAGCATGTCCATTACTGTCTGCCAGGTATGTACTAAAATCACCTTATGGTGGAGAACCCCTTTAACTTTCAGGCACCAGTTGATTTAAAAAAAAATGTTTTCCAGTGGAGTACCCCTTAACCCTTTAACGACCAAGCCCATTTTCACCTTAAGGACCCGGGCATTTTTTGAACATCTGACCACTGTCACTTTAAACATTAAAGGACATCTGCAGCGTAACAAACACTTATCCCCTATCCTCAAGATAGGGGATAAGTGTTTGATCGCGGGGGGTCCGAACGCTGGGACCCCCTGTGATCTCCTGTACGGGGCCGCGGCTGTCCCGTGCAGGGGGCATGCCAGCCGCAGCATGACGTTGCGGCCGGCACGCCTCCTCCCTACATCTATATGGGAGAGGTGGGGAGGCATTCGTGCCTCCCCGCATCCCCCATAGAACTGTATGGGGACGGGGAGGAGACGGGGCGTCACCGTTGACCTCTAGGTCGACGCTACGCGCCTTAGCGCTCACCATGAGCGCTTATGGCGGCGCTGCGTTAGGGAGCTCGGGCGGGGGGGGGGTCCCAGCGGTCAGACCCCCCGCGATCAAACACTTATCCCCTACCCTGTGGATAGGGGATAAGTGTAATGCCGTAGCAGTTGTCCTTTAATAACTCTGGGATGCTTTTACTTTTCATTCTGATTCTGAGAATGTTTTTTCGTGACATATTCTACTTCTTGTTAGTGGTAAATTTTCGTCCATACTTGCATAATTTCTTGGTGAAAAATTCCAAAATTTGATGAAAAAATTGAAAATGTAGCATTTTTCTAACTTTGAAGCTCTCTGCTTGTAAGGAAAATAGACATTCCAAATAAATTATATATTGATTCACAAATACAATATGTCTACTTTATGTTTGCATCATAAAGTTGACATGTTTTTACTTTTGGAAGACATCAGAGGGCTTCAAAGTTCAGCAGCAATTTTCCAATTTTTCTCAAAATCTGAATTTTTCAGGGACCAGTTCAGTTTTGAAGTGGATTTGAAGGGCCTTCATATTAGAAATACCCCACAAGTGGAGGTACGCACCTTCAAATTTACCATGTTTTCGAGCCATGCAGTCAACAAACTTTACAGTTCCAAGCCTTTTATCCTTCTTTAATTCCCTGCAGTCCACAGCAAAGATATACTCGTGCGTCCGCAGAGCATTTTACGCCCACATCTGGGGTATTTCTGTACTCAGGAGAAATTGCTTTACAAATTTTGGGGGTCTTTTTTTTCCCTTTTACCGCTTGTGAAAATAAAGTATGGGGCAACACCAGCATGTTAGTGTAAAATTTTTTATTTTTTTACACTAACAGGCTGGTATAGACCCCAACTTTTCCTTTTTGTAAAGGGAGAAAAAAGCCCCCCCAAATTTGTAGTGCAATTTCTCCCGAGTACGGAAATACCCCACATAGGGGTGGACATAGGGGTATTCTACGCAAGTGATTCCCAAACAGGGTGCCTCCAGCTGTTGCTAATCTTCCAGCATGCCTAGACAGTCAGTGGCTGTCCAGAAATGCTGGGAGTTGTTGTTTTGCAACAACTCCCAGCATTTCTGGACAGCCACTGACTGTGGAGGCTCCGTTTTGGAAACACTGCCGTATGGTACGTTTTTCTTTTTTTGGGGGGTGGGGGGCGGGGGGAACAGTGTAAGGGGTGTATATGTAGTGTTTTACCCTTTATTATGTGTTAGTGTAGTGTAGTGTTTTTAGGGTACATTCACACAGGCGGGTGTTTATGGTGAGTTTCCCGCTAGGAGTTTGCGCTGCAGCTCAAAATTTGCTGCAGCAAACTCACTGTAAACCTGCCCGTGTGAATGTACCCTGTAAATTCACATGGGGGGGGGGGGGGGGGCAAACCTCCAACTGTTTCAAAACTACAACTCCCAGCATGTACTGACAGACTGTGCATGCTGGGAGTTGTAGTTTTGCAACAGCTGGAGGCACACTGGTTGGAAAACCTTTAGTTAGGTTCTGTTACCTAACTCAGTATTTTCCAACCAGTGTGCCTCCAGCTGTTTCAAGACTACAACTCCCAGCATGTACTGATCGCCGAAGGGCTCGCTGGGAGAGTTAGTTATGCAACAGCTGGAGGTACCCAACTACAACTCCCAGCATGCTGAGACAGCTGTTTGTTGTTTGGGCATGCTGGGATTTGCAGTTTTGCAACATCTGGAGGGCTACAGTTTAGAGACCACTGTATACTGTAGCCCTCCAGAAGTTGCTAGGCAACTCACCGGCTTCCATAGGAACCAGGGTGCCGCATTGCTTTCCTCTGCTGCCGCCGATCGCTGTCTGCTGCCTCCGCCGATGGGTAAGTGGACTTCCGTGCCGGTCTCCCCGTTCTGCCCGGCCTACTGTGGGTGGGCAGAATGGGGGAACCGAACGTTACCCCCCCCCCCCCCCCCCGATCTGGTATTGGTTGTCGCTTCTGAATGACCAATAGCAGGGATAGGAGGGGTGGCACCTTTGACAACTCCGATCCCCCTTATTTTCCGGGTCACCGGAGACCCGTATGCCCGGAATCCCCGCAAATAGTCGGTGTGAATTCATCGTCGATTTGTGGTGATCGCCGACATGGGCATTTGCAAGGGGTGCCTGCTAATAGATATTAGCAGTCACCCCGGTCCGGTCCCCGTCCTTAAGTACTAGGGAGCGAAGGCGTAGCTGTACGCACTTGTCTTTAAGGGGTTTAAGGACCAAGCCAATTTTTTTTTTACACTTTTGTTTTTTCCTCCTCCCCTTCTAAAAATATATAGTTCATAAGGTTAACAAAAAGACCAGAGTCCATCAAGTTCAACCTATAACCCAAATGAGTCCCTACTAAATTGATCCAGAGGAAGCTCTGAAATGGCATCCCCCTCATCCGCCAACCGGGCAAACTTGTTGGGGTGTGCCAGTTCAGGACTTGCCTCCCTAACACTTTTCCCTCTACCCCGTTTTCTAACTGTAACCCAGCTAACTATCTGTCCTGCACATCTGTCCCACTATCCACCCCCCCCCCCCACCTCTACCCCAGAGAGTACTTGCTCATTGAGCAGGAGACTCCTCTCCAAGTTGTCAATGCGTCTCAGTGTTGCCAATTGCTCCTCTAGATCCAGGATCTGGGCTTCCAAATGAACAACTCGCACACATCTCACACAACAATTTGCACCCTCAAATTGCTGTTCAAGGATTGCATACATTGTGCAAGATGCACAATGGACTGATTTTTCCAACAGGGAGGCCTTAATAGATTTGGGGATTGCAAAAATTAACAGTAAAAAAAAAAACAATCAAATATTTCAATTAAACTCCCTGAATTTAAAGTCCCTTAAAGGGTACCTCTCATCAAAAAAACTTTTGATATATTATAGATTAATGTATGCAGAATAACTTTACAATTGCATGTTATTAAAATATATGCTTCTTTCTATTTAATTTTCCACTTTGAAGAAACGACCACTAGGGGTCTCCCTACCAGTCCTGGCAGCAAGCATTTCAGACTCATGCTGGAGTCCTAAACACTACGAGCTGCCAGTCTGCTTTGTTCACAAAGGAGAACACTCAGAGCTGCCAGCCTGCTTTGTTCACAGCCTGTTTGGCTGTGAACAAAGCAGGCTGGCATCTCTGAGTGTTTAGGACTCCAGCATGAGTCAGAAATGCTTGCTGACAGGACTGATCGGGAAAAATACAATAGAAAGAAGCATATTTTTCATTAACATGCTATTGGAAAGTTATTCAACATTCATTAATCTAAAATATATCAAAAGTTTATTTGATGAGAGGTACCCTTTAATTTTAAGTCCCTCTCACTTTTATACTTACACTCATAACGCTTTCAATTTTGCACCTACAGACCCTTATAAGGGCTTGTTTTTTTTGCGTCACCAATCGTACTTTGTAATGACATCACTTATTTTATTACATAATCTGCAGCGAAACAGGAAAACTTATTTGTCTGGTGAAATAAAATAAATACAATTTTTTTACTTTTGGTAAAAATTACACCTTCTCTTTATTTTGTAGGTCCATACAATTACAAGGATATCTAATTTATGTAGGTTTTACTTTATTTTACTACTTTAAAAAAAATTATAACTACATGCACCAAAATTAGTATGTTTAAAATTATCATATTCTGACCCCCTATAACATTTTTCTTTTTCTGCATACAGGGCTATATATGAGGGCTCCTTTTTTGCACCGTGGTCTGTAGTTTTTATCAGTACCATTATTGTTTTCATGGGACTTTTTGATTGCTTTTTATACTTTTTTTTTTACTGTATATGAAGTGACCAAAAATTAGCAATTTTGGACTTTGATATTTTTGACCGTGCAGTTTAACTAAACTTATAATTTAATAGTTCGGACATTATTACATTATTTTATTTAAAAAATAGGAAAAGGGGGGGGGGTGATTCAAACTTTTATTTGTGGAGGGGCTTATTCATTTCTATTAACTTTTTTTATTTTATTTGATTAATTAATTAATTTATTTTACTTTCTTTCTTAGCCCCCATAGGGGGGCTTTAATATGCAGTCTTGCGACTGCATACACTGTTCAGTGCTGAGCTTTGGCTCAGCATTGATCAGTGTTATCGGTGCTCTGTTGCTCCAGCCTGTGGAGGCAGCAGAGGATCACCAATCGGATGGCAAGGAGGCAGATAAGGGCCCTCCCACTGTCCTTTCAGCTGATCGGGACATCATAATTTCATCCCGGTGGTCCCCCATCAGCTCCGTGAGCATGCTTTAAACACTGGTAATGGGATCAAGGCGTACAGATATGCCCTGCATCCTTAAGGACAAGAAAGCAAGTGCATACCCAAACGCCCTGCGTCCTGAATCCAAACGCCCTGCGTCCTGAACAGGTAAAAAGGCCTTTTCTCTCTTTACTGATCACTATAAATAATGTGTAAAATGTTTAATATTCCAAAAATGTAAAGTTTCGCACTCGCCCCCTTACTTAGCATAATCTCTAGCCATTGTTACTGCGCATGCGCCAGTCCCCCGCTACACCCGAAGTCGGGAGTAGCGAGGCTTCAGCGAGAGGGTGAAAGTTATAAGCGCATGCGCTCTGCAGAGTGCTGCGCTCATGGGGCATGAGACTCCACGTCACTAGGACGTGGAGTTGAAGGCAATGATTATGCTAATTAAGGGGCGAGCTTAGGACGCGTCAGAGGCAGACAGCCGGCAGGGGCCCCACCTTGAAGCGCGATGCTGGGGACAAACAATGGAACTTTACTGGGCATAACTCAGCGGCAATTGGAGGGAGAAAAGTAAGTGACCCCTCATTGGATTCCTGTTCACCCACACTATAACCCAGTTTATTGGGTTTAGTGTGGGTGAACTTGGTGACAGTTTTCCTTTAAGTTAATAAATGGACAAAGAGGATGTTTGCCATGGCACACAAATTGTATCCCACTGGAGCATACAAAAAGAGTTGTCCTACATATTCTCAATTGTAGGGCCAATTCAATTTCTATGTGTGAGTGATATCAACAGAACATAATTCATATATTATTAGGTTTGATGCTATTGTGTAGGACGTTATTACAAACCATTAAAAAAAAAAAAAAAGAGTACACATACACACCTATATTGTACTCTCTTTCCTTAGCATGCTCTTGCTTAACCCTCTGGTCAGCTGTTAGATATAGGTCTTCCTCGCTGTCACTCTGTGATATGGTCTCATCTGTTCCATCCTCTAGGCAATCCATCTAATGGTGGTGCAGAATTAGCAGCCATGATTAAGTTGCTATGATTGGAGAACTGATATTAGACAGCCAAAGAATGCATTTATAGTTACCTGGCAGTCCTCTGTGGTCCTGTAATCGTCCGAACAATCGGAGTCAGGTCTACTTCTGCTACTGGATCCATCTGTAGGAAAGACGTAACTGAATATACAAAATATAAAGATCTGTGCTTACATACACATACAGTAGATGAATGATGCCAGTGAAACTAAACAATAAAAACTAACTATGAAAAAAAGTTAGAAAAATAAAAAAGTAAACTTCAATGAATTGTTTAGTGTTTTTTTTTTTTGGGAAAACTTAAATGTTTAATAAAAAGAATTTGATAAAAAAAAATAAAACATAAAAAAAAGGAAGCAGAAGAAGAAGGAGATAATCCAACTAGGGCATCATGGTGTTCTGGACCAGAGAGACTAACCTTTCCTTATAAACACTCCTGTTTATAAACAGATCTGTTTGCCCTGAAGTACGTAATTTAGCAGTATCTAATTTAGCAGCGATTTCCTCTTGGCACTGCAAACTATAGTTAAGCTGTCATGTGGTTCTTTGACTATGTTAGTGGTTGAGACATTAGAGGAAAGATGGTAGACACATTTCTGGTATATTCCACATATATGGGCCATTTTTTCATCAAGCCAGCACTAGACTGTGAGGGTACAGGGAGGAATATACCGGGATGGTTTGTGAACTTAGTGGTTATTAGGGATCGACCGATATCGTTTTTTAAGGGCCGATACCGATAATCTGTGGCCTTTCATGCCGATAGCCGATAACTTATACCGATATTCCGGTATAAGTTATCGGCTATTTCTCCACCCCCCAAGAAGCCGCTGCAGATCACTGATTTAAAGCGGGCGCTTTAAATCAATGAACTGCAGCGGCTTTGGCTGAATCAGAGACCACCGCCGCCCGCCCGCTTCTCTCCCCCTGCTTGTCCGGGGGTCCTCCCAACCACCGCCGCTGCCCCCCAGCCATCCCCCCCTACCCCCGCACCGCCCCTACCGCCGCTGCCCCCCAGCCACTCCCCCCTACCCCCGCACCGCCACTGCCCCATTGCCTCCCCTATCCCTGGTTTTATAATTACCTGTTCCCGGGGTCCGGGGTCCACGTTACTTCTGGCTCCTGTCCTGAGCGGTCACTGTGCGCACTGACGGTGACGTCACGTTGAGGTTACAGCGTAACGCAGGACGCAGCAGGAGCCAGAAGTAGCGCGGGCCCCAGACCCCAGGAACAGGTAATTATAAAACCGGGGATAGGGGAGGCAATGGGGGCGGCTTGCGGTGCGGTGGGGGGGGGCGGTGTGCGGTGGCGCCGTGCGGTGGTGGGGCGGTGCGGTGGGGGCGGGACATTATCAGATTACTGGCAAGGCAATTGCCGATACAGATAACGTCAAAAATCGTAAATATCGGCCGATAATATCAGCCAAACCGATAAACGGTCGATACCTAGTGGTTATTACCCACCTGGATTGAGAGCGTTTACTTTCATCCTTGAGTGTAAAATATTCTTCTCATAAGAAGTCAGGTTCAGAGCCTTAAAAAGGTACAAATGTTAGGAAATTAACTTTTTTAAATGGTAATAACCACCCTTGACAAAAACTTTGCCCCAGACCTATGACATATGGAATGCAAATGTCATCTACCTCATCATCCTGTGGGACATAGCGATAATCTGTATATTTCTGTGAACATCTCTCTGGTGCTTTGCTTTGACTGTATCCATCTGTAGAGGAGGAGATGCAACTGACTGAACATACTAGAGTTGGTATTCCACAGGTGCTCTTTAAAGTGGAGTCCATAACAGTAAGGCCCCATTCACACTACTGTTGTCACCGTAGTGTGACTGCCGTTGGGGAAAATAGCAGGAGAAAAAAAATACAGTCTTTTTCTCCTGCTACTCCAGCTGAAAAACAGCGGCTCCCAACAGACCCCATTGACTATTATGGGGTCCACATTGGGCCGTCAAACAAAAAAAAAAAAGAGAGTTTGCCGTCCGTTCTCGATGGGGCGCAGCAGCAATGTGAAAGAAGCCTAATTCATGAACAACCACTAGTTTCTGGGGCCTCAAATCTATTTAGCACCAGAGTGTTACCCACAAATCTCCAACAACACTCAAGGCAAAGGGGCAGTCAAATTAGTGGAATGTCTTGTTGTAAACAACATTGGGTGCTTGATAGTTTTGCAAATCAGCAGAAGGACATGTCTACATCTACTGACTCAACTATTTTAAAACAGAATGTACATTAAATTCTAAGTTGAACTAATGTTACCCCTCTTCCCAAGCAATTATTTATATACAACTTTAGTCTGGTTGCCATAACCGTGATGACTGGCCCAAGACCAAAAACAATGGATTAATGCAAAGAGACTTACCTGTGCTAATATACGAGAACTGCTTTTCCTCCTTGCAAAGAAATTCATCACCCATATAATGGTCCTCCACTTCAATTTGCAATCTCCTCTCTGCTTTCCCAAACCTCAGAATTTCAGACTAAAAGATTCACAGTAAAAGTATAAGTCCTAATGTGGAGCATCTCAGTAGATAAAGCAATTTAGGAAGCTCATTCATAAATAATAATTATTATTCTTAAAGCGTAAGTATTATTAATCTAAACACTCGTCATGTTGTCCAGACATGTCAAAAGTTTAGATCACACCAGGTCTCTGTCCTTTTAACATCCGGCTCAAATGTGTGACCACTCTCTTCACTTCGCGGCCGGCCGCATGATCTGACTCTTTCACTCTATTGACTAATGCAGTGAAAGAGTCAGATTTGATTGACAGTCAGGGAATGAAGTATGTGCTGCTGCACACCATAGCCGGCAATTACACATGATTGCAGTGGGTCGCAGGACTGAGATCTGGTGTGATCTAAACTTTTGACATCTCTGTATAACACGTCAAAAGTTTAATTTAATGACACTAGGTTTAAAATAAGCCATGGTTTCTGTTTCATAAATACAAAAATTCCAAGAATGTAAAGCTTTAATTTAATTACAAAACAAACATAAGGTATGTGAAAGATGAAGGTGAGTCAGCTGACCTTATTACAGATCAGTGTAAGGCTAGGTTTCCACACAGGTTTTTTTACTGGTGTTTTTTGGAAACTGCCTCTGTAGTTTTTACGACAAAGTCAAGAGTGTATTCAAAAAGAATGGGAAATATAAAGGAAGGACTTCTGTCTTCTTTCTGCTGGATCCACTTCTGGCTTTGGCTCAAAAACTGCAGTGGCAGTTTCCCAATAAAATGGCAGAACAAACCTGTGTGGAAACCTAGTCTTAGGGTGACTGGCCCTGTGTTAAAGGGGCACTCCGGTGAAAACCTTTTTTTTTTTTTTTTTTTTATTAAATCAACTGGTGCCAGAAAGATAAACAGATTTGTAAATTACTTCTATAAAAAAATCGTAATCCTTCCTGTACTTATTAGCTGCTGAATACTACAGTGGAAATTCTTTTCCGTTTGGAACACAGAGCTCTCTGCTGACATCATGAGCACAGTGCTCTCTGCTGACAACTCTGTCCATTTCAGGAACTGTCCAGAGTAAAAGGAAATCCCCATAGCAAACATATGCTGTTCTGGACAGTTCCTAAAATGGACAGAGATGTCAGCAGAGAGCACTGTGCTCATGATGTCAGCAGACAGCTCTGTGTTTCAAAAAGAAAAGAATTTCCGCTGTTTAACTTTCTGGCACCAGTTGGTTTTAAAAAAAAAAAGTTTTTCACCGGAGTACCCCTTTAAGATGAGGTTTTGCTTGCATGTATGTTTCTATAAAACAATAAAAGTCCACAACATCCAGTTCCAAAGAGACCCACACATTGGTATACTTAAAGCGTACCCATAAGATCCAACTTTTTTTTTTTTTTTTATATGTAACTCAGTACCTAATCCTGACCGTGTGCATCTAATTTTTAGTGTCAAAAGGGATACATTTATTAAATCCATAAGAATAAAAAGAACAATAGGAAATCATACAATTCTGCCAGTACAGAGTAATACATATCACAGATGTACATCAAGCGTGTATCTAATACACGTATAAGCAAATAAAGCATATAAGAGAGTTGTAATCAGATGGTCACATCTCGAATAGTGAACCACGTAGGAAGTACCTTAGTCTGGGGAAGACACATGAGGAATGACAGGAAGGGAAGAATGGAAGGGGGGGAAGAAGGATAAGAAGATGGTAGGGAAATAAGGGTGGAAGAATACAAAAGGATCTGGGTAAAATTAGAATGCATAAACCAACAATATCATCAGTCTGTCCCACTTATATATGGTACAATTGTGTGGTAGAGAATTCACAGGGAGAAACAATAGGACACATCAGGGGCATGAGCAGATGTGATCCACCCACCCCAAACCGCGCATCAAATTTTTATGTGTCTAGCACCTTTATTTATTTTATGACACTTAATTCAGCTCACTAGTCTGACATCCTCTCAAAGGGAGGGGGCGTGGCCTCACTGTGCAGGTCTCCGCCCCCTCCCTCAGTATGCTGTCTGCTCACATCTCCCCTAGCATTAGCAAAACTACAACTCCCAGCTTGTCCTCCCTGACAGTAATAGGACACAAGCTGACAGTGCGAGGATTTTTCCTCCTGCTGTGAGCCCTGCGCTCACAGCTGTCAATCAAGGAAGTGTGTCCATGACATAGGTGATTATGCATGGACACAGCAGGACTAGTATGTGTCCAAGCAGGCAGGGGGGGGGGGTATTAGGCAGTTGTTTGACTGGCTTTTTCAGTATGAAATACTGAAAATGTTCTAATGAAAGCAATTGCAAAACCTATTGGTTTTGCATTCTTTACAACATATCAAAAGTTTGTGTGTCCGACAGTGCCCATTTAAAGATTTTAATATTTTGTCATTAAAACAAAGAAATAGATCTATACCTTGATAGGTTTTCTCATCCTTTGAGCCTTTTTAGGACAGAGAGGCATTTGTTTTATTACCGTACCGGATACATCTGTGGAAAACATACATGCATTGAAGGGAATTTATCATTAGTGGTGGAAGCCTTTTCTTTTCTATATGTAGCGCAAAAAGCAAGTAGTCTATTTTTTTATGTACGGTGGGATGCATTTTGCAGTGAATACTAATTCATCATGTGTGTTTTTTTTTTAGATGCATTTTTTTGGCGCAAATACGTTTTTTTTTACAGCAAAAATACACCATCAAAAAGGACATGTAGGAAAGTGTTCTACAGAGACAGCTGCGGGATGCAGGAGCCATCCCTCAAGATTGCTAAACTCCAACTACTCCCAGAGTCTGTCCCAGGATGGGAGTAGTTGTAGAACCGCAGCGCTGAGGGCACTTGCACATACCCTGGCTGCAGGACTATTTTGGCACACTTAGGACTACTACTCCCATAATGGACAGACTCTGCCCATGATGGTAGTTATAGTCCACGGGCTGAGAGGAAGATCGCAGCAGGTCATTCTCCAGAGACCAGCTGCAATCCGAATTTATTAAGTTAACAATCCGGCAGCACATGCGGCTCCACTGCGCTCCCCACCGGCTTAAGGCTCCTGTATACCCTGTCACAATTCATAATCCCCGCCGCAGGGAGATGGGAGCTCTGATTGGTGAAAAGCTATTGGTTTGTACAGTTAATAAATGCAGATCGCAGCAGGTCTCTGGAGAATGACCTGCTGCGATCTGCCCTTCAGCCCGTGGACTATAACTCCCATCATGGGCAGAGTCTGTCCATGATGGTAGTAGTAGTCCTAATTGTCCCAAAAGAGTCCCGCAGCCAGGGGATGTGCAAGTGCCATCCCTCAGCACTGCGGTACCACAACTACACTTGCAAATCCCCCGGCTGCGGGATTCTTTTGGGACAAGTAGGACTACTACTCCCATCATGGATAGACTCTGTCCATGATGGAAGTTATAGTCCAGGGGCTGAAGGGAAGATCGCAGCAAGTCATTCTCCAGAGACCCGCAGCGATCCACATTTATTAACTGTACAAGCCGGTGGCACATGCGGCTCGACTGCACACCCCGACAATTCCTGTATACAGCGCTCATAATTCATAATCCCCGCCAACGGGAGCTCTGATTGGTGAATAGCTATTCACCAATCAGAGCTCCCGTCGGTGGGGATTATGAATTGTGACAGTGTTCCCCGCCTGGAGCCAGGGGAGCGCATTGGAGCCGCATGTGCCGCCGGCATGTTAATTTAATATATGCAGATCACAGCGGGTCTCTGGAAAATGACCCAGTGCAATCTGCCCCTCAGCCCCTGGACTATAACTCCCATCATGGACGAAGTCTGTCCATGATGGGAGTAGTAGTCCTAAAAGTCCCAAAAGAGTCCTGCAGACGGGGGATGCGCAAGTGCCATCCCTCAGACTCTGTCCCATGATGGGAGTAGTAGTCCAGGGGCAGAGGGACAGATCAAAAGGGGGTCACACCCCTGCGACCTTTACTGCTCCGCCCCCTAGTGATGACGTAATTAGGGCGGAGCTACACTGTCCAGGCTTGACTCTGTTCTCATTATGCGTTTTGCATAATGGGAACAGAGCCTTTCTGGCAGTGTGTTCCCAAACAGGGAGACTCCAACTGTTGCTTAACTAGAGCCCCCCCATGATAGGAGTTGTAGTTTAGCAACAATTGAAGGCTCCCTGTTAAGGAACACGCTGCATTATGTGCGCTGTCCCCAGGGGAGAGCGCAAAAAGGAGATTTTTTAACACTTATCGTAAAATCTCTTTCTCGAAGGATCCATTGGGGGACACAGACCGTGGATGTATCTTGCTGTCTCTAGGAGGTGTGACACTATGGTGATAAAAAAAAGTCAGCTCCTCCCAGCAGGATACACCCACCTTCAGGCTCTGAGCTAGTCAGTTTAAGTTCCAGAGCAATAGGAGGAGACAATAGGTCAAGGAAAAACCCAAAACTGTCCGAGAACCAGAAGAAAAAACCAAGGAAAACCCCCAAAAAGGGCGGGAGCTGTGTCCCCCAATGGATCCTTCAAGAAAGAGATTTTACGGTAAGTGTTAAAAAATCTCCTTTTCTCTATCGGCTCCATTGGGGGACACAGACAGTGGGACGTACCAAAGCCGTCCCTTGGGTGGGCAGATAAGTAATCAGGCAGACGGCCGAACCACTGCCGCCTGCAACACCTTACGCCCCAGGTTAGCATCAGCCGATGCGAAAGTATGAACCCGGTAAAACCTCGAGAAGGTGTGCAAAGACGACCAGGTAGCCGCCTTGCAAATCTGCCAGGCCGAGGATCTATTCTGGAGAGCCCAGGATGCCCCAACAGAACGCGTGGAATGAGCCACAACCCTGAAAGGAGGAATCTTCCCCTTACAGCGATAGGCTTGCGAAATGGCAGACCGAATCCACCTAGAAATGGTGGCCTTGGAAGCAGGTTGTCCCTTGCGATGACCTTCCGTAAGGACGAAAAAGGAATCACACTGACAAAACGAAGAAGTGATGGAGAGATAAGACCGAACAGCCCGAACCACGTCCAGCTTGTGCAGTAAGCGCTCCCATGGATGAGAAGGAGCCGGGCAAAATGACGGAAGGACAATATCCTCATTGAGATGAAAGGCCGAGACCACCTTAGGAAGGGTCTGGCCGGAAAACAACCTTGTCCTGGTGGATCACCAGAAACGGAGAACGGCAGGAAAGGGCTGCCAATTCAGACACCGTCCAGATGGAGGTGATAGCCACCAGAAATGCCACTTTCCAAAAAAGGAGGCGGAGAGACACCTCTCTAAGGGGCTCAAAGGGTGCACCCTGGAGGGCACTCAGAACCAAATTCAAGTCCCAAGGAGGAGAGGGTGACCGATAAGGAGGAACAGCATGCGCCACTCCTTGCAAGAAGGTCCAGACATGAGGATTAGAAGCCAGGGGCCGGGGGCCGCTGGAAAAGAACAGTAAGGGCCGAAACCTGACCCTTAAGGGAACTGAGAGACAACCCCAGTTCCAACCCCGACTGCAAAAAGGAGAGAAGACGGGGAACAGAGAAGGTCACCGGGGAGAAGTCCTGTGCTTCACACCAACGATCAATAAGACCTCCAAGTACGGTGGTAAATCCTTGCAGAGAAGGGCTTACGAGCCTTGAGCATGGTGCGAATGACTTGGGAAGAGAACCCGCAGGCCCTCAAAACCGCGGTCTCAACCGCCACGCCTTCAGATGCAGCGACTGTAAATTGGGGTGGCAAAGAGGACCCTGAGAAAGCAGGTCCGGACTGAGCGGAAGGCGCAATGGAGTGTAGTCCAGGAGCCTGACTACGTCGGCGTACCACGACCTTCGAGGCCTATCTGGAGCTACCAGAATGGCGGGGACGTCCTCTGCCTTGAGCTTCCTCAACACCCTGGGAAGGAGCGGAAGAGGAGGGAACAGATAGGGTAGGGCAAACCCAGCCCAAGGAATCACTAGGGCATCCACGGCCAGAGCCTGAGGGTCCCGGGACTTGGACACAAACGGAAGGATCTTCCGATTGTGCAGGGACGCGAAGAGGTCCACGTCCGGAATGCCCCAGAGGTCGCAGAGTTGCGCGAAGACCTCTGGATGTAGAGACCACTCGCCGTGGGTCGGGTGAGGACCGACTGAGGAAGTCCGCTTCCCAGTTGAGCACCCCCGGGATGTGAATCGCCGAAATGGCCGGAACCTTGCTCTCCGCCCAGGAGAGAATCTTGGTCACCTCGGCCATGGCTGCCGAGCTGCGAGTGCCGCCCTGACGATTTATGTACGCCACGGCCGTGGCATTGTCCGACTGAACGCGGACAGGATGGGACTCCCAATGAAGAAGACAAAGAAGAATCGCCCATAATTCCAATATGTTTATCGGAAGAAGGGTCTCCTGGGGAGACCAGAGTCCCTGAACCGTCCAATCCTTGAACACGCCGCCCCAGCCCGACAGGCTGGCATCCGTTGTAACAACCTGCCAGTGAAGGGAAAGAAATGACCGCCCTAGGAGAAGAAGGGGGGAGCGGAGCCACCAGAGCAGAGACTGATGGACCCTGCGAGGGAGAACAATCTGACGATCGAGGGATAGATGAGACCTGCTCCATCGGGAGAGATTCGCCAGTGAAGGGGGCGGTAATGAAACTGGGCAAAAGGTACGGCCTCCATAGATTCCCCTCGACCGTAACAGGCCCATCACCGGCGCAAGGACCTTTGTAAAGACCCGAGGAGCCGTGACTAGACCGAAAGGGAGGGCTACAAATTGAAAGTGCCCCTCCGGAACTGCAAAGCGGAGGTACCGATGATGGGCCGGAAATATTGGCACATGGAGGTAGGCATCTTTGATGTCCACTGATGAAAGGAACTCCCCTTGTTCCAGGGACACCACCACCGAACGGAGAGATTGCATTCGGAAGTGGCGGATGAGAAGATGATGGTTGAGACGCTTGAGGTCCAAAATTGGACGCACAGAACCGTCCTTCTTGGGCACCACAAAAAGATTTGAATAGAAACCCCGAAACCGTTCCCCTGGAGGAACAGGAACAATAACCCCCTGGAGAAGCAGAGGCTGGAGAGCAGCTCGAAACTGCTTCGCCAGAGGAGGAGACCGGGGAGGCCCAGGAGCGAAAAAAGTGATCCCTCGGAAGGGATGCAAATTCGATCCGGTAACCGTTGGACACCACGTCCCTGACCCAAGAGTCTTGAATGCGAGAGGTCCAAATGTCTCGAAAAAGCAAGAGACGACCTCCCACCTGAGAAGAAACCGCGGGGGGGGGGGCCTCACTTCATGCAGAAGTGGACTTGCGGTTGCCTGATTTGGGCGCAAAACGGCTGGACCGGTTGGAGTCCGACTTCCAAGACGGGCGAGCCCAGAACGAGGGAGCCTTTTTGTCACGCGAGGGCGCCTGCCCGGACCCCTTGTTGGAGTCAGAGGTCCGAAAGGACCGAAAGGAAAAGGACTTCCTTTGGGAAGTAGGGCGGGCCTTATTTTGAGTTAACAAGGTACTCTTACCTCCCGTTGCCTCGGAGATAATCTCATCAAGGCGTTTGCCAAAAGGACGGCCACCCGTAAAGGGAAGCTCAGTGAGAGATCTTTTGGAAGCGGCATCCGCATTCCAAGCTTTAAGCCACATAGAGCGGTGGAGAGCCGCTAGGTGACCCACAGCAAAGGCAGAACAATGGGCTGACTGCATGGAAGCTGGGCACAGAAAATCCCCAGCTTTAGAGCATTGGAGAGCCAAAGCAGATAGATCCTCCGGGGGGGGGGGGATCCCGCTAAGATATCCTGACGGAGCTTTTGGCACCACTCCGACAGGCCCTTGGACACCCATGTCGAGGCGAAGATGGGAAGAAGAGAAGAACCAGCAGCTTCAGTGGCAAACTTCGCTAAGGATTCCACCTTCTTGTCTGTGGGATCCTTGAAGGCAGCGGCATCTGCCAGAGGCAGTGTAGTCGCCTTAGAGATCCGGGAAATTGGTGGATCCACTGAGGGAGGGGAAACCACCTTAGTGACAAAGACCTTGTCAAATGGATAACGTTCTTGAATTGTCTTGATTCCCGGGAACCTCTTGTCTGGATGTTTCCATGCGGTTTCCAGAATGTCGTCAAAAGTCAGCGTGAGAGCTGAACTTCTGAGGTGCTGGCTTAGCACGATGAAAGGATACTCCTGGATTGACATCCGAAGATCCTGGGTCCTCCAAGTGAAAAGTGTCTCTTTGGGCTGTCACCAAAGAGTTCACCGTTGCAACTGAGTCCGGGCGGTCCTCTGAGTCAGATGCCGGCTCGGAAGCCTCGTCCACCAGTTCACCAGGGGAATGAGAATGAGTAGAGGCAGTCCTGGAGGGGGGCGACTCTGACCGGGTACGCGGCTCTGGCGTGACAGAGCGGCGACTCCGAGAACGTCCTCTGGAGGAGCGATGTTTGTGTCCAGATGCCAGGGGGGAGGCGGGACCCACAAGGGGAACACTCACGTCTATCTGAAGACTCATTGGAAGAGTCAGACGAGGCACCCCTAGGACGCTTGTGAGAGCGTGAAGTATGTGGAGACGAGGAGCGTGCCCTTCCAGAGGTCCTGCGCAGGGAAGACCCCTTCAAGGCGGACACCACTTCTCGGGAGGCCTCAGCCACCGAGCGGGAGACTTGGGTCAAGTCAGCCATATACTGGGTCAGGGAAGAAACCCAGGCTGGTGGAGCGGCTGAATCCACCAGGACTGAAGGGGCATCAGGGGGTACCAGGGGGTCTGGGGGAGCAGTTGAGCAGGCAGGGCAAGTGGGCTCGGCAGAGCCAGACATCTTGATATTACAGTGCTTACAGAGATAGTAAGTCACTGAAGTTCCAGGTCTCTGTTTAGAGGGAGGAACAGCTCTGGGTACGGACATAATGTGGGAAAAGAAGGGAGATAGGAACTTTCTCACCCTAGTCTGTGTCCCCTGTCAGCTGCAGTGAGGAAACTCGCTCTGTGCAGCTAGAGAGAGTGAAACAGGCCAGCCAATAGGAAGAGAGGGGCATGCCTGAAGCAATGCACTAAGTAACTGACGCACCTGTCGGCCGCTTGTGCGCTCGGGGGAATAGAGCGGGTGGCCAAAAGCCGGAGAAAAGAAGTAAGCCGGCGCTGAAGCGCCCGGCTCATAGCAGCGCAGCGGCTGTGAGCCGCGTATGAGGCGCTGCTGGCAAAGTAAAAGTAAGCCGGCGCAGAGAACGCCCGGCCCGGGACAGCGCCGCGGCTGGCAGCCGCATATAAGGCGCTGTGGACGAAGTAACACCAAGTACACACACACGCACACATAAGTAAAGTGCCGGGAATAAGGCGCTGTAGACGTAGTCGCACCAAGCACACACACACATAAGTGAAGTGCCCCATATAAGATGTCCCTTCAGGTGCCACTGCTCCCCCAAAAATAAAGTGCAGCCCCTGTAAGCTAGCCCCAAAATCTGAAGGTGGGCCAAAACAGGGGGTCTCCAGAGGCTGCGAGTCCGTACCTATGGAGAAAAATGGGGGAAGAACTTACCTAATAGAGTCTTCGGTGAAGTCTTCAGTCAGCTTTAGTTACCTGCATCACGCCTGGCTGCTATGCGCGAGCGAGGCGAGAAGGGAAATAGGGGGACCATGACCCATGAGGTACCACCCAAGCGCTGACCGTTGGCGAGGGGGGGTTAACAGCGCATATACGCAATGTCTGTGCCCCCCCCCCCTTACTCGCAATGGGGAAACAGGGAACCGCAGTCCCTGAGTCCCCACCTGAAAACAGAAAAGAAAAGGAATTAAAAAACTAACACGTCCCTAACTAGGAAAACAAAAAAATCAGAAGACCTGGTCTGGCGCAATCCAGACCACGTATACCTCCTTCAGACACTAAGCTTAAACTGACTAGCTCAGAGCCTGAAGGCGGGTGTATCCTGCTGGGAGGAGCTGACTTTTTTTTTATCACCATAGTGTCACACCTCCTAGGGACAGCAAGATACACCCACTGTCTGTGTCCCCCAATGGAGCCGATAGAGAAAAATTTACTAACCTATTTGTCGTATGTTTCGTGTGTAAATGAGAGGACTTCATCAGATTCGGTGGACTGCGACAATGACCAGCGTTTTTTTATTTCAATAAAATGGTTAAAGATGGCTGTGGGGGGAGTGTTTTTTTTTAAACTTTTTTTTTCAATGTGTTGTGTTTTTTATAATTGAATTTACAGGCTTAGTAGTGGAAGTCGTCTTGTAGACGGAATCCATTACTAAGCCAGGGCTTAGCGTTACCCCCAAAACAGCTAGCGCTAACTCCCAATTATTACCCCGGTACCCACCGCCACAGGGGTGCTGTTACCAACAGGCCCAGAATGTCAAATATGGCACTCCTGGGCCTAGGCGGTAACAGGCTGGTGTTATGTAGGCTGGGGAGGGCCAGTAACAATGGTCCTCGCCCACCCTGTTAACGTCAAGCTGTTGCTGCTTGGTATCTGGCTGATACTGAAAATAGGGGGAACCCTATGCATTTATTTTGTTTAATAAATAAAAAACGTATGTGGTTACCCTTATATTCAGTAAGGGGAACACTATGCGTTTTTTTTTTTTTTTTTTTTATAAATAAATGAAAAACGTGTGGTTCCCCCTATTTTCAGTATCAGCCAGATACCAACCAAGCAGCAACAGCCTGACATTACCAGGGTGGGCAAGGACCATTGTTATTGGCCCTCCCCAGACTAAATTACGCCAGCCTCTTGCCGCCTAGGCCGCCATTTTTGATGCTCCGGACCTGTTGGTACCGGCTCTTCCCGTCACCCGTGGTGGTGGGTACCGGGGTAATAGTTGGGGGTTAGCACTATCTGTTTTTGGGGCTAACACTAAGTCTCAGCTTAGTAATTGATTCTGTCTACAAAACGGCTTCCACTACTAAGCCTGAAAATTCAATTATAAAAAACACGACACACAAAAAAGAAAAAACTCCCCCACAGCCCTTGTTTACCCTTATATTGACATTTAAAAAATGCTGGTCCTCATCGCAATCCACTGAATCTGATGTAGTCCTCCACATTCATGTATCTGAAATGAGGAAAAAAAAAAGAAGGTTAGTACATTTTTGGGTCTCTCCCCTGGAGAGTATGCCCATACTGCAGTGTGTTCCTAAACAGGGAGCCTCCAATTGTCTACGTGTGCCTACTGTATTCTGTATATACAGTCATCTATAGACAGCTGTATATACAGGATAGCGCAAAAAAGACTTAACCTAAGAGCTCAGCAGTAGCTTGGGTTAACACTTTCCTTGCTGGGCTCCTGTATAGTATACATGGGTACACTATGCACCCCTGTATACTATACAGCCGGCGGAGGTAAGTAGTGATGCTCTGCACCCTGTATATGTATATGCTATACATCACTCCTTAACTCATTACACTCCATGGGCCGGGCGCTCTGCATCCGACCCATCGAGTGGTAACCTGAAGGTAGTGAAAAAAATTGCCACAGGGTACAAAAATGACTGTTTCCACACACCAGCAAAAACACAAGAAAAACTGACAAAACGCAGGAAAAAGCTGTGACAGTTTTTCTGGCGTTTTTGCTGGTGGACAAAAAACCTCAATGAAATCTGAGCCTCAAAGCAATAGAGCAAAATCCCTGTGTCCACTTTTCTTGTGAGGTGCAGCTCAGGTGTACAAATAGAACTGTGTGGAGATTTAGAACTTTGCACAAAATTTAGCATGTGCCTTGCACAAGTATGGTAAATTTGGTGCAATTGCACCAAATTTAGACCAACCAAAACGATCTACAAAAAACTTCTACCTACACCAACATTGATAAATTTCCCCTTAGTGACTGAATACACAGAATTCCTAAAGAAATAATAAACACAAATTATATGGAATCTTTTTATGGACTATGTATAGTAATGTCATAACTAATACTTACCTGGCATGACTTCAACAGGAGTCACAACCTCTTTATCTATCAATTCAATGGTGGCCATGTTTCTACTCTAAAAGCAGACAAAAATATATATATATATTGTCAGATTTATAGATTTTCTTATTGCAATTGTACTTATCACAGTGCATCTTGTTAGACACTTTTGGTTGTTTTTTTGTTTTTTGTTTTTTTTATGCCAATGTTATGCACCAAAAATTTCCAGATAAGTCTCACTCCTTTTCATTCTACATTAATAATCATAAACACACAATAATGTGCCATGCGTCTACACCAGTTAAGCATATGGCTTAGTAAATGCCCTCCAGTGTAAACAAACATTGTAAATTAAACACTATAAATTGTAAATTCCATCTACCTGATGCTCCTTTGGGATCTGATGGTTTTCCTGTGGCTTTCCAGAACCAAGACACTTTTTCCTGAGCACATCTGCAGAAAATACACACACCACATAACTAATAATATAGAATTCATTAAGAGGAAATGTGGATTTTTATAGGTCAAAATTTACTCCATTCTATTAGCAAAATGTGACCTCAGGGACAGGATATCTGGGGGAGGGAAAATTATGCAACATTAAATAGAAACGACTGCACAATCTTACAACTTTTTACATTCACTGGGCAGTAAGAAAAAGATCAGGTTAACCCCCGGTCATTCACACAGGCCCAGATTTATCAAACTGTGAGAGAGAGAAAAATTTAGTCATTTTCCCACAGCAACCAATCACAGCTGAGCTATTGAGCTCTGGTAAAGTGAAAGCTGAGCTGTAATTGGCTGCTGTGGGAAAATACCTCTATTTTTTTCTCTCACACAGTTTGATAAATCTGGGCCATAGTGTCTGAAACAAAAGAGTTAAAGGGGTATTCCAGGCAAAAACATCTTATCCACTATCGAAAGGATAGGGGATAAGATGTCTGATCGCAGGGGGCTCGCCGCTGGGACCCCCCGCGATCTCCCTGCAGCAGCCCACATTCTATGCGTAGCTGCGTCTGCAGTTTCAGAAACTGCCGGGCTTCCGAGACGGGGATGTGACGTCACGCCCCCTCCATTCATGTCAATGGGAGGGGGCGTTGTGGCCGTTACGCCTCCTCCCATAGAAATGAATGGAGGGGGCGTGACGTGACGTCACATCCCCGTCTTGGAAGCCCGGCGGTTTCCAAAACTGCAGAAGCAGCTACGCATAGAATGCGGCCTGCTGCAGGGAGATTGCGGGGGGTCCTTTGGATAGGGGATAAGATGTTTTTGCCCGGAATACCCCTTTAATAGAGGAAAAGAAAACAGCACAAAACAAAATTGGTTGCTTCTTTTATTTTCCAGAGGCATTTTTAACCCCTTAACGACATAAATGTAGGTCCTGGGGCAGAGGTACTTCCCCCTTTTCCGGAGACCCGCCGGTAATGGCGGACATCAGTAATTGCGCTGATGTCTGCCATTAATCCCTCAGATGCCGTGATCAATACAGATCAGGGTACGGCCTCCATAGTTGCCACCATCTGACCCAGGACTTCCATACAAGTGCGGATGGGGGCTGAGACCTGGGTCCGAAGGGAGCGGACCCCCGACAGAAGGGCCAGACGTTTGTCTGGCGGGAGACAAATTCGGGCAGAGGCCGTGTTGAATCGAAGTCCTAGGAAGGTAGGACGGAGGACTGACTTGTCCCGGTTAACCATCCACCCAAGGCGATCCAGAGTGTGGAGAGTGACGTCCAGATTCTCCAGTCTGGGCTCTGGTTGGAGCTTTGATGAGAAGGTCATCCAGGTAGGGTATCACCGAGACTCCCCTCGACCGTAACAGGCCCATCACTGGCGCAAGGATCTTTGTAAAGACCAGAGGAGCCGTGGCTAGACCAAAGGGGAGGGCTACGAATTGAAAATGCCCCTCCGGAACTGCAAAGCGGAGGTACCGATGATTTCCTGGAAATATTGGCACATGGAGGTAGGCATCCTTGATGTCCACCGATGAAAGGAACTCCCCTTGTTCCAGGGACGCCACCACCGAACGGAGAGATTCCATTAGGAAGTGGCGGATAAGAAGATGACGGTTGAGACGCTTGAGGTCTAGGATTGGTCGCACCGAACCGTCCTTCTTGGGAACCACAAAAAGATTGGAATAGAAACCCCGAAACCGTTCCCCTGTAGGAACGGGAACGATAACCCCCTGGAGAAGCAGAGACTGGAGAGCCGCTAGAAAGTGCTTCGCCAGAGAAGGAGACCGGGGGGCCCAGGATCAAAAAAACGATCCCTGGGAAGGGAGGCGAATTCGATTCGGTAACCGTTGGACACCACGTCCCTGACCCAAGAGTCCTGAATGTGTGAGGTCCAGATGTCTCGAAAAAGTTAGAGACGACCTCCCACGCGAGAAGAAACCACAGGTGGGGGCCTCACCATGCAGAAGTGGGTTTGCGGTTGCCTGATTTGGGCGCAAAACGGCCGGACCGGTTGGAGTCCAACTACCAAGACGGGCGTGCATGGAATGAGGGAGCCTTCTTGTCCCGCGAGGGCGCCTGCCCGGACCCTTTGCTGGAGCAAGAGGTCCGAAAGGACCTAAAGGAAAAGGACTTCCTTTGGGAAGTAGGGGAGTCTTATTTTGAGGTAACAAGGAACTTTTACCTCCCGTTGCCTCAGAGATAATCTCATCAAGGTAAAAGGAAGCTCAGTGAGAGACCTTTTGGAAGCGGCATCCGCATTCCAAGCCTTTAGCCGCATAGAGCAGCGGAGAGCCGCTAGGTGACCCACAGCAAAGGCAGAACAACGGGCTGACTGCATGGAAGCTGCACACAGGAAGTTCCCAGCTTTAGAACATTGGAGAGCCAGAGCAGATAGATCCTCTGGGGGGGATCCCGCTAAGATATCCTGATGGAGCTTTTGGCACCACTCCGACAGAGCCTTGGACACCCATGTCGGGGCGAAGATGGGAAGAAGAGAAGAGCCAGCTGCTTCAGGGGCAAACTTCGCTAAGGATTCTACCTTCTTGTCCGGGGGATCCTTGAAGGCAGCGGAATCTGCTAGAGGCAGTGTAGTCGCCTTTAAGTTCCGGGAGATTGGTGGATCCACTGAGGGAGGGGAAACCACCTTAGTGACAAAGTCCTTGTCAAATGGCTAACGTTCTTGAATCGTCTTGATTCCCGGGAACCTCTTGTCTGGATGTTTCCATGCAGATTCCAGAATGTCGTCAAAGTCAGTGTGAGAGCTGAACCTTTGAGGTGCTGGCTTAGCACAATGAAAGGATACTCCTGGAGTGACATCCGAAGATCCTGGGTCCTCTAAGTGAAAGGTGTCTCTTATGGCTATCACAAATGAGTTCACCGTTTCAATTGAATCCGAGCGGTCCTCTGAGTCTGATGCCGACTCGGAAGCATTGTCCACCAGTTCACCAGGAGAATGTGAATGAGTAGAGGCTGTCCTGGAGGGGGGCGACATGACCGGGTACGGGGCTCTGGCGTGGCAGAGCGGCGACTCCGAGAACGTCCTCTGGAGGAGCGACGTTTGTGCCCAGATGACAGGGGGGGGGCAGGACCCACGAGGGGAACGCTCACGTCTATCTGAAGCCTCAATGGAAGAGTCGTACAAGGCACTCCTAGTACGCTTGTGAGAGCGTGAAAGTATGTGGAGACGAGGAGCGGGTCCTCTCAGAGGCCCTGCGCAGGGAAGACCCCTTCAAGGCGGACACCACTTCCTAGGAGGCCTCAGCCACCGAACGTGAGACTTGGGTCAAGTCAGCCATATACTGGGTCAGGGAAGAAACCCAGGCTGGTGGAGCGGCTGAACCCACCGGAACCGGAATCTCACCCTAGTCTGTGTCCCCTGGCAGCTGCAGTGAGGAGAAAGGCTCTGTGCAGCTAGTGTGAAAAACAGGCCAGCCAATAGCAGAGAGGGGCGTGCCTGAAGCAGAGGCACTAACTAATTGGCCCCCTTCTGACTGAAAATTGCGCCCACGGCGCTGATTGGAGGCTATTTCGCGCCTCAGAAGAGCTCCGACAGCCCTGTGGGGGACAGGCCGAGAAGAAGCAGTAATGGCGCCTGCTCCTTGTCCCGAGCGCACATGTCAGCCGCATATGCGCTCGGGGGAACAGAGCGGGCGGCCGATACGCCGACAGAGACAGCCAGAGAAAGCGAAAGTAAGCCGGCGCAGAGAGCGCCCGGCCCGAACCAGCGCCGCGGCTGTCAGCCGCATATAAGGCGCTGGCGGAGAAAGCGAAAGTAAGCCGCGCGGAGAGCGCCCGGCCCGTACCGGCGCCGCGGCTGTCAGCCGCACATAAGGCGCTGCGGTCTAAACACCTTAACCACACACACACACACTCCAGTGAAAAACTTAGATGCCACTGCTCCCCCAGAATAAAGGTCCAGAATAAAAGTCCATCCCCAGTAAGCCAGCCTCATAACCTTAAAAGGTGGGCCAAAACAGGGGGTCTCCAGCAGTTGCAAGTCTGCACCTGAGGAGAAAAGGGGGGGGGGGGGGGGGGGGAGTACTTACCTCAGTCAGAAGAACTTACCTAATGGAGTCTTCAGTGAAGTCTTCAGTCAGCTTAGTTACCTGCATCACGCCTGGCTGCTATGCGCGAGCGAGGCGAGCAGGGAAATAGGGGGACCCATGAGGTACCAACCCAGGCGCTGACAGTTGGCGAGGGGGGGTGAACAGCGCATATACGCAATGTCTGTGCCCCTTTACTCGCAATGGGGAAACAGGAGTCCCTGAGTCCCCACCTGAAAACAGAAAAGAAAAAGGAATTTAAAAAAACTAACACGTCCCTATACTAGGAAAATAAAAAAATCAGAAGACCTGGTCTGGAGAATTCCAGACCATGTCCACCTCCTTCAGACACTAAGCTTAAACTGATTAGCTCAGGGCCTGAAGGCGGGTATATCCTGCTGGGAGGAGCCAACTTTTTTTTATTACCATAGTGTCACACCTCCTAGAGACAGCAGCATATACCCACGGTCTGTGTCCCCCAATGGATCCGATAGAGAAAACGAAGATTGTTTTGAGTCCTTAAGGTGAAAATGAGTCCTTAAGGGGTTAAGGTCAAAATGGTCCTAAAAGGGTTAAAAAATAAAAAAGTTATTTGATTGGTTGCTATGGACAAATGGACAACTTTTCCTATGCACAGGTTTTGATAAGTCTTCCCCAAAGTGTGGTACATGGCTCACTAGTTGATGATGTTCGGCCATTAAAGTGAGTGGGACTATGCCGGTACGTCCTGTTTTGACAGCATTTTTTGTGTAGACCACAGAGGACTGTAAAGGAATATGTAAAGGTTTAGCTCACCTTGTGCAATGTCCAAAGGCATCCTCTGCTCCTTACACTTCTGAAGATTCATTTCATCTTCATATACAGATTCAGCTTTAATGATGGATATGTTTCTACCCTAAGAAATACCCAAAACACCCCAATACCCCCATTAATTATGGAGTATCTACAAAATTTAAAGCAAGCTGCATAAGTAATATAATTACAAAATTGACCTGAATTCCACCTACCTGAGGTTGTTGTGGGAAAAGATGGATCTTCTGTGGATATCTGGCACCAAAACAAATTTTACTGGAAGCATCTATAGGGAAAACATCCAAAAGGACATAGATTGTTTATCGGAAACTAAACCCGTTATTAAACGTCTGTTAACAATACATAATGTACGTTTATTAACGGGTGAAATTCATAGTGTGAAAGCAGCCTTACTTCTTGACTGTTGACTACATCAGTCAAGCAGTAAGGCTGCTTTCACACTATGAAGTTCACACGTTAATAAACGTACGTTATGTATTGTTAACAGACGTTTAATAACGGGTTTAGTAAGGGATGCTTCTGGCTGAATAATGTCTGTCTAAATATCGTTATAACATCCGTCAAGTACAATGTTTTAACACCTCTGCCTACAGATTCCCACAGCCAGGACTACTACTACTCCCATCATGGAACAGACTTGTTTCCATGATGGGAGTAGTAGTTCCCCGGCTGCGGGAGTCTGCTGGTGGCTGGGAAGGTTACATTAGTGTTTGTACTACTACACCCATCATGGAACAGAGTCTGTTCCATGATGGGAGTTATAGTACAGGGTCTTCTGACACCCGATCCGTTCAGAAGTTATTAAGCAGGGGAGCGGGCGGCATGCTCCGCAACCCTGATATGTACACAATGTATTTTTTACTTTCATTTTTAAATTCCCCGCTGGGAGCCCTGAATGGCCGCCACTGAGGAGCCATTCAGGGATCCCAGCGGGGTTTTTAAAATGGACAATGTGAGGGGACATATGTATATTAAAAGTGTTGTGGGGGGGCATAGAGCACTATATATCTAGACCCCCCAGCGCATTAATAAAAATATGACCCCGCCAGCGCATTAATAAAAATATGACCCCCGCCAGCGCATGTATATGTATACATCTATACCCCCGCCAGCGCATAATGTGACCCGCCGACGCATTTGTCTTAATTTTCCATTACAGCGCTATATGTGAATGGTATATCTATCAGAACGCATACAGCAGCCGCCTGATAGATATACTATTCATTCATACCGCCGGCGGCTGCATATGTATATAGATGTGCTGGGGGGCAGACATATACTTCTATATACATATGCAGCCGCCGCGCTATGAATGAATAGTATATCTGTCATCATCAATGGCCGGGCGGCTGCTGGATGCGCTGCTGACAGATATCACATATAGCGCATTTGTGCAACGCTATATGTGACAAGTATATCTGTCAACAGCGCATCCAGCAGCCGCCCGGCCGATGATGCTGACAGATATACTATTCGTTCATAGTGCGGTGGCTGCATATGTATATAGAAGTATATGTCTGCCCCCCAGCACATCTATATACATATGCAGCCGCCGGCGCTATGAATGAATAGTATATCTATCAGGTTCATCTGGGTGGTGGCTGCTGTATGCGTATAGGTATATATATATCTGATAGATATACCATTCACATATAGCGCTGCAATGGAAAATTAAGACAAATGCGCCGGCGGCGTCACATTATGCGCTGGCGGGGGTATAGATATATACTTTGCACTGATATGTGTATTCACACAAAAATAGGTAAAATTTTGACTCACTTTGTAAAATTATTAAGCACTGAAGAGTCGTGAGGCATATGAACAATGCTATTCATTTGATTTATTCACAGAAAAAATGTTTAAAATATCAAACCCCCGGCCGCCACAAAAAGTGCTGGTGCAAACATATATGATGTACATAAAGTTGAAAGCATGTACATGCCATATTATAGTGTAGCCCTGGGGAGCAGTGCAGTCTCTTTCAGTATATGGCCAGTAGAGGAATATGCCTGTTGCAGCTGAAATACACAGTCTCAAGTCCTGCTTTGGGCAGAAGTCAGATATAACAGTCCCGACACTATAGAAATTAGTAGGCAAAGTTCATATGGTTATTGCTCTGTAGTCTGCACTGGGATGGCAGTCCCATGCATGGTATAGATATATACATATAAATGCGCTGGCAGGGGTCATATTTTTATTAATGCGCTGGCGGGGGTCATATTTTTATTAATGCGCTGGCGGGGGAGTATATATTTTTATTAATGTGCTGGTGGGAGGCATATTATAAATGCACTGGGAGGCTAAATATATAGCGCTCTATGCCCCCCGCAGCGCTATATATCTTGCCCCCCCACAACACTTTTAATATACATATGTCCCCTCGCATTGTCCATTTTAAAAACCTCGCTGGGATCCCTGATTGGCTCCTCAGTACCGGCCATTCAGGGCTCCCAGCAGGGAATTAAAAAATGAAAGTAAAAAATACATTGTGATCGCAGGGTTGCGGACCATGCCGCCCACTCCCCTGCTTAATAACTCCCTTAATAACTCCCCTGCTTAATGTGTATTAGTATAGTCCATTTAAAAGAAATATGTGAACATTTAATATCCTGTACAATCTTTTTCACTTTACAACCGCACTTTGAAAAACAAATGTTGGAATCTGATTGGCAGCCATGGACAACTACTCTTCGTTTTCTTTGTAAAGGGGGCACTTCCAGATTACCCTCAGTTTAGAACCTAATCTGTGTTTTGTCTTGGCCTTCAGTATAACAATATTTCAATTTATTTAAGATTCCTCAGTTAAAGATAATTTATCATAACTAACAAAATGGCAAGAATAAATTGTCCACGATGGAAGCTGCTTTTTTTTTTATAGGACCCTAACTGATCTATAACTATTACTGGAAGTGTCATCTTACCCACTGACTCCTGATGTTCCTCCATCATCACCATCACCTCAGGTCCTGTGACCAAACATAATACACGGAGAGGTAACAGGATATTGGTATTATGTGAATTGCACCCACTGGCTCCCCCCTTGTACACACACCAGACTTCACTCGGCAACCAAACAGCAACCTTTATGCCTTCTACCCCTTCCTTTGGGACTCTATATCCAATACGTTATTCTACAGAGACATCTGTACTCATTACTCACCATAAATTCAGAAAGGTAGCCATTATTCCTTTCCTGTGCTTTATACAACTGGTTGGGACATGTCCTCTATAGAAGGTCTTGTTTATATCACAAACTGCCCTTACCTTACACGTATACAGTGACCCCCTGACCTACGATGGCCCCGACACAAGATCATTTCAACACGTTGAAGGCAACATCAACATACAATGCTTTTGTATGTCTGGGCCATCGCATAAACAGCTATACAGCAGCGCTGACTGCTTCAGCCACTGCCGGATAGCCGTTTACGGTGCCCCGTGTGGTCCGCTGACGATCACTTACCTGTCCTCGGGGTTCCGACGCGTCCTCTTCAGGATCCTCTGCATCGTCGGCGCTCTCCATCGTCGTCATTACGTCGCTGCGCACGCCGTCCCGTCATCCAATAGGAGCGGTGTGCGTATCGACATGATGGCAGTGACGGAGAGCGAGGATGCCGGGGAAGCAGAGGCCTTGCCGGAGCGTCGGAGACACCAAGGGGACGCGGTGACAGCGATGGAAGGCGACATCCAGGGCAGCAGTGACGAGCGGTGACGGTCCGGAGCGGCGGGGACACGCGAGTATAACCTCCAATACCAGTGGTCTTAAACCTGCGGACCTCCAGATGTTGCAAAACTACAACTCCCAGCAACATCTAGAGGTCCGCAGGTTGTAGACCACTGTCCTATACTTTACATTGCACGGATCCCTCAACATGCGATGGTTTCAACAAACGATGGTTCATTTGGAACGGATTACCATCGTATGTTGAGGGACCACTGTACTTTAAAATACTGTCAAAATGTGATGCTGACAGTCTACTTTTCTTTTACGCTCTATAGTTACAGGTTGACTAAGTTTGGACCATTAAAGTGAATGAGACTGTGTCGGTATGTGGATCCAGAATTTTAACAGGATTCTTCGTTTACACCGCCTGGGATTGTTGTCGTTGTAGAATATGTAATAGGTTTAAAAATAACTCACATCGTGTAATGTCCAAAGGCGTCCTCTGCTCCTTATACTTCTGAAGATTCATTTCATCCTCACATACAGGTTCAGTTTTAAAGGTGGACATGTTTCTACCCTAGGAAGTACCCAAAACACCCCAACACCACCAGTAGTTAGAGAGGATTTACTGAATGAATACATAGCAAGTTGCTGAAATAATATAATCACATTGTTGATCCTGAATTCTACCTACCTGATGTTCCTGTGGCAAAAGATGGTATTCCTGTGGATATCTGGCACCAAGACATATTTTACTGGAAACATCTGTAGGGAAAACACCCAGAACTGACATAGATTGTTTATTGGAAAACAAGCAATAAGATCCTTCCTGTCAGGTCTGACCGCTCGTGTGGGTAGAAGGTCAACATGGTGCCATATTGGTCAACTAAAATCATTAGGTTTGACAATGATTCAAGGATTACACAGGGTTCTAGTGTAAGTGTGATTATTGTAGTGACTCACTTGGACCAATGTCTTATATTGTTATAGGGTTCTCATCTAGGCACTTTACCTTCTATCCACAGAATAAGGAATAACATGCTGATAAGTTGGGATCTTACTGCTGGGCCCCCACTGATCCGTACAATAGGGGTAAAAAGTCCCCCGGAATAAATGCATGTACGGCCAGAGCTCTTATCATTGTCTATGAGACTTCTGAACACTGCTGAGCTCAGCTCTAGCCTTACTTTTTTTAAAGGGGTATTCCGGGCAAAAACCTTTTTCAGGATAGATGATAAGATGTCTGATCGCGGGGGGCCCGCTGCTGAGACCCTCCGCGATTTCCCTGCAGCATCCGCATTCAATGCGGGTGCTGAATCTCCAGTTTCGGAAACCTCCGGGTTTCCGGGACTGGGGACGTGACGTCACGCCACGCCCCCTCCATTCATGTCTATGGGAGGGGGCGTGACGTCCGTCACGCCCCCTCCCATAGACATGAATGGAGGGGGCATGGTGTGACGTCCCCAGTCCCGGAAACCTGGAGGTTTCCGAAACTAGAGACGCAGTCCCAGCAGTCCTTTGGATAGGGGATAAAATGTTTTTGCCCGGAATACCCCTTTAATTAATTAGATCACACACAGATGCCTATCTTATCATAATTGCTATAAGATAACTGATCACACCAGGCATTCTGCATTTCCAACTTTGGAAGTAGGGTAAGACGCTATGGGTAGCTTTGTGGAATGGCCATTTTAATCCTTCCAGGAAGCAGCCTTTTGTTTGGGCTTTAAAAGGCCTTTATCATCTATATCATCTCAGCTCTATGTCATGATCGGAGCCGAGTTAAAACAAATGATACCCGTCTCTTAGGTAATGGCTGGTTGCGAAGGTTTAAAATGAGGTTTTTCTTGTAAACGTAACAGTCGTAAAGGGCCAGGCTGAGCTGCAGCATGCAAACCTCCTTCTTCCCCCACTCATCGTTGCTCAGCAGAACTGATACCAAAGTTTTGGCCCACCTTCCTGGACGAAAGCAAGTGACATCGGCTGAGGCAGGACATCACGGTGGTTGGTGATCAGCTGAGGGGGCATTTACTTGCGTTTGTCCAGGAATGTGGGGGCCTCTCTGCTCCAAAGACGTGTATGTAGCTGGAGAAAAGGGGGTCATGGGGGTCAAAGCGGTCAGACCCCCACAATCATAAACTTGCTGTGGATAGGGGATAATTGTCTAAAAAGTTCTAAGTTCTACATATTGAGTATGTCATCTGCATCACAAATCCGTGGCAGGAAGCACTACTTCTATATTTGTTCTGACAGAGATTCCCCCCTCCCCTCTTTGTTGGCAATGTATTGGCTTTCTGGCTCAGATTTTTAGCTAAGCTAGCCCACTTCTCATTCTCTACATCTTCTGTACACGTGGCAAAGAAAGGGACTGGCTTAGCTAATAAACCAAGCAGGACAGCCAGTCCCCTTTAAAGAGGTATTTCGGTGGAAAACTTTTATTTTTTATATATATATATATATATATATATATATATATATATATATATATATCTCACAACTGGTGCCAGAAATTTAAACAGATTTGTAAATTACTTCTATTAGAAAATCTTAATCCTTCCAGTACTTATTAGCTGCTGAATACTACAGAGGAAATTATTTTCTTTTTGGGACACAGTGTTCTCTGCTGACATCACTGTCGAGGAACTGTCCAGAGCAGCATATGTTTGCTATGGGGATTTTCTCCTACTCTGGGCAGTTCCTAAAATGGACAGAGATGTCAGCAGAGAGCACTGTGCTTGTGATGTCAACAGAGAGCTCTGTGTTCCAAAAAGAAAATCATTTCTTCTGTAGTATTCAGAAGCTAATAAGTACTGGAAGGACTACGTTTTTTTTAATAGAAGTCATTTACTAATCTGTTTAACTTTCTGGCACCAGTTGATTAAAAAAAAAATTCCCACCGGAGTACCCCTTTAGGCTGAGTTTACACTTGTTTTTTTTTTCTGACAGTTTTTGGTATTCTGCCACTGCAGTTTTTGAGCAAAAGTCAGAAGTGGATAAGGGAGGAGAAGTATAAGTCCTTCCTTTATATGTCCTTTTCCTTTTGAATACACTTCTGGCTTTGGCTCAAAAAATTGAGTGGCAGTTTTCCAAAAACTGCCAGAAAAAAAAAAAAAGTGGAAACTTCGCCTTAAGCTCTCTGCCTGTGTCTGAACTATTGTATAAACAGAACTTCCTGGACCAGCACGGAGATCAGACATTGATGCTCATTTTCTGCCTAAAGTATTTAAGTATATTTTATTCATTTCCATTTAAAAAATGTGTAAATATTTTAGGTCCTGGACAATTCTTTTAATTTTACAAAGGCCGTCTGAAAAATGAACAGTGGAATCTGGTTGGCAGCCATGGACAAATACTTCACTCTATGAAACGTGCAGTACCTCCCGAATAACCTCAGATCACAACCTTATCTGTGTGTAGTATTAGTTCCTAGAATAACAATATTTTGCAGATTCCTTAAAGACAATATATCAAAACTCAATGAATGACAAAAATAAATTGTGCATCATAAAACCTTTTTATAAGGCCCTAACTGATCTATTACTATTGCTGGAAGAGTCCTCTTACCCACTGACTCCTGATGTTCCTCCATCATCACCATCAACTCAGGTCCTGTGACCTCTGTACAGGGCACAAACATAATATATGGAGAGATGTTAGGGTATTGAAATCATGTGAATTGCACCCAATGATCCCTCCTTGTACACACCCCAGACTTCACTCTCAGCATTGTGCTTGCTACTCTTTCCCCAAACAGCAACCTGTATGCCTTCTACCTCTGCCTCTTCACCTCTTTGCCTAATACTTAATTATACAGCTACATCTGCTCTTTACTATGTCATCATTAATTTAGAAGTGTTCCCACTATTCCTTTCCTGTGCAGCCATCTCTGCGTATGAATCTCCTACCTTGGTACACTCAGCAGTGTGCCCACTATTTCTATCACTCCTCCTCTGCTACCCTGTATACCCAGCATTGTGCTGCCTAATCCTTTCCAGTATAGACAGCATTGTGCCCACTACATACTACCAAATAAACTCTGAACTGTGCGAAAACAAATTCCCAGTACACTAAGCAACATGCTCATTAATCCATTCCTGTACACCAGTGTTTCCCAACCAGTGTGCCTCGAGCTGTGGCAAACCTACAACTTCCTGCACTGTGCCACCTATTCCTTTTATATACACCCAGCCCTGTGCCACATATTCCTTTTATATACACCCAGCCCTGTGCCACATATTCCTTTTATATACACCCAGCCCTGTGCCACCTATTCCTTTCATATAAACCCCTCCCTGTGCCACCTATTCCTTTCATATACACCCAGCCTTGTGCCACCTATTCCTTTCATATACACCCAGCCCTGTGCCACATATTCCTTTTATATACACCCAGCCCTGTGCCACATATTCCTTTTATATACACCCAGCCCTGTGCCCCCTATTCCATTCATATACACCCATCCCTGTGCCACCTATTCCTTTCATATACCTCCATCCCTGTGCCACCTATTCCTTTCATATAGACCCATCCCTGTGCCACCTATTCCTTTCATATACACCCATCCCTGTGCCACTTATTCCTTTCATATACACCCAGCCCTGTGCCACCTACTCCTTTCATATACACCCACCCCTGTGCCACATATTCCTTTCATATACACCCATCCCTGTGCCACCTATTCCTTTCATATACACCCATCCCTGTGCCACCTATTCCTTTCATATACACCCATCCCTGTGCCACCTATTCCTTTCATATACACCCATCCCTGTGCCACCTATTCCTTTAATATACACCCATCCCTGTGCCCCCTATTCCATTCATATACACCCATCCCTGTGCCACCTATTCCTTTCATATACCCCCATCCCTGTGCCACCTATTCCTTTCATATAGACCCATCCCTGTGCCACCTATTCCTTTCATATACACCCATCCCTGTGCCACCTATTCCTTTCATATACACCCATCCCCGTGCCACCTATTCCTTTCATATACACCCATCCCTGTGCCACCTATTCCTTTAATATACACCCATCCCTGTGCCCCCTATTCCTTTCATATAGACCCATCCCTGTGCCACCTATTCCTTTCATATACACCCAGCCCTGTGCCACCTATTCCTTTCATATACACCCATCCCTGTGCCACCTATTCCATTCATATACACCCATCCCTGTGCCACCTATTCCTTTCATATACACCCATCCCTGTGCCACCTATTCCTTTCTTATACACCCATCCCTGTGCAACCTATTCCTTTCATATACACCCATCCCTGTGCCACCTATTCCTTTCATATACACCCATCCCTGTGCCACCTATTCCTTTCATATACACCCATCCCTGTGCCACCTATTCCTTTCTTATACACCCATCCCTGTGCCACCTATTCCTTTCATATACACCCATCCCTGTGCCACCTATTCCTTTCTTATACACCCATCCCTGTGCCACCTATTCCTTTCTTATACCCCCATCCCTGTGCCACCTATTCCTTTCATATACACCCAGCCCTGTGCCACATATTCCCTTCTATGCACCCAGCCCTGTGCCACCTATTCCTTTCATATACACCCATCCCTGTGCCACCTATTCCTTTCATATACACCCATCCCTGTGCCACCTATTCCTTTAATATACACCCATCCCTGTGCCCCCTATTCCTTTCATATAGACCCATCCCTGTGCCACCTATTCCTTTCATATACACCCATCCCTGTGCCACCTATTCCTTTCATATACACCCATCCCTGTGCCACCTATTCCATTCATATACACCCATCCCTGTGCCACCTATTCCTTTCATATACACCCATCCCTGTGCCACCTATTCCTTTCTTATACACCCATCCCTGTGCAACCTATTCCTTTCATATACACCCATCCCTGTGCCACCTATTCCTTTCATATACACCCATCCCTGTGCCACCTATTCCTTTCATATACACCCATCCCTGTGCCACCTATTCCTTTCTTATACACCCATCCCTGTGCCACCTATTCCTTTCATATACACCCATCCCTGTGCCACCTATTCCTTTCTTATACACCCATCCCTGTGCCACCTATTCCTTTCTTATACACCCATCCCTGTGCCACCTATTCCTTTCATATACACCCAGCCCTGTGCCACATATTCCCTTCTATGCACCCAGCCCTGTGCCACCTATTCCTTTCATATACACCCATCCCTGTGCCACCTATTCCTTTCTTATACACCCATCCCTGTGCCACCTATTCCTTTCATATACACCCATCCCTGTGCCACCTATTCCTTTCTTATACACCCATCCCTGTGCCACCTATTCCTTTCTTATACACCCATCCCTGTGCCACCTATTCCTTTCATATACACCCAGCCCTGTGCCACATATTCCCTTCTATGCACCCAGCCCTGTGCCACCTATTCCTTTCATATACACCCATCCCTGTGCCACCTATTCCTTTCATATACACCCATCCCTGTGCCACCTATTCCTTTAATATACACCCATCCCTGTGCCCCCTATTCCTTTCATATAGACCCATCCCTGTGCCACCTATTCCTTTCATATACACCCATCCCTGTGCCACCTATTCCTTTCATATACACCCATCCCTGTGCCACCTATTCCATTCATATACACCCATCCCTGTGCCACCTATTCCTTTCATATACACCCATCCCTGTGCCACCTATTCCTTTCTTATACACCCATCCCTGTGCAACCTATTCCTTTCATATACACCCATCCCTGTGCCACCTATTCCTTTCATATACACCCATCCCTGTGCCACCTATTCCTTTCATATACACCCATCCCTGTGCCACCTATTCCTTTCATATACACCCATCCCTGTGCCACCTATTCCTTTCATATACACCCATCCCTGTGCCACCTATTCCTTTCTTATACACCCATCCCTGTGCCACCTATTCCTTTCATATACACCCAGCCCTGTGCCACATATTCCCTTCTATGCACCCAGCCCTGTGCCACATATTCCCTTCTATGCACCCAGCCCTGTGCCACCTATTCCTTTCATATACACCCAGCCCTGTGCCACATATTCCCTTCTATGCACCCTGCCCTGTGCCCTCTTCTCCTACCATATGCACCAGCCCTGTGTCCCCTTTACTCCCCTATGCACCCGGTACTGCACTGTCCTGTCCCTTCCTGTACTCCCAGCACCCTACCCACCACTGTTGTCCCCCCCCCTTCTTGATCAGAACAGTGGTCTCTTCCTCACCCCGTATAACACTGTCTCCGTTCACTCTGCTGAGTAGTGTGTCGCCACACTTTTGACGTCATCAATAGCGCCCCGCAAGTGAAGGATCATGGGAACCGTAGTCCACAGTGTGTACCCTAATTACTGCTGAGGACAGAGTCTCCGCCCCCTACTCTTTATTTGCGTCTGTCCGTACTCTGTGAGCTCCGCCCCCCGTGTCCTGGTGATAGAATTCAGTATTTCTGTAAATTAGCTGTGTGCTTCGTGAATGTAGAGAAGATGGGCACAACTGAGGCGCACACCACTGTCACCATGTACAACTACAGGACGCACCTTCTCGATCACAAGAATGTTTAAAAGAATAACATCACTTTACATTCTCAGGCTTTATTCACAAACAATATTGGTGCGTTTTTCATATTACTTTTAACTTTCTTTTTGTGCAAAGACACTGTGCAATATTGTAATGTATTCATGCAGTGTTTGGATTTTTAGCATTTGTGGCTTTTTAACCCCTTCAGGACGGAGCCCATTTTGGCCTTAAGGACCGGAGCGTTTTTTGCACATCTGACCACTGTCACTTTAAACATTAATAACTCTGGGATGCTTTTAGTTATCATTCTGATTCCGAGACTGTTTTTTCGTGACATATTCTACTTTAACATAGTGGTAAATTTTTGTCGATACTTGCATCCTTTCTTGGTGAAAAATCCGTAAATTTGATGAAAAATTTGAAAATTTAGCATTTTTCTAACTTTGAAGCTCTCTGCTTGTAAGGAAAATGGATATTACGAATACATTTTTTTTTGGTTCATATATACAATATGTCTACTTTATGTCTGCATCATAAAATTGACGTGTTTTTACTTTTGGAAGACATCAGAGGGCTTCAACGGTCAGCAGCAATTTTCCGATTTTTCACAAAATTTTCAAACTCAATATTTTTCAGGGACCAGTTCAGGTTTGAAGTGGATTTGAAGGGTCTTCATATTAGAAATACCCCATAATTGACCCCATTATAAAAACTACACCCCCCAAAGTATTCAAAATGACATTCAGTCAGCGTTTTAACCCTTTAGGTGTTTCACACGAATAGCAGCAAAGTGAAGGAGAAAATTCACAATCTTCATTTTTTACACTCACATGTTCTTGTAGACCCAATTTTTGAATTTTTACAAGGGGTAAAAGGACAAAATTTTTACTTGTATTTGTAACCCAATTTCTCTCGAGTAAGCACATACCTCATATGTCTATGTAAAGTGTTCGGCGGGCGCAGTAGAGGGCTCAGAAGGGAAGGAGCGACAAGGGGATTTTGGAGAGTACGTTTTTCTGAAATGGTTTTTGGGGGGCATGTTACCTTTAGGAAGCCCTTATGGTGCCAGAACAGCAAAAAAAAACCACATGGCATACCATTTTGGAAACTAGACCCCTCGGGGAATGTAACATGGGATAAAGTGAACCTTAATACCCCACAGGTGTTTCACGACTTTTGCAAATGTAAAAAAAAAAAAAAAAATTTTACCTAAAATGCTTGTTTTCCCAAAAAAATTGTATTTTTAAAAAGGGTAATAGCAGAAAATACCCCTAAAAATTTGAAGCCCAATTTCTCCCGATTCAGAAAACACCCCATATGGGCGTGAAAAGTGCTCTGCTGGCGCACTACAGGTCTCAGAAGAGAAGGAGTCACATTTGGCTTTTTGAACGCAAATTTTTCTCTGGGGGCATGCCGCATTTAGGAAGCCCCTATGGTGCCAGGAGAGCAAAAAAAAACCCACATGGCATATCATTTTGGAAACTAGACCCCTCGGGGAACGTAACAAGGGGTTAAGTGAACCTTTATACCCCACAGGTGTTTCACGACTTTTGCATATGTAAAAAAAAAATTTTTTTTTTACCTAAAATGCTTGTTTTCCCAAAAATTTTACATTTTTAAAAAGGGTAAAAGCAGAAAATACCCCCCAAAATTTGTAACACAATTTCTCCCGAGTACGGCGATACCCCATATGTGACCCTAAACTGTTGCCTTGAAATACGACAGGGCTCCAAAGTGAGAGCGCCATGCGCATTTGAGGCCTAAATTAGGGATTGCATAGGGGTGGACATAGGGGTATTCTACGCCAGTGATTCCCAAACAGGGTGCCTCCAGCTGTTGCAAAACTCCCAGCATGCCTGGACAGTCAACGGCTGTCCGACAATACTGGGAGTTGTTTTGCAACAGCTGGAGGCTCCGTTCTGGAAACAGTGGCGTACCAGACGTTTTTCATTTTTATTGGGGAGGGGAGGGGGGCTGTGTAGGGGTATGTGTATATGTAGTGTTTTTTACTTTTTATTTTATTTTTTGTGTTAGTGTAGTGTAGTGTTTTTGGGGTACAGTCGCACGGGCGGGGGTTCACAGTAGTTTCTCGCTGGCAATTTGAGCTGCAGCAGAAAGTTTGCGGCAGCTCAAACTTGCAGCCAGATACTTACTGTAATCCTCCACCCATGTGAGTGTACCCTGTACGTTCACATTGGGGGGGGGGGGGGGGGGGACATCCAGCTGTTGCATAACTACAACTCCCAGCATGCCTGTTGGCTGTCGGTGACTGCTGAGAGTTGCAGTTTTGCAACAGCTGTAGGCACACTGGTTATGTATCACTGAGTTTGTGACCTAACTCAGTGTTTCACAACCAGTGTGCCTCCAGCTGTTGCAAAACTACAGCTCCCAGCATGTACGGTGCATGGTGTACGGTGACTGCTGAGAGTTGTAGTTTGCAACAGCTGGAGGCACACCGGTCGTGAAACACTGAGTTAGGTAAAAAAAAACTCTGAGTTTCACAACCAGTGTGCCTTCAGCTGTTGCAAAACTACAACTCTCAGCAGTCACCGACAGCCAACGGGCATGCTGGGAGTTGTAGTTATGCAACCAGCAGATGCACCACTACAACTCCCAGCATGCACTTTAGCTGTTTGTGCAAGCTGGGAGTTGTAGTTAGACAACAGCTGAAGGTACACTTTTCCATAGAAAAAATGTGCCTCCAGCTGTTGCAAAACCATAAGTCCCAGCATGCCCATAAGGGAATGCTGGGAGTTGTGGTGGTCTGCCTCCTGCTGTTGCATAACTACAGCTCCCTGCATGCCCTTTTTGCATGCTGGGAGCTGTTGCTAAGCAACAGCAGGAGGCTGTCACTCACCTCCAACGATCCAGACGCTGCAGGTCAGTCCCGCCGCCGCAGCTGCTCCTGGGACCCCGATCCCAACAGGGGCGCCGGGGATCGGGGTCCCCAGCACCCGGGGTGCACGTCCCGCACCCGCTCACGTCCTCCAGAAGAGGGGCGGAGCGGGTGCGGGAGTGACACCCGCAGCAGGCGCCCTGATTGGTCGGCCGGTAATCCGGCCGACGAATCAGGGCGATCGTGAGGTGGCACCAGTGCCACCTCACCCCTGCAGGCTCTGGCTGTTCGGGGCCGTCAGAGACGGCCCCGAACAGCCAGTAATTCCGGGTCATCGGGTCACTGGAGACCCGATTGACCCGGAATCACCGCAGATCGCGGCGATCGCTGACATGGGGGGGGCATAATGACCCCCCTGGGCGATATGCCGGGATGCCTGCTGAACGATTTCAGCAGGCATCCGGCTCCGGTCCCCAACCGGCTAGCGGTGGGGGCCGGAATTCCCACGGGCGTATGGATACGCCCTCGGTCCTTAAGGACTCGGGATTCAGGGCGTATCCATACGCCCTATGTCCTGAAGAGGTTAAAATGCAGCCCTAGGAGGGTTTTTTTTCCCCCATAGGTGTATAAAAAATAATAATAATTAAGGGCCCTTTCACAATGTCATTGCACTCCAGTAAATGGAAAAAAATGTTTACATGTCCTATTTCTTTTTTCAGCTCAACTCTGGTAAAATATCAGATCCCCCTGATAGACCCCATTCAAGTCGACGGGATCCATCAGGACCTGGTGGTGTCACTTGCGCTCCAACCCATTCTGGGTCTGTTCTGCGCAAAAAAAAAAAAAGCCAATTGGACCCAGAATAGGACGAAGCACATCCCACCAGAAAACTCAATTTTTAAAATGTTAGAGAACAGCTGTTCCTAGATCAGTGTTCCCTAACCAGGGTGTCTCAAGCTCTTGCAAAACTACAACTTCCAGCATGCCCAGACAGTCTTTGGCTGTCCGTGTATTTATTTTAGTGATTTTCCAACCAAAAAACAAAGTAAACATAACAAAAAAGAAACAAATACACTCCAGGTAGCTGCATGGCCAGTTCCAGAAGGAGTAATTCAGAATGAGACAAGGTAATAAATTAGGCAGCAAAAAGCAGGATAAACAAACCAGACCATTCACACTCCGGTACGCCCTCTCTCCACTACCACTATAGGACAACCAGCCACAACAAATTAGACCGCCTGGGAGGAATGGCCAGGAGGATCCATTGAGGCCTCCAGTAGCAGCCAAGGAAACTACACCTTGTCAAATTTATTTGGGCATTTAAGACTAAGGTAGAGGAGGGTCTTCTACAATGGAACATATTTATTGACAAGGCTAATCCACCTAGAGAGAGGGGGGAGGGGGGAGAGTGTTTCTATGTCATCACAACCAATTTACATGAACAAAACAGTAAAAAGTGAATCAAAAGGCGTCTATGAGACTCTGACTCAACTCCATTGATAACACCCAAGAGGTAAACCTCAGGGGTAAGAAGAAATCCAAATGATCTGCCAAAAACTGCATCACCTCCCTCCAGAACTGGGGAACACTGGGGAGACTACACACCGCATGCATAAACAAACCCACCTCCGCAGAACATCTAAAACATCAGAGGGAAAACATACAAATATGCTCCAGTATTTCCAGGATATAGTGGAAAAATGAAACAGGATTGAATCAACAAGTCTCTAGCGTTAACTACAGTAGGATAATACGACCCTTCCACCTCCCTCCAATGTTCACTAGACAAGTCCGGAATATCTGCCACCCATTTCTCATATGCCAACTTGAACAGACTAGGCCCTAAACTATGGAGCAGGGCATAAGTTGAGTAAGGGGCCTAGAGAGGTTGGAAGGAGCCAGAAAGAGCTCTACCTCAGAAAAAGCAGAGGTAACCACCAAGGAACCAGACTGGGCCTGGAAAGCATGTCTCAACTGGAGATACCAGAAAAAGGCATTCCCAGGGACATGATAGTGAGCCTGCATGTCATTGAAGGACAGGAACACTTAGTCCTCCCCAAACAGATGGGCAGCAAATTTGACACCATGAGTACCCCAAAAACCGTCATCCTGTAACCCTTGGAGGTGGGACATATGGACATTTGCCCACAAGGGTGCTCTAGGAGAGACAATTGGTTGCAGAAACCGCCCAGACACCACCGACCAAACCGACAGTTTTTTTTTTTTCAAAGATTTTTATTTTCAATAAAAACAAAGGAACAAACCAATACATAACATCCCGTAGACAAAAAAGGGGGAAAATGTCATACAAAAACGTGTTCGTACATTGATAAAGGATACAATATAACATTGCAAGATACACCTATTTGTTGAAAGCTCAAAGAGCAAAGGGGAGGTAAATCTCCTCAAGCTAACTATGCAGTAGAAAAGCATGTTCAGACATTATCAGAAGGTACAGTGTCAAATGATAAGATACACATATATTTGTGGAAAACACAAAGAGTAAAGGGGAGGTCAAACATCCCCAGGCCAACTATGCATTCGAGCAAACCAGCAGCCCATAGTAGTAAAAAAGCAGGCATAGGAGCCTAGATATGAGGGAACCAGAGTCCCAATCCAGGAAGGCAGTAAACAGTCACCAGTGATGGAAGAACATGAAAGCTAGATGGAAGTAGTCCATCCGAAAAGACAATAAACAATGAGAGCAAACAAAAAGAAAGAGAAGAGAGGAAAAAAATAAAAGGGGGGGGGAGGGGGGAAGAAGAATAGATGGAAATAAAATAGAAAGAAAAGCTCAGAGCTGTAAGGGACAAAGGGCAGAGAAACAAGAACAGGGAGGAAAACATGGGAGAACAACAAAAGACAACAACATACAGGACGGACAAAGCTGGGTAGACCAAAGGGTTTGGGGAGGGATAAGAGTACTAGGGAAAGGAAAATAGAACGGCCCTTCAAGGAGTGGCTGGGGTATTCGGGGTTAGTAAGTGTCAGGATTCGGCAGGCTGGAGGTGGATCCTCTGTGTCAGAGAGGGATTGGCGTGGACCGTGCTGGCGGACCGGTTCTAAGTTGCTACTGGTATTCACCAGAGCCCGCCGCAAAGCAGGATGGTCTTGCAGCGGCGGTAGCAACCAGGTCGTATCCACCGGCAACGGCTCAACCTCTCTGACTGCTGAGATAGGTGCGGTACAAGGGATTAGGCAAGAGCAAGGTGGGACGTAGCAGAAGGTCAGGGCAGGCAGCAAGGATCGTAGTCAGGGGCAACGGCAAGAGGTCTGGAACACTGGCTTGGGATACACAAGGAACGTTTTCACTGGCACAATGGCAACAAGATCCGGCAAGGAAGTGAAGGGGCAGTGAGGTAATATAGGGAAGTGCACAGGTGAATACACTAATTAAAACCAGGCACCAATCAGTGGCGTACTGGCCCTTTAAATCGCAGAGAGCCGGCGCGCGCCGGGACAGCACAGACGGGGAACGAGTCTGGTAAGCGGGCCGGGATGCGCACCGCGAGCGGGCGCGTCCCGCATCGCGAATCGCATCCCGGCTAGGGACATTATCGCAGCGCTCCCGGTCAGCGGGTCTGACCAGGGCGCTGCGAACAGGAGAACGCTGCAAGCGCTCCGGGGAGGAGCGGGGACCCGGAGCGCTCGGCGTAACAGTACCCCCCCCCCCCCTCTTTGGGTCTCCCCCTCTTTTTAGAACCTGAAAATCTGTGAATAAGGTCCTTGTCGAGAATGTTATCCTTGGGTTCCCATGACCTCTCCTCAGGACCGCAATTCTCCCAATCTACAAGAATTTTTTTTTTACCTCTGATCGTCTTAGACGCGAGAATTTCTTTAACCGAGAAGACATCTGAGGACCCGGAGACAGGAGTAGGAGCAACAACCTTGGGAGAAAAGCGGTTAAGGATAAGCGGTTTAAGGAGAGAGACATGAAAAGCATTGGGAATACGGAGAGAAGGGGGAAGAAGGAGTTTGTAGGAGACAGGATTGATTTGGCACTTGATTTTAAAGGGTCCAAGATAACGTGGTCCCAGTTTATAACTGGGGACACGGAAGCGGATATACTTGGCGGAGAGCCACACTTTGTCTCCAGGAACAAAGACAGGAGGAGTTCTTCTTTTTTTGTCGGCATTCTTCTTCATCCGGGATGAGGCCTGTATGAGGGATTTTTGAGTCTCTTTCCAGATGGTGGAGAAGTCCCGGGTAACCTCATCAACAGCGGGCAAACCAGAAGGCGTGGGAGTGGGGAGGGGGGGAAGAGGGTGACGGCCATACACCACAAAGAACGGGGATTTAGCGGAGGACTCAGAGACTTTGAAATTGTACGAGAAATCGGCCCAGGGTAGAAGATCGGCCCAATCATCCTGGCGGGAGGAAACAAAATGTCGCAAATAGTCACCAAGAACCTGGCTAACTGTCTCCACTTGCCCATTGGATTGGGGATGATAGGAAGACGAGAAATGTAATTTGATTTTAAGCTGATTACAGAGGGCCCTCCAGAATTTCGACACAAATTGAACGCCTCTATCCGAGACGATATGCGTGGGAAGCCCGTGATGGCGAAAAATGTGCACAAAAAATTGTTTCGCCAACTGTGGCGCAGAAGGAAGACCTGGAAGTGGAATAAAATGTGCCATCTTGGAGAAACGATCAACGACCACCCAAATGACTGTGTTGCCATGGGATAAAGGCAGGTCTGTTATAAAGTCCATAGCAATCTGAAACCATGGTAGCTCAGGAACAGGCAGAGGATGAAGGAGACCGGCAGGCTTCTGACGAGGAGTCTTGTCCCGGGCACAGACTGTACAAGCCCGAACAAAATCAGCAACATCTGCTTCCAGGGTAGGCCACCAATAAAATCGAGAGATGAGCTGGATGGACTTTTTGACGCCAGCATGGCCGGCGAGGTGTGAGGAGTGTCCCCACCTGAGGATTCTGAGGCGCTGGCGTGGAGGGACAAAGGTCTTTCCAGGAGGAGTTTGTCTGATGGAAGCTGGGGAAGCGGAGATCAGACACTCAGGAGGAATAATGTGTTGCAGGGAGGCTTCCATTTCAGAGGCATCCGAGGAACGAGAGAGGGCGTCAGAACTGATGTTCTTGTCAGCAGGGCGAAAATGAATCTCAAAGTTAAATCGGGCAAAAAACAACGACCACCTAGCCTGGCGTGGGTTCAGCAGTTGGGCAGACTGAAGATAAGAGAGATTCTTGTGATTAGTGTATATAATAACTGGGTATTTGGACCCCTCCAGCAGGTGCCTCCATTCCTCGAGGGCTAGTTTTATGGCCAGCAGTTCTCGATCACCAATGGAGTAATTTTTCTCCGCCGGAGAGAAGGTCCTAGAAAAGAAACCACAAGTAACGTTATGTCCAGAAGAGTATTTTTGTAGGAGTACAGCTCCAGCTCCCACCGAGGAGGCGTCTACCTCCAGTGAGAAGGGTTTAGATGGATCAGGTCTGGAGAGTACGGGAGCAGAAGAAAAGGCAGTTTTGAGACGGTTGAACTCCTCGTCCGCTTGAGGAGGCCAGGACTTAGGGTTGGCGTTTTTCTTGGTTAGGGCCACAATTGGGGCCACAATGGTGGAAAAATGTGGAATAAATTGTCTGTAGTAATTGGCAAACCCCAAGAAACGTTGGATAGCTCGGAGTCCGGAGGGGCGTGGCCAATCTAACACGACTGACAGTTTGTCCGGGTCCATTTGAAGTCCCTGGCCAGAGACTAAATATCCTAGGAAGGGAAGAGATTGGCATTCAAAGAGACATTTCTCCATCTTGGCATATAATTGATTGTCCCGGAGTCTCTGAAGAACCAGGCGGACATGACGGCGGTGTTCTTCGAGGTTAGAAGAGAAAATCAAAATGTCGTCCAAGTAGACCACAACACAGGTATATAATAAATCACGAAAAAATTCATTTACAAAGTCCTGGAAGACAGCAGGGGCGTTGCAAAGCCCAAAGGGCATAACCAGATATTCAAAGTGTCCGTCTCTGGTGTTAAATGCGGTCTTCCACTCGTCCCCTTCCCTGATGCGGATGAGATTATATGCACCTCTTAAATCCAATTTGGTGAAGATGTTGGCGCCACGTAGGCGGTCAAAGAGTTCCGAGATAAGAGGCAGGGGATAGCGTTTTTTTTATAGTGATTTTATTAAGACCGCGGTAATCAATGCATGGTCGTAAGGAACCGTCTTTTTGGAGACAAAGAAGAACCCAGCTCCGGCAGGGGAGGAAGACTTGCGGATAAATCCCCTTTTTAAATTTTCTTGGATGTACTCCGTCATGGCTTGTGTTTCAGGAGCTGACAGGGGATAGATTCTGCCCCGGGGTGGAGTAGTACCAGGAAGGAGATCAATATGACAGTCATAAGGCCTGTGAGGAGGCAAAGTCTCTGCTTTTTTTTTGCAAAAAACATCGGCATAGTCCAGATAGGCCTTGGGGAGACCTGGTATCAGAGGAGCCATAGGGTTTTGACTGGCAGGACTGGGAGCAGACGTAAGGCATTTTTTGTAGCAAGAAGTACCCCAGTTCTTGATTTCCCCGGTGGTCCAGTCAAGGGTAGAGGAATGGCGTTGAAGCCAAGGCAGTCCGAGAAGAATTTCAGAAGTGCAGTTAGAGAGGACCAGAAATTCTATTTTTTCGTTATGAGGTCCAATGCACATTAACAGGGGTTCTGTGCGGTAACGCACAGTACAGTCCAATCTTTCACCATTAACTGAGGCAGGCGATGTAGAGAGGTCTGGCGAGACTGGTCACTGGGATGTTGAACCTGTTAACGAAAGAGGCCAAAATAAAATTTCCTGCAGATCCACAATCCAAGAAGGCCACAGCTGAGAAGGAGGAGTTAGAAGAATAAATCCGCACAGGCACAGTAAGACGTGGAGAAGCAGAGTTCACACCTAGAGCTGTCTCACCTTTGTGCGGAATCGGAGTGCGTCTTTCCTGATGTGGAGGACGGATAGGACAATCCTTCAAGAAATGTTCGGTACTGGCACAGTACAGGCATAGGTTCTCATTGCGGCGGCGTGTCCTCTCTTGTGGTGTCAGGCGAGACCGGTCTACTTGCATAGCCTCCACTGCGGAAGGCACAGGGACAGATTGCAGCGGACCAGAGGAGAGAGGAGCCGGGGAGAGAAACCGCCTAGTGCAAACAAAGTCCATATCCTGGCGGAGCTCCTGACGTCTTTCGGAAAAACGCATGTCAATGCAGGTGGCCAAATGAATAAGTTCATGCAGGTTGGCAGGGATTTCTCGTGCGGCCAGCACATCTTTGATGTTACTGGATAGGCCTTTTTTGAAGGTCGCGCAGAGGGCCTCGTTATTCCAAGATAATTTGGAGGCGAGAGTACGAAATTGGATGGCGTACTCGCCTACTGAAGAATTACCCTGGACCAGGTTCAGCAGGGCAGTCTCGGCAGAAGAAGCTCGGGCTGGTTCCTCGAAGACACTTCAAATCTCCGTGAAGAAAGAGTGTACGGAGGCAGTGACAGGATCATTGCGGTCCCAGAGCGGTGTGGCACATGACAGGGCCTTCCCAGACAGGAGACTAACCACGAAAGCCACCTTTGACCGTTCAGTTGGAAATTGGTCCGACATCATCTCCAAATGCAGGGAACATTGCGAGAGAAAACCACGGCAAAGTCTAGAGTCCCCATCAAACTTGTCCGGCAACGATAAACGCTGCGGAGGAGGTGCAGGAGCTGGCGGAGGAGATGGTTGCTGAAGCTGTGGTAGAAGCTGCTGTAGCATAACAGTCAGTTGAGACAGCTGATGGCCTTGTTGCGCTATCTGTTGCGACTGCTGGGCGACCACCGTGGTAAGGTCAGCGACAACTGGCAGCGGGACCTCAGCGGGATCCATGGCCGGAGCTACTGTCAGGATTCGGCAGGCTGGAGGTGGATCCTCTGTGTCAGAGAGGGATTGGCGTGGACCGTGCCGGCGGACCGGTTCTAAGTTGCTACTGGTATTCATCAGAGCCCGCCGCAAAGCGGCATGGTCTTGCAGCGGCGGTAGCAACCAGGTCGTATCCACCGGCAACGGCTCAACCTCTCTGACTGCTGAGATAGGCGCGGTACAAGGGATTAGGCAAGAGCAAGGTTGGACATAGCAGAAGGTCAGGGCAGGCAGCAAGGATCGTAGTCAGGGGCAACGGCAAGAGGTCTGGAACACTGGCTTGGGATACACAAGGAACGCTTTCACTGGCACAATGGCAACAAGATCCGGCAAGGAAGTGAAGGGAAAGTGAGGTAATATATGGAAGTGCACAGGTGAACACACTAATTAAAACCAGGCGCCAATCAGTGGCGCACTGGCCCTTTAAATCGCAGAGAGCCGGCGCGTGCGCGCCCTAGGGAGCGGGGCCGCGCGCGCCAGAACAGCACAGACGGGGAACGAGTCTGGTAAGCGGGCCGGGATGCGCACCGCAAGCGGGCGCGTCCCGCATCGCGTATCGCATCCCGGCTAGGGACATTATCGCAGCGCTCCCGGTCAGCGGTTCTGACCAGGGTGCTGCGAACAGGAGAACGCTGCGAGCGCTCCGGGGAGGAGCGGGGACCCGGAGCGCTCGGCGTAACAGTAAGGCCCCAAAATTAGGGGAGGACTGAAATGTGAGACAGTCAAGTCAAGTTTTAGCGTATCTGTCATACTCCTCCGGTGTAAGAGCAAGTAACTCTTCCATTCTCTGAGTGGCGGCTATCTCCTCCAGCCATTCTCCGATAGACGGGGCAGTGAGGAGCGCCATTTGCGGGGAATGACAGTGCAGGCAGCCTGCAGCATATGGCTTAAGAGGGACTTACGGAAAGAGGTGGAGGACATGGGGAAGCTAAATAGAAGCACCGCTTCAGGGGAGTTGGGTACCGAGATCCCAGTGACCTCCCGAATAGTCCGGAGGATGGAGGACCAGAAAGAGGAGAGTAATGGGCAGCCCCACCAGATATGTGCCATAGTCCCTTCGGATCCCCCACAATGCCAGCAAGCTTCAGAGACCGAGGGGTATGGAGCGACAGTTTTAATAGAAGCTGTGGTGTCCCGGTACCTGTATAGAGGTCCCCATAGCCAGAGTCCCTAGGACGTCGGGGTCCTTCTTATCTAGTCTGCCCCTTGTCACCTCTCATCTAGGTGTTAGTAACCTAACAGTTTATTCAGGATTTATATAAATATAATTGTACAAATGTATATAATTGGTTAATTACCTGTACGGAGCGTAGCAGGACCTGCGGGTCACGTGATCGGGTAAACTCTATGGTTTTTGCTTAACCCCTTAAGGACTCATGACGTACTGCTACGTCATGAGTCTGCTCCCGATCTATAACGCGGGGCCACGGCCACGGTCATAGCGGGTCGGGCCCGGCCTCTAACAACAGCAGGGACCTGTGGCTAATAGCCCGCGGCACTGATCGCAGTGCGGCGCGCTATTAACCCTTCAGACGCGGCAATCAAAGTTGATCGGCGCGTCTGAAAACGAAAGTAAACCGTTCCCGGCAGCTCAGTCGGGCTGATCGGGACATCGCGATAAAATCGCAATGTTCAGATCAGCTGGGACGCAGGCAGAGGTCTCCTTACCTCTCT